>NC_056745.1:452044393-452404393 GCF_019279795.1 Protopterus annectens
ATCATCAACAATGTCTAGTACAGGAGGGATAGTTAAAGGCCTGTGTTGAGGCAGGAGTAAGAAATCCCTAAGCCTCTTTTTAGAATCAGAGTAATCCTGGCTTTCCCAGCAGAAGTGCTCCCTAAGAGTATGCAGGGTTTCACCAAAAGAGAAATTCTCTGGGGTGAAAGCAGAGGGAATAAAGTCCTCTGCATCAGAATCCTCATATGTAAATAAGCGTAAATTCTGGTCATCGGAGGAAACAGAAATTTCAGAATCCTGGTCAGAAGTATCATAAGCAAATTCAGTCCTAGGTCTCTTAGAGGGGGAAGGTTGGCATCCCCTGATTAAAGTAATAAGGTCTTCAGCCATTCTTATCATTTGTTTTTTAGGCATAGAGGCCTGACCATGCAGTCTGGGCATCGGTTTTCTAGGCATAGTTCAAGTTTTAGGCCTTGAAGAAGAAGATGGCGTTGGTTTAATATACAAGTCAGGAGACCTGAATACCCCATCGGAAGTCAGTGCCTGCAGAGCGGCTCCGGATCCATCCAACGTAGCGACATCCGCAGGTTCCATCTCGCGGCATACTGGACTCCGAATGGGTGTCAGTAGAGGCCTGCGAATTTGAAGTAGTGTGTATCAGGGGCTGCAAAAGCACCTCACTGAGTACCGGCGAACTGGCGACTGGCTTATGAGAAGCATAGTCGGCAGCTTTGGACCTAGGCGGCCTGTCTCTGTCTTTATCTTTGAGTTTTTTTCGAATTTCAGTAGTCGGATGGCTAACCGAAGACATATCTGGATAATTGAACCGAGTACCAAAATATTTAGAAGCGCAAATATACAGATAATGAATAGTTCGTTGCTTAAATAAGGTGCAAAACCGACAGCGAGGTACATCGTGGTCAGGGCCTAGGCAAGGAATACAGTACGAATAAAAATCTTTATGCGGTATTTGCTTTCCACAAGAAATACAATTATTGACTTTTACTAACATCGGTTTAGAGCAAGAAAAAGTTTCCCCAATGGGGTACTTAGCTTTAGTTGAAGACTTTGGTTCTGAAACTCGAAAACGAAAATTTCAGGAGTCGGCCGACCAGCACTTGCAAACTGCTTCTGCATCGGGCACCGCACAGCAAGAAAGACTGATGTAATGGCATCGGCTACATGCTTTATACCCCTGACTACCTGACATCATGGAAGATGAGACAGCAACCGACGCAGTACCCAAGACTTTGATAAACAGGCCGACTGAGGGCTACTGCAAGCAGATAACCCAACTTTGATGACTGCAACAGTGAAACACAAAGAACATCTTCTCTGCCACAGTCGAATCTCAACTTGCTCATTCCATCCCATGCTTCAGAGTTTGTACTGTTAATTGTTGCTTAGAACTATGTTGAAACTGTTGTCTCCCTGTTCTGAGAAACTGCTTTCCAATCTATCTGCAAATATACAGAGCTGAGTATATTTTTTGGTTTTACAGTTTGTACTGTTAATTATTGCTTAGATCTCTGTTGAAACTCTTTTCCCCACCTCCCCCTATTTTATGCCATGTCTTCAGTTGGTATAACTGTTTTTTACAGCTTGTGTGTTATCTAACTCAAGGATCACTTGCATAAAATTAGACCTGTTAGAAACAGCCTGCATTTAATTGCTGGAACCTGTGTTCTGAGAGACTGCCTTCCAATCTAGCTGCAAATATACAGAGCTGAGTATATATTTTTTGGTTTTAGAGTTTGTACTGTTAATTGTTGCTTAGATGTCTGTTGAAACTGTTTCCCCCACTTCCCCCTATTTTCTGCTGTGCTTTCAGTTGATATAACTGTTTTTTACAGCTTGTGTGTTATCTAACTCAAGGATCACTTGCATAAAATTTGACCTGTTAGTAACAGCCTGCATTTAATTGCTGGAAACTGTGTTCTGAGAGACTGCCTTCCAATTTATCTACAAATATACAGAGCTGAGTATATATATATTTTTTGGTTTTAGAGTTTGTACTGTTAATTGTTGCTTAGATCTCTGTTGAAGCTGTTGTCTCCCTGTTCTGAGAGACTGCTTTCCAATCTATCTGCAAATATACAGAGCTGAGTATATTTTTTTAGTTTTACAGTTTGCACTGTTAATTGTTGCTTAGATCTCTGTTAAAACTGTTTTCCCCACCTCCCCCTATTTTCTGCCATGTCTTCAGTTGGTATAACTGTTGTTTATAGCTTATGTGTTATCTAACTCAAAGATCACTTTCATAAAATTAGACCTGTTAGTAACAGCTTGCATTTAGTTGCTGGAACCTGTGTTCTGAGACACTGCCTTCTAATCTATCTGCAAATATACAGAGCTGAGTATATTTTTTAGGTTTTAGAGTTTGTACTGTTAATTGTTGCTTAGATCTCTGTTGAAACTGTTTTCCCCACCTCCCCATATTTTCTGCCGTGTCTTCAGTTGGTATAACTGTTTTTTACAGCTTTTGTGTTATCTAACTCAAGGATCACTTGCATAAAATTAGACCTGCAAGCAGACAATCCAAAAGGAAAAACCACTATAATGACAAAACACAGCAGAGCTTTCGGACATAATCCTTCTTCAATACTACAAACTTATAAAATTTCTTTCATCTTATATACAGGCCCAAAGTAGTCATGTGGTTAGCAGCCCAAAAATCACATGACCATAAGTATCACTCAATAAGGCAAAGTTAAAACAACACAGATAACAATGATTCTATAGTACATAACAAAAATAATTTAAATAATTTAAAATTCAGCTTGCTAATATGATTAATAATCAAAGTTACACATAAAATTCATATTATAAAATTCATATTGTAGAAACAATATACATAATTATAAATTCAATCTACTGAGCTTAACCAAAATTGGTTTAAGGCTCAGCCTACTGTTCAAACCAGGAGAACGGTCACCAGCAAACCTTAAAATCCACTCATATTCTTTAATTTCTAAGAAGTTGTTTATATCACCATCTCTTGGGGAGGGGAAAACAATGTCAATAACCCTGAATTTAAAAACATGATCTTGTCCACAATCTAACATGTGTATATAAAGCATTTGTTTGACACATCTTCTAATTTCAGACTTATGCTCTGTAATCCTCTCTTTCAACCTAGTGGTTTTGCCTACATAAAAGATTTGCATAACACACAGGTAGCCAAATACACTATATGTGTTGTGTGACAAGTAGCTGAAACATAAAATTTAAAAGTTTTCCCTGTTACTGGATGAACAAAAAGGTCACTCCCTGTGTCAAAAATATCTCCACAGCATGAACAATTGTGGCATTTACATGTACCATACTTAGAGGAAAGCGTTTTCACAATGTTGGTAGAAAAATCCTTATAACATAAGGAATTTTTTAAAGTTCTCATGTTCCTATAGGCAAATAAAGGTCTATCACCCAATAACTTTTAAATTTTATGTTTCAGCTACTTGTCACACAACACATATAGTGTATTTGGCTACCTGTGTGTTATGCAAATCTTTTTATGTAGGCAAAACCACTCGTAGGTTGAAAGAGAGGATTACAGAGCATAAGTCTGAAATTAGAAGATGTGTCGAAACAAATGCTTTATATAAGCACGTTAGATTGTGGACAAGATCATGTTTTTAAATTCAGGGTTATTGACATTGTTTTCCCCTCCCCAAGAGGTGGTGATATAAACAACTTCTTAGAAATTAAAGAATATGAGTGGATTTTAAGGTTTGCTGGTGACCGTTCTCCTGGTTTGAACAGTATGCTGAGCCTTAAACCAATTTTGGTTAAGCTCAGTAGATTGAATTTATAATTATGTGTATTGTTTCTACAATATGAATTTTATAATATGAATTTTATGTGTAACTTTGATTATTAATCATATTAGCAAGCTGAATTTTTAAATTATTTAAATTATTTTTGTTATGTACTATAGAATCATTGTTATCTGTGTTGTTTTAACTTTGCCTTATTGAGTGATACTTATGGTCATGTGATTTTTGGGCTGCTAACCACATGACTACTTTGGGCCTGTATATAAGATGAAAGAAATTTTATAAGTTTGTAGTATTGAAGAAGGATTATGTCCGAAAGCTCTGCTGTGTTTTGTCATTATAGTGGTTTTTCCTTTTGGATTGTCTGCTTGCAGTACTTTGGCACTTTTGATAAAATTAGACCTGTTAGTAACAGCCTGCATTTAATTGCTGGAACCTGTATTCCGAGAGACTGCCTTCCAATATATCTGCAAATATACATAGCTGAGTATATATATTTTTTGGTTTTAGAGTTTGTACTGTTAATTGTTGCTTAGATCTCTGCTGAAACTGTTGTTTCCCTGTTCTGAGAGACTGCTTTCCAATCTATCTGCAAATATACAGAGCTCGGTATATATTTTTTTTGTTTTTTGAGTTTGTACTGTTAATTGTTGTTTAGATCTCTGTTGAAACTGTTTTGTCCCACCCACCCTCCCTATTTTTGGTTTGTAGTTTAAATTTGATGGCTTTTGCAGTTGCCCGCCCTACTGTAGATTTGATCTGGGACGCTCCCCCGTCCAATTTCTTTACCACATTCTACCTAATAAACTCTTTCTGCACTTACTTTTAGTCCTTTTTAATTTAATTGCATTTTTTAAACTGTGTTTGGTCTAATATTGCTACATACTCAAGTGTGCTAGCTTGCACTGCATGTTAATTGTTTTTACTACTGTTTTAGGTACTTTTCTGTAAAAAAAAAAAAAAAAAAAAAAAAAAACTGTAAGCCTGTTTCCTACCTTTCCTGTAACTAGTGTTCCAGATACAGATTTTCTGTATCCAGGACTGTATGTAAGCTTCTGAGCCCCCCAAGCCTTTCTGTGTTGGAGGGAAGCCTTCTAGCTTATCAGTGGAAGTGGTAAGCACTGGGTAACCTGTCTACCACATAAGGAGTGGTTCTGGCCCAGAAATTGTAGTTATTGGCCGTTTGGGCAATCTCTTCCATCTCTCTCAACATTCTGATTTGAAAGCCTGCATTTGCACTTGTTTCTGTCCTGTAACTCATCTAGTACAGATAGAGATTCTTAATTTTAGCACTTAAATTTGCTTATTTGTGCTCAGCAGTTGTTTAGAACTTGTAAGCACTAAATAAGCTACTAATTACTATAGCACTCAACCTTCCTCATTACCTAGAGGAAAACAGTTTTTGTACTTACTTTTCTCACTTGCTTAGAGAAAAACATCTCTTGTACTCACTTTCCTCACTTATCTAGAGGAAAACAGTATTTTATTCAGGCATGTCCAAGGGTCAGCTCCCAGTGTTCTCTCCTTTCTATCTGATTAATCTGGTCATCTTGAGACAATGTAGAAATTGCCTCATGTACACAGACAACCCTCTCCTCCTACCACCCAACACTACAACCTGTGAGAGATGCACTTATCTTGTCAAACTGGAGGTAAAGCTCTCTCCAACCAAGACTGAACTTGACAGTCATGAGGAGAAGGTAAACATTTGCACCACACCACACTCATCACATAGTCTCACTAAATCTACACCACCAAAATCCACACATAGTAACACAAAAACATTTGCGGAGGCTCTCAATAATAATCTGTCTAAGCAACAGAGACCTCCAAAGCAGAAATGCAAGAAACCTCCATCCCGCAACACAACCCAAATGGCACATAGCCCATAGACTCAGTGTGCCACTCAACCACAGCCAATAAGGCAAAATAACATACCCAACACACTAGTCATAGGTGACTCTATAGTCAGGCACACTGATGTCCCACTCACCAGGCTAAACAAGGAGAAGGTTACTGTCGGCTGCCTGTCGGGTTCCAGGATCCACCACATAACCCACGCACTCAGGTCATTCCACAGCAAGTACAAATATGACTCTGGCATTGTCCATGTTGGTGTGAATGACCTGAGATGTACCTCCTTGGACTACATGAAAAGAGACATGGAAGAAACTCTCTGATCTTGTAGCCCATGCAGGTATGACCCTAGCCCTGAGTAGCATTCTGCCATTGCCCAGAATGATACCGCAGTACAAGGACAAAATGACTGACTTCAACAATTGGCTAAGATTCTGGTGTCATTCTAAGGGGATCCAGTATCTGTCTGCTTGTGATGACATAGTCGACAGACCATGATGCTTTGTCACAGATGGCCTGCACCTGTCACCCCTGGGTCTCCGGATACTGGCTAAGGCTCTTGCTGCCCCTATAGGGCCTTTTTAGGCAAGGTTCAAATGACAAATTCACCACTGTAACAGGAACAGGCAAGCAAAATTGAGGGTAATGCTACTCAATGCTAGAAGTCTAAATCTCAAAATGCACTCACTCGAGGCACTCCTTAAAATGGAGAACATCGGTATCTGTGCAGTGACTGAGACCTGGTTCAAGGTTCCAGAGAGCACCCCTGCATTACTACTAGGCTATAACTCATACCACACTTTTTGGCCATGTAACCTGGACCGAAACACCAAAGTCGGAGGTGTGTCTATATTCATTAAGGATATTCACACCTCCAGGCTAGTTGCTCAGCATAATGCATCTGAGGTTATCCAAGTGCAACTAACTCTGGGCAAAACTGCAATCCAAATTGTAGCTTGCTACAGATCCCTCACCATGCCCCAGGATTCCCACTCCTCTTTTCTTGATGTACTGGAAAATATTAGGGTTCAACCAAACACCCTAATAATGGGCGACTTCAACTACCCCACCATTAACTGGGAAAACTACTCGTGTACCAACTCCTTAGCTCAACTTTTTCTGGAATTCATAAACTTCAATGCCCTGGATCAACTTATCCACACCCCCCACCAGGGGCAACAATATCCTAGACCTAGTCATTACCAACATGAGTGACTGGTGTTCCACACCTGAAGTCAACTCCTTGTTGGTCTGATCCAACCATAAGCTAATCATCCTTGATATCCACACCCCACCCCTACCCTCCATTAAGGAAACCACGGTAAAAAATTTTCCAAAGCCAACTTCATGCTTCTTAAGACAGAAGTGGTGAACTTCATGACTCCCATGCAGATGGACAATACAGTTACAACTGCTGAATCCTACGCAAATGCACTCTGTAAGCACTTACACGAGTGCATGGATCATGCTATCCCAAACAGAACCAAGATGCTATCCTCCAAAAAAAGGAAGCCAATCTGGTGGTCCCCTGCCATAAACAAACTGTACAACAGAAGGAAGAAACTGTTGCAAAAGACAGTAAAATCCCATGAGTGGAGGAGCTCCCTGGTCAGCCTCATTAAGAAGATGAGATCCCTTAAAAGATCCTCCAAAGCTAACTACGAAAACAAAATTGCCACCAATTCTAAGGACAACCACAAAGCATTCTATAGCTATCTCAAGAATCTCGATGGCAACACCCAGATCTGCTCTGAGTTACAGCACAACGGCATGAAAATTACAGAACCAACTGATATTGCCAACATCCTGGCAGATAGGTTCAGTGCTAACTTTACCCCCCCCTTATCCCCTAAAGGGCCCATATCTATACAGGAAGAATGCAGAGACCCTGTAATCACAACTAAGCAGGTAAAAGCTGCACTCTCTAAAGCCAAAAACACAGCATTCATGGGACTGGACAACATCCCAGGCTGTGTTTTACATGAACTTCAGAACGAACTGGCTCCCCACTTAAGCACCATGTTCAATAATAGCCTCGCATCAGGCTTTGTGCCGACTGAATGGAGCACAGCAACAGTTATCCCACTCCACAAAGGGGGAGCCGCCACTGATTCCGTGAACTATTGACCTATTAGCCTGATGAGCCTGGTCTGCAAGGCCATGGAAAGTATCTCCATGGAACTCATAAACAAAGACATTGGTAACCTCCAAACTCTGGATCCTACCCAGTACGGGTTTGTGAAAGGCAGATCATGCCTCCTGAACCTGAATGACTTCTTTGAGGCAGTCACCAAAGCCGTAGATGAGGGTAAGGTGGTTCACACAGCCTATCTTGACCTCGCCAAGGCTTTCAACACCATCCCCCATTCTGGAATTACAGTTAAATTCACTAAACTAGATATAAATCCCTACATCACAAAATGGGTTGCCAACTGGCTCACTGACAGAACCCACACTGTAAAAGTTGCAGACTCCAAATCTGACCTCAAAACAGTGACAAGTAGGGTACCACAGGGTTCCGTCCTGGGACCTCTCCTGCTTGATATCTACTTCTCTGAAGTACAGGCTAACACAGAAGGCCTCTGGCTAATGAAGTTCACAGATGACTGCAAATTAGGAGCCATAGTCAAGTTCCAAAATGATGTGGACATCCTACAGAAGGGCCTTGCTCAGACAGATGCCTGGTGTCAGAGCCATGGCCTCAAGCTCAATGCCAAAAAGTGCAGTGTCATCCCCTTTAGTAAAAACTCTGTACCCATTAACTACCACATAGGCAGCAATCTACTCAACACTGAATGTGTGACAGGAGTCCTTGAGACCCAGGTGGACAGTAGTCTCTCCTTTGATAGTCACATCACCACAGTAGTCAAGAAGTCCTTCTACGTGGCATATCTTATCATAAAAGGGTTCTCATCCAGGGAAAAAGAGGTCATTGTTCCCCTCTACTCGACACTCATTAGACCCATTATAGAGTACAACACCCCTTTTGGAATGTACTTCACAAGACATCTGCAGCAGCTGGAAAGGCCACAGAAGTACCTCAGGAAGACGATTACTGGCCTCAAACAAATGCCCTATACTGACCATCTCAAAAAACTCCAGCTTTACTCCCTAGCATATCGCCTTCTCTGAGGTGATCTCTGCCTAACATATAAACCTATGTCAAACCCAGAGCTGTTGGACATGCTACACCTAAAGAAATCCCAATCCCTCTAAGCTACATGCTCTAGGGACCTAAACCTTGTCACCACAATAAAATGGACATGCTGGAGGGATATATTCCTGTCCCAGAGACTTCCCATACTCTGGAACAGGCTACCCATCTATGTCAAGCGAAGTTCTTCATTAGCACGCTTCAAGAAAAATCTTGATGAGTGGATGGGAAATAGGAAATACACCCCAGGGATCACTTCTGTGTCTCTGCTTGACAGTGGCACAGGAAAATAACTTTCTTGGGTAGTGTAAGTCAGGGAAGCTTGTTGGCTAGGCTTACTTAGGCACTTGGGCCAATAGCCTAGCACCTACCTATGAACCTACAAGATAAGTACCCTGCAGGGGAATCTTCTTGTATTTTCACTTAGGCTTAGGTTGCTGTTGCTCATTTATAGCTGATGTCATTTAAAAAGGTGAAATGCAAATGCCGTCGGCAAATTCCACACAAGGATTCCTATGAGCTTTTTGTCTTTTCTGCCTAGGCCAATCCCATGACCATACGACCTGTAATATTTGTCAGTCGTTTGTTCCTAAAATCCTATGTAGTCATCTAGCAGCCCTCAAATTGATTGTGGAAAATCAACAGCTCAAACGTTTGGCCCTAGGTATGGAGATTGAACCCGCCGTTGAAGTGGAGCCACCTAAAAAGAAGGCCAAGGTTTCAAGGCCTTCTACTGCTGCGCCTCTGATGTCATACATTCCATCAGTTACAGGTCTAGGGGCTGAGAGACATCTGACAGAACTGGTGACTTGAACGAATACCTTGTCAGAAGCTGCCCTATAATCTCCAATTGGTACATCCACAGAGGTTACTGTGATGTCGGCCTCTGCCGATGTCGAGGGGGAAATGGGCCTGACTGGATGGCTGCCTATGGTTTCAGATCAGGGCTCCTCAACCACAAACCTGACACCTGAATCTAGGCCTACTTCATTCCACATAACTTCAAAGGCAACCCCTCTGAAGAGAAAACAGAAAACTAAACACCTGTCTACCACAGCAGAAGACCAGCCAGACAGGCAATTTTTTTCCCAGTACTTGGTTCAGGCCTTCATGGCCCTCAGGCCCACTGCCTCTCATACCCCAGCCTTGCCTACCCTTAGCCCTAGGCCAGCCTCAGCTGCTTCCATGCCCCTAACTCACACTCAGGAAAAAGATTCCTCTTCCTCCTCTTCAGATGAATCACTCGCATACACCTCTCAGCTGGCATCTCCCATGGAGTACTGTTCGCCAGACAAAGACTCCCTGGAAGTAGATTCCCCACCTGAAGATATTACCTTTGGGGACACTATCTCCAAAATGAGGGAGTACTTCAAGTGGGATGCCACTCAAATTCCTGAGGTGTAAAAGAGATATTTTGAACTCCAAAAAATGGAATCTCCCTCTCCTATTCCCCCTGTGATTCCAGCTTACCTGGATGCTTTTGCTTCAGCTTCTAAGACCCCTGAATCCCAGCCTCCAGCCACTAAAAGGCCAGATAGGTTCTACAAAGTCCCTGATGATCACAATTACCTTATTACGCCACCTATGGCAGACCCAACTATCATTGCAATGGCTCCAGTTAAGCAATCCAGGCAGATTCTCTCCTCCTCCCTTCTGCCATCACACAAAGATAGCAAAGTGATGGACAGACTGGGAAAAAGGATTTATACTTTATCCACACTGGCCTTTAGGGTCATTAATTACCAGACACACATGGTTAAATATGCCTTGGACCTTGTCTCTCAGGCAACTTCATTACTCTCTTCCTTGCCTGACTCCCCTACCAAACCCCAGGTTACCTCTAAGCTCTCCTTAGCAGCACAAGTTGCCAGACATTCAATAAAATGCAGCTATGATGCTGCTGAGGCTTCAGCTGCCTCAGCCTCTGTACTGTGCAGGTACTCCTGGCTCAGACTACAACCCCTCCCTGATGATTTCAAAAACAAGCTCTTAGACACTCCCCTGGACAATAAATTCTGCTTTGGCAAGCAGTCTGCATAACTATTCAAAAGCTTGCAGAAAAAAAGCAAGGAACTTCAGGACCTCAAACATGTAAGGGTCTCAGTGATTCCAAAATTCTATAGTCACTACCCTGCTAAATCCACCTTTGCTAGGAAAGCACCTGCTCCTTCCTCTTCCTCCTCTAAATACAGGAAAGGGTCTAGAAAAACTTCATCTCCTAGAACTGCCTCTTTCCAATCCACCCCCCAGGCAGCCCTTTCTAGACAGACTAAATAATGTGTGACTGCCTAAACCATCCCCCCTTTACTGGCCAACATCTCCAGAGCCAGGGAAGGATTTGCAAGAGTCATCCTCTGCAGTTTCCTGGAGACTGTTACCTCTTCCTCCACGCTTTCTCCTGCTTGAGCTATGGTACTCTCCCACAAATGAGCATACTGCAACATGTAAATAGAAGGACATAGATTAGTTGTGTAAAATCTTACCATAACCATAGATGTCCTTCTCTTCCATGTTGCAGTATTCATTCCCTCCCTCATACCCCACTAGAGGACCTTTTCCCTTTCTGGATGGTATCCTATTCTTTTCCTTAGACTATTGTCTGACTAGGCAGCCAGTTCTGAGGTCTGTTCATGCGGATGTCACATTTATGGCCCACGGTTTATGGCCCTGCATGTGACATCCCATGCACATGACAGCAACCAGGCTTAAGCTTTTCCATAGGAGCCGGACATTCAGGTCACCTGAGGTGGAGGATCCCACAAGTGAGAATACTGCAACACAGAAGAGAAGGACATCTATGGTTATGGTAAGATTTTACACAACTAAACTTTTTTAAAACTTGTCTGCACCAACTGAATACAATAAGTGTGATTTATACATCTTTAACCACAAAAACATAAACTCTTAATGCATCATCAATCTGTTAAACATGTATACAAAAGAAAAATGGCAGAGATGAGAGAGACAGATTTATAGCAGCTTTAATTTATGAAGGGACAAAACAAAAATGCACCTTTTTTAAAAAAGGAGAATTACTTTGCAGATACTGCTGTAACAGCATGTACTTTAGCTTTACTTAGGCCAAAGAACATCTGAAAGTCAATAATCTGTACCTACTGCAACAGATGGTTGTGATTGATAACAATACCACAGTAAACAGGCATGGTGTGTGTGAGAGTGAAATGATTGAGTGTCACCCCCCATGATAAATATTGTATACATGTTACTTACTGTTCTGTTTTCTAATTATTAGTTTATATTATTTACAGGTAAGATATCTGGTCACCACATTAGGCAACAAAAAAACTGGGTTGGGGAACTTCTTTTGTACACCTATGCTAAATAAAAATGCAAATGTGTATTTTGGTGAACACTTTTTTTTTCAGAAATTCACATTAGCAAAGCTTCTTTAACATCTGTTATTAACTAATTTAAAGTGTTATGAATTCAATTAGCTGCTTATACTTTAAAAGTTTGTTTCAGCTCTGATACTGCTGATTATACAAAACATTGATATTCTTCAATTCTGCAGAAACAGCAGTGAAGACACAACAACCCTCTAAGATTTTTATTAGTTATGCAATGTTTGTGAGTCACAGTATACTGGAAGAGTGAGAAAGATAGTACCCATCATCACAATTTTGTACTGTCATCTGTTTGCTTACTTAGCCACTGCAATGGGACATGACAAGTTAAGGAGTTGAAGTTCCTACTTTACAAATAACAGTTTAAGCAACAGAAGATCCACTTCAATGCTAAACACTCTCTTTCTATTACTGAATAACTTTTTTCACAATTGCTTAATTTTCTGCTGATATGGCACAATGGTCTCTCTTTACCTTGAAGTTCTTTTTTTTTTTACTCATATAATTTTTATTTCGTTTATGAAGAAAAACAGTAAATTTAGATTACAATTCAATAACAATGAATAGAACAATAACATTATTTACAATATTTACAAGTGGCCCCATGAGAAAAAGAAAAAAAGACACTCAATAGACGAAAAGAAAAAAAATTTTTTTTCACAAATCAACAAAATTATATGCCTCTTTGATCTCATATGATAGAGACTGTATCCATTTGTGTCGTTTCAATAAGTGAAAGTATTTTGTTCCAAGGGTTATTTGTCCAACTTCTGAGAAAAATTCTTTCTTCCTTGATTTTTATCTCCTTTTGTGCAGTCTTCTTTTAGTAAGAACAAAAAGTCTTCAAAGCATGGAAAGGTAGTGTATTTCCATTTCCTTGTAATACTCTTTCTGGCTACAGCCAAAATAGTCCATAAAAGATGTTGAACTTTTTTATTCGTTACTACTGTTTCATCAACATTCAGGAAAATTAGAGATTTTGTCATCCCAATATTTTTTAATGCAGTCATAAAAAATATGTAACCAATCTGCTTAACATCTTAAAGAACATCTCCAACAAATAACATTTTGTGTAGAATTGAATTTAGCTATTTTGCTAGGAGTGTAAAAGGCTCTATGCAAAAATGTCCAAGTAAAAATTCTCCAAGTTTGAACATTAGAAGTTAGTTTGATGGAATATAATGTTATTTTTACAATCATTTGAAAGATTTGTTGATAAACCTTTAGTTATAAAATTCCAAATGTTTTGATCAGTTTTAATCTTACAGACTATTAGAATTTTATATAATTTAGAAGTTGAATTTGACCAGTTATAATTGTTATCGATCGATTCATATAAATAGTTTATGAATTTTGGTTTAAATTTAAAGGGTGAATCATTAATAATTCTGCATAGATCTTTAGAATAAAGTAAAATCTTTTGGAGATTTATCCAATCTACATTTGTTATATCAAATTCATTTATGACTAGACGGCTACTTAATACTTTGAAGTTGTTTATACATTGGATCCAGCATATAAAGTTTTTAGATTCCCAATTAATAAGTGTGCTATCATGAATTTTATTTATACATTTTTTGAGATGTTAAATGAAATTAATAATTTAAACCATAGTTTTATGTCAACATTGGAGTTTATGAAAGTTCTAAATAAATTATAGATATAATTTAAGTATTTTAGATTGGTGGGTTTTGAAGTGTCATTTTGAAAATTAACACATATGTGCCAAAATATATTCTTGTGCTTATCCAATGATACATTTTTTTTGCTAATTTGTTTTCATTTAAGAAAATAACCATATGTAAAATTTCCCAGGCAGAAGAGAAGTTTGGGTTTATCCAATTCAAAACTGTTTTAAAGATAGAGGCTTTGATGTATGTCTCTATATCTGGAAAGTTAATTCCTCCTAATTTCCATGGCCTAATATGATGAAAAAAAGCAATTCTGTTCTTTTTTGGATACCATAGAAAATTTAAAAGAATTTTATGTATTTCTTTTAGAATTTTTTATTTGGAATTATGGGTATAGCTTAAGCTATATAATTTATTTTTGGAAGTAATATCATTTTTATTAACTGTAATCTATCATCAAATTTTAAATTTAATTTATTCAAATTTTCTATATGTGTTCTTGTTGAGCTTAAAATTTTATTATAATTTAGAGTCAGAGTAGTATTTATTTTATCAGATATAATAATTCCTAAATATTCTAAAGAAGAGACTCTTTCTCCAAGTATATGACATTCTCTCGGGTGAAAGTCCTCCTTTCTGTTTAGTAGGATATGCTTTGATTTGGATTTATTAAAACAAAGACCAGAATTAAGAAAAAATCTTCCACTTGTATTTCTAACTCCTGTATGGATTGTTCATTTGGAGATAAAGTGAGTAATATATCATCAGCAAACAACATAATCTTAGAATTAAATTGATTATAAATATTTAATCCCTTAATTTTTGGATCTCTACATATTATTGCAAATAGTTCTATTGATAAGGCAAACAGCATGGGAGATATAGGGCAACCTTGTTTAGTACCCTTAGTTATTTTGAAGGCTTCTGATGTGAATGAACCCAACTTCACATAGGCCAAATTATCTTTGTATATGTTCTTTATCAAATTAAAGGAAACTCAAAAAGTTCTAAGATTTTAAATAAATAATCCCAATTCACTGAATCAAAGGCTTTTTCTATATCTAATGTAATTATGAGAGCTTCTAGATTATCCGTATTCACTATGTCAATAATGGTTAGAATTCTTTGTATATTGTCATAAGTATGCCTACCATTAATAAAACCTGTTTGGTCATTTATGACTTGAGTCAAGGATTTTTTTTAATTTTATTAACTAATATAGTCATAAATATTTTGTAATCATTATTGAGTAAGGAAATTGGTCTATATGAACTACAGAGGGAAGAATCCTTGTTCTCTTTTTTATTGGAGTAATTAATGAATACCTCTAGGATGGTGGAATTATGTTTTAAACTTGTACTTTGTTTAGAGTCCTATGAAGCAAAGAAATTGCTGAATTTGGAAATATCTTATATAATTCCATTATAATACCATCTCTTTCTGGTGATTTGTTATTTTTTACTCTCTATAATTTTGTCATTTACTTCTTTGAGAGAGATTTGTTTTTCAATATCGATTTTTAATTTTTCAGACATTTTATTTATTATGGTAGTGTTTGTTTTTAATCCTATGAAATTAGATTTATTTTTATTATTTCCATAATGGTTAGCATAATGAACTTTAAAAGCTTCTAAAATATCAGTTATATCTGACACTTTTTTATTACCTTTCCCTTCATGGACAATATTTGTAATATTATTTTCCATATTTTACCTTTTTATTCTCATTGCTACGTTGTGTAAGTGTTTTGGAGATACTGAGTGTGAACTAAATTTTAATTTTTCCAGTGCCAAATTTGTCTTACGAGTTAGGATTTCACTGTATTTTTTATTTAATTCCTCAATTTCTTTTTTTTTTTTGCCTGAGGACTTCTTACATCAGATATGCTTGTATTAATTTCTATTATTTGTTTTTGAATGTTGTGCAATTCTGATTCCAATTCTTTTGTTTTGTTTTTGAACCAGGATATAATTTTACCATATAAAAAGGCCTTTAAAGTATCCCATAATATTATATTATTTGTATCATCAGTGCGATTTGTTTCTAAAAAATATTGAATTTCTGACTCTAACCATGGCTTAAATTGTTTTAATTTAGTAATGTAAGCTGGTATTCTTGAAGTGAAATTTAGTCTTTTAAAATCTATTTGAAATTTAAGGATTAGAGAGTTATGATCGGAGAGAGGACATGGAATAATAGAACATTGTATTATTTTCCTATTTAAATCTGGAGATATAAATATTTTATCTATTCTTGTTTGAGTGTTGAATCTGTAATCACAATGTGAGTACAATAATGAGCTAGATTCTTTAAAATTAAATGTATCAATCAATTTTAAGTTTTCTGTCTATTTCTTGAGATATTTTCCTGTGGAAGTGAGACAAACATTTCTTTTATTAGTTGTCTCTGAGTTTTCTAGAATACAGTTAAAGTCTCTTCCTATTATTAATATACCCTTATTTACTTTATTAATTAGTACTATTTGCTTTTTAACTGTGGATATTCCTATTCCAGGAATCCAATATACGTTTACCAAAGTCCAAATTCTATTCTGAAATCTTATTATTACAATTGATAACTCCTCTTTATCTTCATAGTTGTGAATAATCTGAGGATTAGCCACACTTTTTCTCCAAAGAATTAAGACTCCTCTAGTTTTTTTTATATGAAGAATGAGATAGAATTAAGTAGTTATTAGGTATCCAAGTAAAATTATCATCAGTTTTAAAATGAAACTATTGTAGGAATATAACTTGTGCTTTTTGTAATTTTAGATATTGTAGTAAATTTGATCTTTTCATTGGACTATTTAAACCATCAAATATTTAAAGAAAGCAATGTTATGTCTGTCATTTTTATAGATAATTATATTATAAGTTTGGAAAGAGACATTGTTAAAGCTCTTTCATTGTTTAAGATTTGTTAAAATATACTTTTATTAAAGAGTATTACAAATTGAATGAACTTCTTTCTTTGATAATTTAACAAATATTTCAATTTGGGCCAAATAAAAAGTAGAGAATGAATAATGAAGTAACAACACATTTTATTTGAATAAATAATAATTTTACTAAACTATTCCACAAACATGGAGTGATTAACACTCCTAATCTGAGTGAACTAGTGAGTTCAGATTATCCCTCAAGTTTGCCAACAGCATGGAAAAAGATATGCAAGGTTGAGCTCCATTTATTGAAATCCTGAAGCTATCTAAAATATTTAAATTTAGTGAAAGAGCATTTCAAACATTGAAACTATATTCTTTGAAAAATCAGCTCATCAAAGTAATTAATTTTTTACTTAGAGTTAAAGTGATAATTGGATTAGTATTACTTTTTTAAATAATGATAGTATGGAGATGAAATATTCAAAACCAGTATAAGATTCTAATAATTTCTATTTTATATGAATTTAAGAGTTGGTAACAATAGGAGTATTTCATAGTATTAAGCATGTGTGGAGATTTGTAACTTATTATATGTTTATAGGTATGAAGTAATCAGTGAGTGTTTTAATATCTATATCAACATTTATGCAGTAAAAAAGTGTTAAAATTAGAGTTTTAATCATATTTGTTCCTATTTCCTTCAAACTTCAAGTATGTTTCTTTATTGCAAATGTTCTTTAGACTAACAAAACATTTTATCTATCATAGTACTTGTATATTTTGTCAATATAAGAAACAGTATAAGCCAGATTTTTAGAAAATTTATAATACAATAAATACAATAAATAATTTGTTTAAAGAAAGATAAGTTACTATTTGAACAGATGAGAGAGTGTTCAATGAAATTAATTAATTGTTATTGAAAGTGAGTTTCATCTTAAATTGTCTGATGTATTATTCCTTTATATCTTCTAATTCAGTTATACAGTTAATATATCACGTCTTGAATTAAAATTCTGAACATATTTATGCTTATTTTCGTTTACAATACAGATTTTAGTCATGCTAAATATGTTAACAATCACATAGGAATGAGTAATTAATTTCTTATGGTAGAAACAATAAAAGTAATAATTCAATGCTTTGTTTATACTTCGCTCTATTAACATCTTACAATATGAGTGCAAAGCATAAACCTTTAGCTTAAATATTCACTTGTTAATGAATAGCTTTATATCATGTAAATTACCAATTTAAAACTCATTTAGTATAATTGTAAAATTCATATACATAAATAAATTTATATGTTCAAATTCAAAACATTTCACTTAGGATACATAGGTTAGTTCACTGTCTGTGTGGACATTTCTGCTCCATCATCTGGTTATAATTAAATGTCCAAGTAATAATAATCTCAAATTTATGATAGCAATACATTCTTCTTTGTCTTTTGTTTTTTGTTTTTTTTTAGGAATATCCATTTTCCAATGGGAAATAATTCATGACTTATTCTTTAGTAAATAACATATTCAGGTTTATTGTATATATATATATATATATATATATATATATATATATATATATATATATATATATATATATATATATATATATATATATATATATATATATATATATATATATATATATATATAAGTATGTAACCCATTCAACTTGAAGGCTAACTAATACCTTATATTCAACAGTAGTTGCTTCTGTGGTTACTTATGATTAACAAAATCTTTTTATATCTTGAAATACAAGTCAGAATGGATAAAACTGATTGAAATCACTCCATAAATACTATTCTAGAAGATTCTAGAAGATTGAGAAGGACAGATAACTGACCATCCTGACCATCAAATTGTTTAAGGTCTTCCACATTTCCCTTCCACAGCTATCAAACCATCCCACACTATACATTTTGCTACATATAGTTTAACTTCCCAAAGTGTCCTCAGTTCTTTCTGAAATGTTTAAGATTTAGTAATCATGTAAAGCCTCTCACCTCATATGTGTTTTTTCTTTCTTTTTTTTTTCTCCCTTTTTTTGCGACTCACTTAACATTTGACATGGCAGGAATCTAGTTAGCATATTACAATTATTGTCATTTAAATTAAAAGGAAAAAAAAAAGATGCCTGTGAACACCATAAACAGAATGTGATTACGGTGTACCAGTCTATTGTTGTTTCTCTAACAGTGGCTCTAACTTATGTGCACAGTTTTTATTTTTCTATGTTTGCTTGTTTTTCAATAGCATTAAAATTTCTGTACATTCACTTGAGAATAATAATTACTAACTTTCCCACCTAAACTGCCAAACTAAACCCATACGAAAGAGCACTGCCTTTTTTTCCCACCCCTATCTTTCCAACCCAGTATCAGACTATGAACATGCATTATTAGTCTAAGTAATGTCAGACCAAAAAAAATGATTTGATTTATTTTATTCTTTTCCATTTTTTCCCTTTTTTTTTTCATCATTTATCCAAGCAAGTGCGACTATAAACTAACTGCATGATTTTTTCACTGGGGATAAGTGTCCCAAAATGTGTTATTTTGCCTCAAGTATTGATTACTTGGCCATTCCACTCAGATATAGGCTCTTAATTCTTCTAATCATTGGTTTAAGTAAGTAGTTACTCTTCCAAAACATTTGACACAGTAGAAGTTTAACCTGTTATAAATATTGTTTCCCTTTTTCGAAAGGCAACTCCTTTGGTTGACATTAATAACATTTGTATCTCTATTCTTAACAAGTGCGATAACATATGGAATATGTACTACAGTACCCGTCTTCATTTTTGAGGTGGCAGTTCCTTCCCACTCTCTAGTTCTTTCTCTGTTTTGTCTCTATGTTCTAGTCTTATTTATAGAAGGCTGCAACTCATTTGTGTGTCTTATGGTTGTAATCATTCCTGATCTGAATCTAGATTTTGAGCCAAATAAAGCAAAAGTACCTAGAGCATAATTCATTCATTCCTAGGCAGTTTGTGTGTATTGAAACACTTGCTTGTATCCCTAGTAGCTGCCACATTAACAATACACTCTCTAAGAGTTGACCTGACTATTACCTAGCCATTCATTTAGCCAGTCATTGATTACAATACCCCCTTCAATGTGAATTTGTCCAGACACATAAACTGAAATGCCCACAAAAAATACCTCACTAAAAGAAAACAGTGCCTAATCAAAATGTCCTACATGGACCGACTGAGAGCCATATCGCTTTACTATGAGTTCTAAAGACTGCTAATAGGTGAGCTATGTCTGGCATACAAGGCATCCTGTGACCCAGTTACTGATATATTTACTACACGCCAGCTGACAACAGAAGTACTATGTCTATTAGACGTTACCTATCTTCACATTTATTTTGTATACATAGCTATGGAATTCTTCTGAGAATCCCCTTACATATTTTTTTCTACCTGAATATGTATAGTAACATACCTCGTACTAGCAGTTATTTCAGAGAACCAAGTGCCTTCATTAGATGTATTTCTGTAGGTTTAGCTGTTTCAAAATAATCAAGATAAGATGCTTCTGAGTGAGCATACCTTTATATTAGAAATAACCAGTAGTTGAATAATAGTGTTTCTTTTAGCACTAGAATTCTTTTACCTTCCTTTCAGAATTGAAGTGTAATTACAGTTCTTATGCACATCGCTAACAATATTAATCAAATGCCTTTCAATAGAGAGCAGTTCACAGTTGCTAGATTAGATTAGAACAGTGCCTCTTCCTCAATTAAGACAGCAGTGTAATAATTATTAATGGTATTTGTCATGTGTTCAGCTGTCATTTTCCTAGATTTCATATAAATTTTCTGACTGAGTATTCTTTAAAGCTTACTGCTCAAAGCAAACAGCGGTTAATGATAAACACACATGACATTAACTTTCATGTTTATGGAGCTACTTTGGCAGTAAGGAGGGAGTTTTTAATAAATGTATGTGGAACGGATCTTAAGTATAACTAAATTTAGTCTTTACATACATTAACAGCCAATCCCACAAGTAAAGCAGTTCCCACAAGATAACTTACACTAAAACACAATACCACGAAAGAGACTAAACTGCCCTCATGTAAAATCAGCTGTCAGATACGAGATGTTTTCATAAAGAAGACAAGCATTGAATAACATTTTGAAGAAAGGAAACAGGAACAATCTGCGCTTTCTGCACTAATATAATACATTTTCCTTCCCACCCTTTAACTATCATCCAATCTATGATTCAGAAGTCCTGTTGCTGCAGTAGAAATTAATCTACAAAAAGACTGCAGTTCAGATCAATGTTCGTTTGCTCATTTTGGCTGTCAGGATAACCACTGTGGGAGTGTGCAAAGCACTCAATTCATGGACTAAAAAGGTGTTCTATGAATTTAACCTGCAACATGTTTCAGATATAACAAATAGAATGCCAGACCATTTTAGTGAAGATAAAGAAACAATAACATGACTAGAGAGCTTGAGATTATATTTTAAAGCAGTTTTAGCCTCTAACGGCTCTTTAGGATTTTAAACTGCTAGTAAGTGGGTTTCTTTAACGTTTTCTCTCATACTTGTGGAAAAACGGCAAAAAATATTCAAGAAGTGTTTATTTTAAGACACATTATAAAAAGTTGAATTTAAACTATTAGAAATTTACCACAGTGAATAGTATTTGTCATGTTAGTAAGTTTGAGATAACATTTACATCTCTTAAGATACTAATGCTCTATGAATGAGAGTTTAACTAGACAAAACCTCCAAATAAACTATCCAAGCAAATAAAAATGTATAACTCAGACACCATAACTCCATCAATTCCCCAACTATGTTATTACATTAACATATAAATGATGATATTTTTAAAAACTATTTATATGTCTAAAGTGATAGAATAAGGAATTCATGAAATAATATCTATGAGAGTCATACCTTAGTTGATGCTTTGAGAGAATTTGTAGTATCAATGTTCTTAATATTAGTCTTTTGTTTTTTTTCTTTCTCACATCAGTCCAAATATTCTTTCCCGAGGTTCTCTTTAAGGAAGTAGAATTTGACCAATCCATTTCTTCTGGTAGTGAGGTTATATTGTTATTTTTAATGAAGGAAGTAGCTTCTTCAATGTTATTAAAAGTTCTCATGTCATTGTTATGGTAAATTCTGATTTTGGCAGGGTATACAAGTTGTGCCTTTATTTTGTTTTATTTTAGGAATTCACTAAGGGTCAAGTTTTCTTTCTTTGTTCCAATACTTTTGATGAAAAGTCATTATCAAATCTTATTTGGGATTGTTTGTAAGTAAGTGGACTTTTCCGCCATGCGGATCTCAAAACCAGTTCTTTGTCCATAAATGACAGAAATTTAACCACTACAGATCTTGGAGATGAATTAGGTGAAATAGGAAGTGGTTTTCCAATAGCCCTATGTGCTCTCTCAATTCCATAGGATAAACCTTCTTTCAGCTCTAAGATTTCAGGTAACCAAGAATTCAAAAATGAGATGATGTCCTCTCCCTCAGACTTCTCTGGAATACCAAAAATCCTTATGTTTGTTCTTCTTTCCCTATTTTCTATATCATCTATTTTATTTGTAAGCCAAGTATTCTGTTGTATTATGATGTTCTTCTTCTTTTAGCCTTCCATCAATATCATTTAGAGATGTTTCGATATCTGATAGTTTTAATTGCTGTTGTTGTAGAATTTCCTTAAAGACATCAGTTTGCTTTTGACAATTTTCTTTTAAAGTTTTCTAAGTTTTCAGTAAATCTGTCCATCTTCAGAGATAGATCCCGAAGGGTAACTGACATCAGTTGGATTTCTCTTTTCAGAGTAGAGTCTGAGTGAGAATTCTTGGAGTTGCTCATTTCCACACAGCTTGATTAGTCTTCAGGTTTATTTGACAGGAAAATTTCAGAATTTTTTCTTCAAAATTGGTAGTTCTATAGCTAAGAGGCTCCCATATAAGATTTTTCAAGAATTATTTGAGAATAATATGATTTTCCTGTTATTTTTAGTATGGATATGTGCAGCTCAGAAAATTTGCTGCTTTCAGTTAGGTATCTAGGCTCCGCCCCCCCTACCTTGAAGTTCTTGAGACAACATTCCTCCCAAATCCACGTCTGATACAGCCACATACAGGACAATATTCCTTAGTAAAATCAGGAGGTTCAGGACACAATACTGAACACAGCATTCTTTTATAATTCATTACATTCTCTATCTGCCTCAACAGAGCACTGGAATTTGACAGAAACTATCCCTTTTGTAAATCTGTCAAAGGAAAATCAATACTTGGAAAAATTAGGTACAAATTTCTCTGACACCCAGTTAATACAATAAAAGGCTTCAGCTGTCTTTCACTGGAAAATATAGGGCAGATTTTATGGTCTCTTTTTCCGTGTACAACTTTACCACCACACTCCCTGCAAAGATTCTATTCATTTATTCATTCATTCAATTTGCATCTTACTTGTTAACACTGTAAGTGGATCAGTCAGTTTGACCCTTTTCAGCCACATGATACCTCATTAACCAGCAAATAAATGAACACATAATTTCAAAAACATTGTATAAATCATGTTGACCGAGCATATAAAGATAAAAACATGTTACAAATCATAGTACAGTTGAAATGTTTCACAAATTACAACTGTAATATAATGCACATTACAATTATAAGAGCAACATCTTACAATATTAGAAAAGGTGTTAGTTTTTAAAACAAATACATACAACATCCTGAAATACATGTTGTCAAATACACAACTAAGTATTGTATATTGCAATACACTTTTATTTTAGAAATTAGTTTTCAATAAAAGTAGTTTGCAGAACACTATGATATGCAGACTGTCAAATGAATGATTATTGAGAATAGTGCTTCATGATTGTTCATCAGTGATTATTATATATTTACAAGCTAGGTCTATTTACATATATATACAAGTGTGTCACAACAACAGCAAATTAGATATTTGAAAAATTAACTTGCATTTTATGAGCTGAAACATCTTACAGTAGACATTCTTTCACAGTGACATCAAAATGCAATCCCATCTGCTAAGAACTAACCATTTATTAAATGCAAGCAGTAAAATTAACAAAATTATTAAAATGTTACTGCTCCAGTTTTTTTTTTTTGTTATACAGCATCTTTATTCGATCATCACTTATGACATAGGCAATCTTACATTCATAGGAAAGAAAATAAACCACACCAACACAATTTCAGTTGCAAACATTATACGTTACAAACCATGTTGACACAACTCTAGCTGCAAACATTACACATCACTTATAATATAGCCAGTCATTGTCTGTCAAATATTACATAACTCATTCAAATCTTGCCTTATTTTAAACCTTGTTCCCCCTGTGCATGTACTGATCCCACAATTCCCATTTTCCTATGTAATTTGCTCCTAGCCTTTTCTAAAGACCCAATTCCAGTTGTTTTATCTCTGATACTATCTTTTCTACTTCTAGTTAAGTTGGTTTACACTTTGATTTCCATTTTCTAGTAACTGCTTTTTCGACAGCCATCATAATTAGACTCAGCAAGATCTTAATGTCTAGGCAATTCTGACCCTATATAATAGCTCAAAAAGAAATAATTTCCTTAGTTACACCAATTTGTTCACCCAGTTTCTCTGACAGAGTAGTCTGCAGGGAATCTTTAAAGTCTGCAAACTCATTACTCTCCCAAAACATATGTTCCCAGTTATCTCTGTCTTCCTCATCACACCTCCAACATTTGCTGTCTACCTGAGGAAAAAATTATTTGGAGTCTACTTGTGGTATAAAAATACCTATGCAAAAACACTTCCAAGAAAAGATCCTAAATCTTACAGACTTTGTTGCATATTTGGGAGACATACATACATCCCCCACATTGTTTCTTTGTAAATTGCTTATCCAGTCACTCTTTCCAATCCTTTCTAACCTCCTCTGATTGATTTTTATAGCTACCATGCAATACTGTATATCCTCTACCAATTATTCCTTTCTTAATGACAACTTCGCTTCTAGATTCTACTAAAATCTCTACCAGTGCTGGGTTTCATTTAGGACCCCCTTTTTCTTTCTCTTTGCCTATACTCTATCAGTCCTTGATAGGGAAGGCTCTCTCTAACCTGCAGTCTAATTAAGTTATTGGTGTCTTCCCATTCTATTACCTTTCCCTCTCTAGTTATTTGCTCCCAATACCTTGGTTCCTTTGCCAGTTTTCTCCAACAAATTCTAGCCCCCTTTTTCCTACTGTCAGTATCCATAATTTCAGTCATTCTTTTCAGCAGAATCTCCTTTGTCCATTTCCATGTTGGCTTAGTTCTTAGAATACTTTCTACTACTTCACAAATATAATATTCCGTATGATTATTGTTATTCTCTTTAAAGTTAAAGGTCTGCATCCAAAATCCCAGTCTCTCATTGTTTCTTGAGCTTTTCCCCAATTTCATCATCATCTCTTTCCATTTTGAATTACAGTTTACTGCTTGTGCTATGCACTTGCCTTAACTGCGTTGCTCTGGAATACGCCTTCAAATTGGGTAATCCCAATCTGCCTTGTTCTATTGGAAGAATAAGCTTATCCTACTTGACTCGTGCCATCTTCTCCTCCTAGATAAAATCCTTCAGCTCTTTATTAATTGCTATCCACAACTTCTCCTCAGGTTGACAAAAATATGCCTGACCTATGTATAAGACTAAAGGGACTAAAAACATTTTAACTGCTAGTATCGTATTATCAGTATCTGTATAGTAGAGGTTCCATTTTCTCAGTGTTTGCATTATCTTTTGTTTAATCTTTTCTCACATATCCTTAGCTGCCACAACAGATAATTTTTAATCATCCATACTCCTAAATACTTCATTTATCATGTCCCCATAAATATGTATATGTATATTGCTGAACCAATTTTTGGGTGGTTACACAATGTACAGCTTGCCAAATTGCCTTTGTTTTAGCTTCATTAATTTTGTATCCCAAAAAGATTTGAAACTGATAGAATTATGTTCCATAACACTGTAATGTCCCTTTCTGGTTTTGTCACAAATAAAATAATGCCATCTGCAAATATAACCAGCTTTTCTTGACTACCATACCAATTATATCCTTGAATGTCTGAGTCCCTTATCTTCTTTGCCAATGGTTCTAAATATAATGCAAGTAAGAAAGGGGAGAGAGGACACCCCTGCCTGGTTTCTCATTTCAAGCAGAAATTATCAGAGAGGACCTCATCCACTTTTTCACCTCTGACCCCTCATTTATCCTCCTAATCAACCTTATAATTTTATCAGGGAATGAAAATGCTTCCATTGCTCTGCTCATAAAGTCCCAGCTAATACTGCCAAATGCTTTTTCTTCATGAAGACCTACCAACAACAGTGGCATTGTCTTACATTCTGCTTCCCACTGGATTATAAGTGATCTGTTAATGCTGTTGAATGTTTGCCTCCCCTCCACAAAACCACATTGATCCATATCTATCAATTTTGGCATCACTTTTGACATTCTTTTAGCCATTAAATACATAAACAATTTATAATCATGGTTTAGTACTGAAGTGGGCCTGTGTAAAGCTGCATGTGATGGAACTTTACCCTCTTTAGGTATTACAGCTTCCATTGCTTTCTTCCAGGATGTTAGTACTTCTCGTCCTCTTAAAATACTGTTAAACAAGACCTTCCGGATCTTTATATTTTTTTTCTCTCCTAGCTTCCTAACTTCCACAGGAATACCATCTATTCCTGGGGACTTTTCTGTTGATTAGTTATACATCATCATTTTATCTCATCTCCTCCTATCCTAACTGTTAGTAATTAAGTCTCTTGGCATATTTAATTCTTCCATAAACATTTCCATTTGCACCTTTTCTTTACTTCCATATTTCTCTGCTTTATACATACTTTCATAGAATTTCTGAAATATTTCCAATACTTCTACAGGATCCCTTGTTGTCTTCCTAAGCTTGGCGACAGCCCTTTCTACTTTCTGTTGCTTGAATCGTTGTGCTAAAAGATTTTATGCTCTAGAACTATTATTAAAAAAAACAGTTGCTTAACAGCAATCTTTCTAAACTCATGCACATTATTGAGTTAATCCCTTATTTTCTGTTTAGCATTCTGCAGTTGCTCCTCTTCTTGTTCTGTGAGATTCCCGTTTTGCAGTACTATTTGCAATACTTTAACATTTGTCAATCCCTCTACATAATTCTTACTTAACTATATCTCCCTTTCTTTTATTTCCACCTTATTTTTAAACTCCACTTTAATTTATCCCACTCCCTAGCTATATTTTCATAAGAAATTTCTATCTTCTCTAATAGCTCCTGAATAATTTCCACTACCCATTCCTTAAATTCCTCTCTTTTCAACAGATAGGTGGGAAAGCACCAGTGTCTTGTTTTTATTTCATTACCCCGTGTTTTTATTTTAGTTGTTATTGGAGCATGATCTGAAGTAGTTATTTGGTATGTATCAAGACCTTCAATTAAATGCACATGCCCCTGTGAAATGCAAATTCTCTCTAGCCTAGTCCAGTTTTTGT
The DNA here is from genome assembly GCF_019279795.1 of Protopterus annectens. Lineage (NCBI taxonomy): Eukaryota > Metazoa > Chordata > Ceratodontiformes > Protopteridae > Protopterus > Protopterus annectens. The sequence goes on from NC_056745.1 coordinate 452,071,562, forward strand.
ATCTTGGGGAATAATATGTAAATTCACTCCAGACTCCTAGTACTGAATTCACATCTTCCATGCCAAATATTTCCATAAATGTCTACTCTCCTTTGTTATATTTTCCCTTCTGGGCCAACCCAGACACATCTTCACTGTTGCAAATCAAACTCCACTCCCCATATACAAGTAATATTCCTTGCTGAAAGCTAATTATTTCTCCCAGAATTTTCTTAAGCTCATTTATAGCAGTTTTTTATGGAATATAAATACATACCAGTGCAATCCTCCTCCCTTGCCAGTAGCCCCTTAGCACTACAAATCTACCATTATTATTTTTTTATCCTCTTTTATCAGTATTACAGCTCCTCTTACAATTAAAGTACTCCTCTCTTCCTTTGCCAGTGGTATTCTGCTGAATAACCATCCTGAAAACCTTTATTTTTTGACTTCACATGTTCAGTTCTTTCTAAGTGTGTCTCCTATAGCATAGCTTTTTGCACTCTACATTTTTAACATAGTTCTCTACTCCATTTGTCTATTTATCTGTGAGACTATTAACATTTAAAGATGTTACAGAAAGAATCATATTCTTGAAAAATTGTTATTCCCACCTTTTATGTATAACAGCTTTTTTTGTTAAATGTCTAGTTCCAGCTTTTGTGTTACTTCCATATACTGTTTGGCATGTTAATCTTTTATACAGTTGCTTCTTGGGCAGGTTAATCTTTTATACAGTTGTTTCTTGTTATCTCTATTTGGGCCTATGTCACATCTTACAGAACTTTTTGTTTTATTGAAAACCCTCAAACAAAAAATACAAACACATCACCAATATCGACCTAAAACCTATTAACTTAATGATAACACAAAAACTATGTACATTTTCAAATTTTAAAGTCTTACTCTCCTAATAGGAAAGTACAGTTGTGTATACTTACCATAAATGTAGATGTTCAAGTGTATTTACTGTTGCAGTCATCACATTTGGGTTATCTGCTTGCAGTAGCCCTCAGTCGGCCTGATTAACAAAGTCTTGGGTTCTGCGTCAGTTGCTGTCTCTTCTTCCGTGCTGTCAGGTCGTCAGGAATATAAAACATGCAGCCGACGCCATTACATCAGGTTTTTCTTGCCCCAGATGTCAGGTGCCCCCTTAATGGGAAGCAATAAAACATATGTACACAAATATACAAGGATATACCTCCAATAAAAAAGCAAATACACCAGAAAGCTTTTAATCATAGTAAAGAATAGTAGAGGTATAGCCAAAGAAATTAGGGGGCTGGAGGGAGGGTAACCAGGACTGCAACAGTGAATACACTCGAACATCTACATTTATGGTAAGTGCACACAACTATACTATGTTCTTCATGTTTCACTGCTGCAGTCATCATATTTGGGTAGATTCCCAAAGCTAAGGATGGGAGGAGTAAGTTAGATAGCATTAGGACCAGCTATAAGACCCTGCAAGACTGCAGTGGCAAAGCCAGCTCCTGACTTAGAGAAAATTGGCAAATGGTAATGCTTGGTGAAGGTATGTACAGAACTCCAGGTAGCGACTTCTAGGATGTCCCTGGTAGGAAAACCTCTGAGAAAGGCTTTAGAGGTAGTTGCAGCCCTGGTTGAATGGGGTCTGATCCCCTGTGGGATAGGTTTTCCATGGTGCTTGTAGCAGAAATGAATGCAATGACCTATCCATTTAGAAATGGTTTGCTTTGAGACAGCCTTCTCCTCTGCCTCTGCAGCAAATACCACCAGCAGTTGTTCAGATTTCCTTTGAGATTTTGTCCTGTCCAAGTAAAATCTAAGTTGTCTGTGCACATCTAAGGAGTGGAGTATCCATTCCCCTTTGTTCTGTAGATTGGGAAAGAAGGTTGACAAATGAACGGACTGATTGAGAGACACACTGGATACCACCTTGGGCATGAAGGAGGGATTGGTTCTGAGGGACACCCTGTCTGCATAAAAGATGAAAGGCTCCACAGCCATAAGGGCCTGTAATTCAGATACCCTTCTTGCTGAAGTGATTGTTAAAAGAAAGGCTGTTTTCCAAGAAAGGAATTTTAAATCTGCACTAGCAGCTGGCTCAAAAGGAGGAAGAGTGAGTTTCTCCAATACAAAGTTAAGGTCCCTGGCTGGAGTTGGGGCTCTCCTGGGTGGTCTTACATTTTTGGCCCCTCTGAGGAACTGCTTGAGCAGTGGATGCGAGAAGAGGGGAGGTTCTGTGATATAATGAGCTGAAATGGCTGAGGCATGAATTTTGATGGAGGAAAAAGAAAGTCCCTTGTGAAACATCTCAGTTAAGTATTGTAAAATCTGAGGTAAGCTGGGTGCTGCTGTGCTCATCCCTTGAGAATAGTTCCAGGCATAGAATCTTAGAATCTTTTCCATTTATCAGCATATGATTTTCTAGTACTAGGCCTCCTTGCCTCTAAAATGATATCCATAACTGGTTTACTGAGTGGTGGTAAGGAAGAGATTAGGTAATTAGCCAGGCTGCTAGGTTCAAGGTTTGAAGCTGAGGGTGCAGAATCTGATTCTCCTGTTGAGACAACAGGGAAGGGGTCAGAGGCAGGTGCCATGGGACCAACAGTGACACACTGCGCAAGAGGGGGTATCGTCCTTGGTTTATCTTCTTTGATCTTTAGCAGTTCTTTGGAGAGGAGAGGCAGAGGAGGAAGGGCATAAACTGATAAGTTTTTCTAGCTGAAGGACAGGGCATCCACTTTCCAAGCCTGTTTTTGGGGAGTCCTTGTGCAAAATTTGCCCAATTGGTAGTTCTGGGGGGAGACAAGCAGGTATATATCTGGGCTCCCCCATTTGTTTGTCAACATGTTGAAAATCTTTGGTTCCAGTCTCCACTTGTGTGGGTCCATGAGGTTTCTGCTTAGTCTGTCTGCTAGTGTATTTAGTTTTCCTGGCAGGAAGTGAGCTTGTAGATGCACTTGGTAACTCAAGGCTGTGTTCCACAATGCCATGGCTTGTCTGCAGAGGGGGTAAGAATGGGTACCCCCCTGCTTGTTTATGTACCACATAACCATGGTGTTGTCCGTCTTTACCTTTAATTGTTCTGGAAGAATGTGGTCCTTGAAGGCTGTCAGAGCATTCTGTACAGCTAGCATTTCTTTTTGATTGAAATGCAGGTGCATTTGACTTGGGTTCCATTTGCCCTGAATGCACTTCCCTGCCAGGTGAGCCCTCCCCATGCATAGTCTGATGCGTCTGTTGTTAGGGTTTGGGCGGCAGGGGGGTAGAGTGAATAATAGTCCCTTGTTTTGGTGGCAGGCCTCTGCCCACCAAAGGAATTCTAACCGTAGGCAAGGTATGATAGGAATCATTGCTTCTAGATCCTGAGAATGTTGACACCATAAGCTTTTTAGATACCATTGTAGTTTCCTCATATGCAGTCTTGCATATGGAATTAGAAGAATGCAGGAGGCCATGAACCCCAAGGCTTGCAATATCTGCCTTGCAGATAACAGGGTTTTCATGGCCACTAGTTTGAAGTAGGTTGTCAGATGAATTTGTTTCTCTGGTGTGAGGAAACCCATCTGGGAAGTTGTATGCAAGCTTGCTCCCAGGAATATAATTTGTTGACAGGGTGCCAGGTTTTATTTATTTTCATTAATAGTGCACCCCAGATAAGTTAGCACCCTCTGTACAAAAGCCAGATGATTCAAAAGTATGTCCAGGTATGGGTATATTTGAATATTTCTTTGCCTGCAAAATGCAATGACTGAAGCTAGGCACTTTGTGAATACCCTGGGCACAGTAGATAAGCCAAAAGGCAGTGCAGAGAACTGATAGTGCTTGTACCCTGCTTTGAAGCATAGGTATCTTCTGCAAGATTCCCTGATTGGGATGTGCAGGTATGCTTCCTTTAAACTGAGTGTTGCCATCCAAGTATCTTTTCCTAGCATAGGAAGCAACTGGTGAAGAGTCAGCATCTTAAATTTTGGAATCACCAAAAAGGTGTTTAGAGTAGACAGGTCCAGGATAGGACGTCATGAATTGTCTTTTCTGGGTACCAGGAAAAGTCTTGAGTAGAAACCTTGTCCTTTTTCCTCTTCTGGTACAGTTTGAATAGCCTTTATGCTTAAGAGAGCGAGTACTTGCTTTTGTGCCTCTGCCCACTAATTTGGGGTAGATCTGGCCAACCGTTTGGGATTGCTAACGTGTGGAAATGAAATCTGTATCCTTGGGACACTATATTTAAAACCCATTTGTCCTGGGTAATGAGTTCCCAGTTTTTGGCCTGCAGACCAATCTTTCCCCCTAAAGGAGCAGTCAGTTGAGAAGTGCTTGGAAGTTTTAAAGTCAACGCATTGAGACAGCTTTCCATAGGGGGGAGTCTTACTACTCCCAGATTTGGAAGCGGAAACCCCCCACTGCTTAGTCTTGTGTGTACTCTGGGACTGAAACCTGGGGTTTCTGCTGGGTCTGGGTTTGGATTGAGAAAGCCTGTAAGAGGCAGGAAAGGACCAATTCTTAGAGGGCCAATGCCTACTAAATCTTGGAGTCTGAACTTGTAAGAAATCTTTAACAGTTTGCATAGATTTAGCTTTATCTTTCATATTTTTAAGAACTTCCTCTGTTTTGTTGCCAAACAGGCGGTCCTGATTTAAGGAAGCATCCAACAATTTAGCTTTAACATGATCAGGCAAAGATTGTTCCTTAAGCCATGCATGCCTTCTAAGTACAGACCCAGTGACAGCAGTCCTGAAAGAGGCCTCTAATGAATCAAACCCACATTGTAAAGTATGTTTTCCAACCTGTTTAGCAGAATGCATTAAATCCTGTAAATCCTTATTTTCAGCACAGTGAGGAATCAACCTAATTTTCTGTTTAAGCAATTGAATAATATGTTGTTGATACTTTAACACATGAAACTGACCATTTAAGGCCCTAATGGCCAAGGTTGCAGAAGTGTATACCTTCTTACCCCATCTAACCAATGCCCTGGAGTCTCTATCAGAAAGGTTAGGATTTTTGGCAGTAGAAGTCTTAATGCCCTTGGGCCCCTGTGAAATAGTCTCAGGATCTGCAACAGGATTTTTAAAAAGGAACTTGTGAGAATCAGGAACCCTGTAATATCTATCAGGTTTTCTGGGAGCAGGAGGCAAAGAATCAGGGGACAAACTAGATTCTGAAAAGGCATCATCAACAATGTCTAGAACAGGAGGGATAGCTAAAGGCCTATGTTGAGGCAGGAGTAAGAAGTCCCTAAGCCTCTTTTTCGAATCTGAAAAATCCTGGCTTTCCCAGTGGAAATGCTCCCTTAGAGTATGCAAGGTTTCACCAAAAGAGAAATCCTCTGGAGGGGAAGCAGAGGGAATAGGGTCCTCTGCATCAGAATCCTCATAAGTAGATAAGGGTAAATCCAGATCATCAGAAGAAACAGAAATATTGAATCCTCATCAGAAGATTCATAGACAAATTCAGTCCTAGGTCTCTTAGAAGAGGATTGTTGGCTTCCCCTGATTAAGTTATAAGGTCTTCAGCCATTCTTATCACTTGCTTTTTTAGGCATAGAGGCCTGAGCATGTGGCCTGGGCATCGGTTTTCTAGGCATGGTTCGAGTTTTAGGCCTTAAAGAATAAGGTGGCTTTGGTTTAATATGCAAATCCATAGGCCTGAATACACCCTCAGAAGCCAGTGACTGCACAGAGGCTCCAGACCCATCCAGGGTAGAGACATCCACAGGTTCCACAGTTGAAACATCTCGCGGCATATCGGACTCCAAATGGGTCTCAGTAGAGGCCTGTGAATCAGAAGTAGTGGGTATCAGGGGCTGCGAAGGTGCCTCACTGAGTACCGGTGAACTGGTGACTGGCTTAGGAGAAGCAACGTCGGCAGCTTTGGACATAGGCGGTCTGTCTCTGTCTTTATCTTTGTGTTTTTTTGGAATGCCAGTAGTTGGATGGCTTACTGATGACATATCTGGATAATTGAACCGAGAACCAAAATATTTAGAGGCGTAAATATACCAATGATGGATAGTGTGTTAGTTAAATAAGGCACAAAACCGACAGCAAGGTACGTCATGGTCAGGACCTAGGCAAGGAATACAGTATGAATGAAAATCTTTGTGAGGTATTTGCTTTCCATAAGAAATGCAATTAACTTCAACTGACATCGGTAAGGAGCAAGAAAAGTTTTCCCTAATGGGGTACTTAAGCTTTAGTTGAAGACTTCGGTTCTGAAACTCAAAAATGAAAATTTCAGGAGTCGGCCGACCGGCACTTGCGAACTGCTTTTGCTTTGGGCACTGCACAGCACAGCAAGAAAGACTGATGTAATGGCATCAGCTGCATGTTCTATACCCCTGACAACCTGACATCATGGAAGAAGAGACAGCAACCGACGCAGGACCCAAGACTTTGTTAATCAGGCCGACTGAGGGCTACTGCAAGTAGATAACCCAAATGTGATGACTGCAACAGTGAAACACGAAGAACATCAAATGTTCCATACTGACAGACACAAACACAGATTTGAGATAACCTAAAAGAAACCTTAACCATGCTAAGACCCATGGCACAGCCTGTGGTTCTATTAAGTGCTGTCTGGCTTTGTCTTATCTTTATAGCTCTCTCAGCTGGGAAAACACTTGAATGCCTTCAGAAAATATTTACTCCAAGCCATTTCTCTTTATCAGATTGCCTGCTAGAGACATCACAACCAGACACAAAACTGTTTACTACAAAAAAAGCATTATAATATTCAACATTCTTTTTCATTTACTTGCTTTCTCTTAAAACCTGTTACTAGATTTAGCTAATGCCCTTAAACCAGTCATTCCCTTATGCAAAAATGAGAAAATGCACACTAATTTTTCTTTTGTCATGCTCTTTTAACCAAACCATTTTTTTTGCATTGCAGTGCCTTCATTTGGAGCACCAGTTTACATTAGTATTCCCATTACACTTAAAAATAACTGAAAAAAATACTTAATAACATGCAAAGAATATCATACACTACTAAAATAGTACCACTATAAAAAAAAATGTTTTATTTACAGTTAACGTTCTCCCTTCACCTCTGCTCTCCTGAGTACTTTTCCGAACATTAATGATATGAAGTAGGGCACATGCTTTAGAGTCCCCTACAAGTTGAACAAAGTCCAATATTTCCAGATTTTCTTGTTCTTTCATGTTTTACAAATATAATTATAGCTTTACAATCCTACATTTGTCAATTTCCAAGTTACTGATTTTATTCTCCAAACATTAATTACATGAAGAAGGGTATATGCTTTAGAGTCCTCTACAAGTTTAACAAAGTCCTAGAATGTCCAATATTTCCAGATTTTCTTGTTCTAATACTGTTCATCTCCAGCTCCCAAACACTGTCTTTGCTTCATTTCCAATGTGCTCTTGATTCTTCTAGTCAACTCTTGTGCTTTTTTTCCCCTCTCAAACATTTTCCATTGAAACAGTGGAAAAGATTTCACTGGCACAGTCTCTCTGTGGTCTTTATTATCAGAAGAACATGAAGAAGCATCTCTTTCTGTTTCAAAGCTCAATTTTTGTTGGGCCAACGTTTGTATTTCTTCCTTAGCATGTACTTCATTATAAAAATTATTTTGTTCCTCCAGGGAAAATATCTTGAAAGTAGCCTGCTTCTCAACATTCCCTGAATAACGGAATAAACTTACTCCTCTTCTGCCTGGTGTACAATAACTAGTCATTATCCACAAACACTTTGCTGCCCCCAATTTTTAGTACTTTGTCCTTCTGCCAAATTTTTGACAGAATCAACCCCTTCTGCTGGTATGATTGCATCTTTACTTTTAAAGGTCACATTGTTTTCTCATAGCCAGGTTTTGAGCATATATACAATGTGCCCTTTCAATTAATAATTCGTGTTGTGGAATACCAGTCTAGTTGCTTATTTGTGGTTTCATAAAATTAATACAGTCTGCTCCTTCCAGCTTCTCGAGTACAGCAGAAAATCTCAGGTTTTCCCTACATGCTCTGTCCTCTAATTCTATTATTTTTTTAAACATCTCTTCTTGTGCACTATCATTTTCTGCCAGCCTCTTCTTTATTTCAACCTCTGAGTTTTCACTTTTATCACTTTATCTAAATATTTGTTTAAAACTTCTTCCATTTTTTTCCAGCCTGTTATAGTTTGAGTTGACATACTCCCAACAGTGTTTCATTTATTTTAGTCAGGTCTGTGTGCAGTTACCTTATACTTTCCTCTAGGTTAATGGAAGTCATGTCTGAAGCTTGTACTGCTTTTTGTTGAACAGCTGCAGTACTTTTCACAGTCAGTGTTTTTTCATCACCTTTTGTAGCTATTTTGCTTCAGGTCCTCTGTTTTTCTTTTTTTTTTTTTCCCTGGCATCCAGGCAGTGCGCTTACTATCCAGTTACTGAAATTTACCCAGAAATCTAGATCCACTGGCTTTCTCTGCTAAGCTTCTGTTTTCACAGCAGGAGAGCTAGAATTAAGCTGTTACTCAGTGTGCAGCCATCTCAGAATTCCTTACCTCCAGGTTTTGAGAATAATTTAAAGGCATTAGAACAGAAACTGCAGGTATTCAAACATTTACAACATTTAGTTTTGAAGAGGTTTTAAAAATGGGTATTGTACCTGATGGCTACAGAATTTTGAAAATACCCACCTATGAAAACAAATACCCTGACTTACTATGATAATGACAGACATTAAATTGGAAATTTGGTAAAGAATATATGACTTTAACAAATGATTTCTTTATACCTATGGAACAATGACTGATGACTGAATTACAGATACTCAAGAGCTTCCTGCTCACAAAAATTATTACTGATACTCAACGAAAGCTGTATAACATCATGCTAGATGTTATACCAATTTTTCCGCGAAGGCTACTAACCACTAGTAATAAAAGAAAACTAACTATGATGTGAATGACTTAAAGAATGCAATTTTTCCCCCGCTGGCCTAAGGTCAAAGGTCAGTGCCCCCATGTGACGATGACACTAAAGTTCTGACTCAAACAGAAGATGCTCTAAGTATGCATACATTGGCTCTGAATGTGAGTGAAATGCCTGCAAGAGTGGACGATAAGTACATCTCTGCTCTAGATGCCCTGGAAGTGGATTTTCCACAATTTCTACAAATGGTACCATTACCAATGCCTCAACAGCATTCTAGAATATAGAAAAGAAATCAAATAAACAGAGGCGCAAGAGAAAGAGACTGTTTATATAAGTGGCTCTTGACAATGGCACAGACACAAGACAAGGCAAAAGACTTTAACTTATTGTTTTAATATATTAGACTATGTATTAATAGAAGCAGATATGTGGATTTTAAATAAAGAGCTAATTTTTATACCAGCACAAGTGGCAGTATTTCAGACATTTTAGTTAAATCAAGATTATAAAGGAGGCAACTGAATTAATTTTTTTTCCTCTGGTAAATGTATAACAGACAAGAATTTTGGAACAAGCTGTTTTATTCCTATAAACCAGTCCATCATCATAGCATTCCAAAAGGCATGTGAGAAAGACTTTTTCAGACTTTTTCAATGGACATAAATAAAATAACGTGCACTACCAAATAAGAAGTGTTCACACAGTGAATAAATATGTTAACAAGGTGGGAAGGATCCGACTATGTTGCACAGGTTAATGAACTATGAACTAATTTATAGGTTTACTCCAAAACAGATACATATGATACTAATAAGATTACTGCATCAATTAACACTATCACATATATGCTCATTAACCAATATGTAAACCTTGAAATGAGGAATTATTTTCATATATTATACTAAAAGGCCCCTGTAGTCCAAGGCCTTCCTAAAATACATAAGGATTTGAGGAATCCATTGATGAGGCCAATTGTCAGGGACAAGGTGAATCACAGAATCAATTTCAGTTTATTTTAAAACAAAATAAGAACATTAGTTGAGAAAGGAACAAGGCATATAAAAGACACTGAATATTTTTTAAAGAAAGTATCTGAACAGCAACATAATAACTTATCCATCGGTAATACTCATTTGTGACTCTAGGCATTTATCATCTAGTCACAGTAACACCTAATACTTATGTGTGTAAATCTGTTAGAAAATATTTAAGTGACATCTTTCCTAGAAAATAATACTATATGTGAACTACACTTGACAGTTTTAGAAAGTAATGTAGTTTTGTTTAAGGAAAATGCAACTCAGGGTGACTATGGGAATGCCTAAAAATGGAAATAGCACACACCCATGGCAGTTGGGGCAACTACTGCATAGAGAAAAGTAGGTTGGAAAAAGGACCCTTTACCATAAAGAATGGGACAACCATAAAAGCAGTCTGGAGCTTTTCACAGAGACAGAACTAGGCCAAGTTAACATACACAAACAAATATTTGGTGCCACTTTTTCAGTCATGTTGTCCATCACAGACATAGGATAGCAAGCTTATGGACCCTTCTCCCTGCCGAATTCAGTGAAAGAGATCACTTCAGAATTGCTTGCATAAGCTAAAGCATCCTATCCAATGCCTCTTTCTCCAAGGAAGACTAGAAGTGGGAAAGATGTGTAAGGAAATTAAGGGCTCAGTGACTTAGTCTATCCAAATATCTGGAATCCTGACTCTAAACAAATTTGGCAGCAGGCTAACAATGGGTAAAACTGCCTTCCAGTTTATAGCCTGCTACAGACCACCCTCCCAAACCCGGGAACTCCACTCGGCCTTCCTGAGAACACTGGAAAATATGAAGGTCTCTCCAAACACCATTATATTGGGCGACTTCAACTACCCAAACATAGACTGGGAGTATTACTGTAGCTCCAACACCCTAGCCCAAAGGTTCCTAGAATTTATAAACTCAAATGCTATGGAACAGCTTGTTACCACTCCCGCAAGAGGGGAAAACATACTGGACCTGATCATCACCAACATGGGGACTCTATGCTCCAGACCAGAAGTGTATCCCTCACTGGTAAGATCAGACCATAAACTAATCTCACTAGATATTCACATCCCAACCCCAGCCCCTGCCCAGAAAACCACAGTGAAAAACTTCTCTAAAGCAAATTTCACACTCCTCAAAACCGAGGTGGAATCCTTCAAAGCCCCTGGGCCTGTGGAAAATGCAGCCCAGACTGCAGAATCCTTTATAAATGCATTCTATGAACACCTTCAGGAATGCATGGATCATGCAATCCCAAACAAAACCAAGACCCAATCCTCCAAAGGCAGGCGTCCTGTCTGGTGGACCCCAGCCATAAACAAACTATACAATAGAAGGAGGAAGCTACTACATGATAGAGCAAAATCCCAAAAAGGGAAGGCATCTCTGATCAGTATTAGCAAAAAACTACGGGCACTCATAAAATCGTCTAAGGCCAGCTTCGAGAAAAATTGCACAGGACACTAAGGATAATCACAAGGCTTTCTTTAGTTATGTTAGAAACCTGGGTGGGAATTCCCAGATATGCTCAGACTTGGTCCAAAATGACAAAAAATACACCGAACCCACAGACATTGCCAACATCCTAGCTGACAGGTTCAGCGCAAACTTCTCCCCCCCTTCCCCACCAAAAGGGCAAATATCTATCCCAGCAGAGTGCTTTCCCCCTGACATCTCAGATGCTCAGGTAAGAGCCGCCTCCAAAGCAAAAACACAGCATCAATGGGATCAGACGGTGTCCCGGCTACATGAACTCCAAGAAGAACTAAACCCAAACATAAAACTACTGTTCAATCTCAGCCTTACTACAGGATATGTACCCAAAGAGTGGCGTACAGCAACAGTGGTCCCTCTCCACAAAGGTGGTGCCTCACCGGATCCTGGAAACTATCGCCCCATAAGCCTGACTAGCTTGGTCTGCAAAGCTATGGAAAGGATCATCATGGACCTCATAAATAAAGATATTGGGGACCTACAGACACTGGATCCTACCCAGTTCGGCTTTGTTAAGGGCAGATCCTGCCTCTTAAACCTGGTCTTTTTCTTTGAAACAGTCACCAAGGCCATTGACGGGGGGAAGGTGGTCCACACAGCCTACCTGGACCTCGCAAAAGCCTTTGATACAATACCCCACTCGGGCATTATAGATAAGCTCACCAGCTTAAATATAAACCTCTATGTCACTAGATGGGTTGCAAACTGGCTCAAGGACAGAACCCACATGGTTAGAATTGCTGGAGCCATGTCAGACTCCAAACCAGTTACAAGTGGCATCCCACAAGGCTCAGTCCTGGGACCTCTCTTGTTCGGTATATATTTCTCGGAGGTACACACCAACATGGAAGGACTGTGGCTGACCAAGTTCGCAGATGACTGCAAACTGGGCGCCATAATCGACTCTCCAGCCGACACAAGCATCCTACAAAAGGGCCTCATAGAAAGAGACAACTGGTGCCAGAGCCATGGCCTCAAGCTAAACGCCAAAAAGTGTATAGTCATCCCCTTCAGCAAAAACAAAGTGCCCACAAATTACCACATAGATGGTAATCCATTCCTGGGGACCCAAGTTGATAGCGACAACCATGTGGCCAAAGTGGTTAGAAAATCATTTTATATAGCCCACCTAATCATGAAGGGATTCACATCTAGATCAGGGGAGGTCATCGTGCCTCTTTACTCATCCCTCATCAGGCCCATAATTGAGTACAATGCCCCTTTTGGGATGTACCTTACCAGACACCTGCAGCAACTGGAAAGACCCCAAAAGTACCTCACCAAGAGGATCAAAGGGCTCAAACAGATGCCATATGCTGCCCGGTTAAAGAAACTCCAGCTCTACTCAGTGGCATACCGCCTGCTCAGAGGCGATCTGTGCCTGACATATAAAGCCATGTCCAACCCGGAATTAATGGACATGCTCAGAAAATCCAAATCCCATCGAGCTATGCGCTCAAGAGACTTGAACCTCAGCACTGAAATAAATAGGACATGCTGGAGGGACAGATTCATAACCCAGAGGCTCCCTTCACTCTGGAATAAAATCCCAGTCCAGGTTAGGCAGAGTCCCTCATTGACTCTCTTCAAGAGGAATCTTGATGAGTGGATGGGAGATCGTAGATTTACTCCAGGTATCACTTCTGTGTAACTGTTAGACAGATGCACAGTATACTAACCTCGAAAAAGGGCATAGCAAAATTAATTTTAAAATGGGTGGCGAAAGCCAAACACACTCTGGCTAGGCTTGTAAATGCCCTACGGCAGACAGCCTAGTATGAACCTATGAACCTATGAACCTATGAAGGACCAAGGCCTTAAGATGGGCAAGAGAAGCAACGGAAAAGCCATCCTCAAATTAAACTAACAGTAGTCAAAACCCATCGTTGGAACATATAGCACAGGCTGCCAGACTGATGAAATGTTTTTATAACATGAAAGCGCTCACTGTTCTGAACTATTGGATTTATTAAATCGATGTGTATATACTGATATCTGCTGTGGTGTTGCTTCTTTTGTATTTTTTGGATTTTCGTACTGCTTCTGAGAGGCACTTTGACCAGGACTGTCTTGTTTTATTTCCTATGCTGGTAGGGTAGTAAGACCATAACACACAGCAATGCTAGTGTTCATGGGCAGAACATCAACATCAGTTGTGAATTATGAAAAAAAGCCATCAATTATCAATTCATCCAAATTTCAACAGGCTTCACATCGACCACTAATGGCCTATGCCAACTTGAGCACATCTGTAGGTCAGTGGGAACTTGGAAGACTACAGCAAGGAATCATGATAAGTAAAAAAGCTTGCCAGAAGCACAGGGGATATGAGGAGTACAACCATCTTAGAACAAGTTCAACAACAATGACATGCCTTGAAAACCGTAAGGCTCACTCCATGTAAGAATGCAAATGAACTAAAAACTGCAACATGTAAATGAAGGCAGTACCAGCTCTTGTGTCTTAACTTCAGGATCAATGCCAAGGGGCATGTCTTTATTATGCTTCCTTACATTACTCCTCTCTGGAGTCTACCTTGTCTTCTAGTTGAGGCCTTCCATCAGCATTCAGTGTTGGACTGTCCTTCACTGGTAAGCATATGAGAACTGCTAGTGATCAAGCTTAAAATGAAGCTCTTTGCAGAGGTTCAACTCATGCTAATAGCTAGAGGAATATAACAAAGGCTAGTTAACTTGAAAGGGAAAGAACAAAGCAGCTTTCCAATGACACTTTAAGATAAGATCCAAGCAACATGAGTGGTGGGTAAAAACTGAGAATTATGGAGCAGGTGTGTTCCTTAAACCAGAAGTGCATGTACCATCACATGCTACAGAAGAACTTGCTATCTAAGTGAGGAAACTCAAGATCAAAGTACAAGCCACTAAAAGAGTTTAAGAAGGAGTTCCAAGAATAGACCTATGTCACTGTGCGTATCAGAGTGAGAGTTAAATTTTTATATCCCTTTCCTAGTCTCTCTACCAAACATGTTTGTGTCTTCTGCTTTTATATGTAGTGGTCTAAACAGGACTGTAAGTGCAATATTCTTTCTAAAGTATAAATAATCAAAATCCATAAATTTTATCTATTCAGTCATGTCTATAAACAAATGAAACTAATTCTTCTAAATCCATCATTCTTTCCTTTCCCAAGTTTTTGACAAAATGTACACATGTATTCCTTCCTCACTAATTCTAACTTTGGTTTTGTATAAATATTTTACTTGAATGTACCATTTTTATTTCTCTCCATTTAAACTAGCCAAATTGCTACTCTATCTTCCCCTAAAGAAGTATTCTACTGCACCTTTTTAAATAACTGGTGATACTACAAGATAATATTTAAAGCTGCTGTACTATAATGGTAATACCTGCCTTTTATGCAATCACTTACAATTACTGAAGGTTAAGTTCTTGTTAAACTCAAAGTTCTTCAGACTACAAAATCTGTTTAGCTTTCATATGCCACAGAATACTTTCATTTTTCTCCATGAACGTGACTTTTGTGCCGATACAAATCTTGACACTAGTACTACTTCTTACATTTTTATTGTACGTTTTTGCTCGTACCAAAGTCTTCGTGTTCATAAACAATGCTTTTTTTATAGCCTGCCCTGAGGTGCACAGCCCACATGACTCAGGACTGATTAGTGACCAGACGCTGCAGAAACAAGTGAGGCAAAGTGGACCTAAATAACCAATGCCTGCTTGGTCACCCTGGGAAGGAATCTTTGTCCAGTATGTACTGACAGCTGCTGAAAGCTAGATACAAAGACAAGGGTAAGAGCAAAGAATGGGGACATGTGCACCTACCATACAGCTGATTGATGGTCTGTAACCAGGATTTGGCAGATAAGTGTTTCTTGTGGTACAGGGTTTTATTTTCTCAGCTTTCATATGCCTACTGTGTGAACTTGAGCAGGTCAATTAACCAGAAAGTCCTTTAGGGGATACTGAAAATATGGGCTAGCTCCTAAATGGCCTCCTCGACTGCATGATTAGTAATTATGTATGAACCCATAGACCAAGGAGGGCCATGGGATAGAAATGTGCAACAGTTCATGACAGAATTCCATGAAGTAAAAACAGTTGTAAGACATTTCAAAACCTTAACAGCTGCATGGATAATGACCCTCCCAATGCTGAGAACTTGGGTTCAAATGACAGGCAGACAGAAGATAAGGATCATGAAGATGTCCTCTCTGTGATGCTTATGAATATGCTAGAGGAAAATGGTTTAATTTCAAACAGCTGATGAATACAGTTCAAGAAGCAAGCCCTGGCTAACGATTACAGCCTGAAAAGATGGAACTCAAGGAGCTAATGGCTACCTCTCCTAGAAACTGGACTGGATTGCTGTCACTGCTGCGGTCTGTAGGTATGCACCCAATCCACTGTAGTCCACTCCACGCTGGCATGCTTGTTTACAATGGTATGCATGGACTGATACCATTCTGTGGCAGAGCATAAATATTACATGAAACGAGTACAGCCAGTGGTTACATTTGATGATTCCCAGTTCTCATACACTTAGAAGCCATTAGAGACACTAAGGAGGGTAATAATATTTATTTATTTATTTACACTTTGTTGAGCAGGTTAGCCCCACTAGGCCAATGGACTTTTTTCAGGGTTGGTCGAAGATGGTATCTGTACTAACTAGGGCAAATTTGGCCAGGGCTCTAAGGAACTTCCCATATTCATTTTTAAAAGATGGAAATAAAGAAGCAAATTTTTATACCAAAGGCTATATAGGCAGTAAAATGCAGGAATGAAAAAGTAACAAAAGAAGGAAAAGGGTTAAAAAGACCAACAGGAAAAACTGCAGGAATAGAATGTTTTAAAAAGAAAGGGGACAGTTGTGGGAAGATCATATACCAATGAAGTCATGTTATGGAAGGCTGACAAAGTGGTGGACAGTGTATAAAGAAAAGTTTAAAAAATATACTTAAAGTTAGAGAGAGAGAGAGCAATGAAAGAAGAAAAATGACATATAATAAGCAAAAGGAAATTGTTAAAGCATAGTAGAGAAATGGTCAAGGTGCAATCTTTAAAAATAATAAGAAAAAACAATATAAATATAATAAAGAAAAATTTAAAGAATGATATTATACAAAATATCTGAAAGGCAGAAAAGAAGTTTTGTCTTTTTAGGTAATAAATTGAGATACAATGAGAGAAAAATGAATGCAATGAAGGAAGAAAAAGGACACTTAAAATACAAAAGAGAAAATTATGGATACAGATGAAAGGTACGTAGAGAATATGTAGGTGTGATAAAAAGAGTGTAAGACAGAAAGTAAAGAAGATGAAAAAGGAGTTGGAAGAAATGGAGAAAAGAATCAAGAGGAAAGAGTTAGAGGATCCTACAAATGAGGATGGAGTAGAATCTGCAAGAGGTCCAAATGGATGTGGGTAAAGTTTTCATAAAGAAGCCTCAGAAAAAGAAAAAGATTTTTCTGTAAATATCTAATGAATAGAAGGTATAGAAGAAGAGATTTCCAATGACATAATAAAATGAATATGGAAAAAGGGCAAGGGAAGAAATAAAACATCAGTTATGTTATGAAATACTGACTATAAAATATTTAAGGTTGTTCAGAAAAGAATGATGGATATCATGAAAGAAGAAATGGATGAAGGAGTGTATGGGGTTAAAAGAAAACAGTAAATGAGATGCTAATGATGGTTAAAGACGTCGTTGAATGTAAAGATCAAGGGGAGGAGAAGAGAAAGTAACAATATGTAAAGTGGTTTAGACATTTGCCACTACTGATCCTGGGGAAATATTGAACATTTTAAAAGAATAAGAGGTAAGAGAAAAAATAAGTAGGATAGTGAGGACAATTTACAAAAATTCTTGTGTGTCTTTGATAATAAATTAATGTGTAGGAAAAAAAGATAAGACATGGAAGAGGGATAAAGTCGGGTTGTCCACTGAACATAGCGCTGTTTGTGAAGCTAACGAACGTGGTTATACAAACATGCAGTCCAAGGTTAGTTGATGGTAGATGGTAAGTTAAGAAAGCGATAACAGTACCATTAATGTTAACATATGCAGATGATCTGCTTTTAGTAGCCAAGAAGAAACAGAGGATGAAAGAGAGAATTTTCAGAACAGAACAAATTTTGGCTACAGTAGGATTACAGATAAATGAAATACTAAGGTGTTCGGAGAAGCGATAAGAGTAGTAGGAATCTATTTTATCAAAAGTGAAATTGATTTTCAAAGGGTTAAGTTTGGAAGGGAACAAATAAGAATAGAACAATGATGGAGAGACGTTTTAAAAAATATGAAACTTGACAGAATGGTTAATTGTGCTTCTGTGGTTCCTAACAAAAAGTGTGTGTGTGTGTGTGTGTGTATATATATATATATATATATATATATATATATATATATATATATATGTGTATATACACACACACACACACACACACACACACACACACACACACACACACACACACACACACATATATATATTAAATACACATATTTTAAGAAAACTAGCATATATAGTTGGTTTGTATAAGCTTCCAAGCTGTATGGAAAGTGAACTGTAGTGTATTTTTTTTATTTTTTTTTTTTAGGAACAAGGTTGAATCCATCCTAAAAAAGGATAGTTTATCATTTAAAAGAAAAGGGAGTCGAATTTAATAAATCATGTTTTCTTATTGCGAATAAATTTGCTTTGGGTGATAAAAAGGTATCTGAAAAAGACAATAATGGAAATTTATTATTTGAAAAAATATGAAGATATATGGTGGGGGAAAAGAGAAGCAAACAGTCTGCAAGAAAATAAATATGGAAGAAAAGTAAACACATGGAAAATTGATAAAAATAAAGTAGAAATGAAAAGGACAGAATGGTATAAAAATATAATGAAAGCAAACTATTTTGATCCCTGGGGAAAATCGGGAGGGGGGGGTTGAATACAAGAGAGCAATAAGTAAAAGGCAGGTAAGGTCTGAACCTTTTTTGAAGCCAATGATGTTCTTTGGTATTTATTACTGGACAAACTGCCACTGAAAAGTAACATGAAATATAAAATGATAGAAGAAAGAAAGAATCTGTAATAGTTGTAATACTGAAGGAACATCACAACATTGTATTATGGACTATACAAAAACATAAAAATTTTGCATTATTACTCAAAGATGTTTATGAATGAAAAGTATTTAAAACACTAATATGGACATAGTGTGGTCTGAAAAAAAGTTGGGAGTGAAAAAGAAACTGAACTATAGGATAAAATTGAATTCACTGCTATTTGGTGGTTATGGAAAAGAAGACACGAAGAACTGCTGTATAACAGAAGAAAAGAGGAAGAGGAGGTAATATGTGATGTAAAGATGGTTATGGTAGAAAGGAAAGGGGGTGTAATTGCTGTTAAATGTATTTAGGAAAATGAATATGTGAAGTGTTTTATTAAGATGTATAAAGTGTGTTACAAACTGGAAATGTAACAAATGTGTAAATAATGAAAAAAATTGCAAGATTTAATAGAATAAAGCAACCCCTAATTGTTTAGATAACTTCTGTGGGATCTTCACATCCACTTAGATAACTTCCATGGGATCTTTAGATCCACTTGTTTAGACAACTTCTGAGAGACCTTTACAACCACTTTAGCTACCACCAGCTCAGGAAGATGAGGCTTTTGTATAACTATTAATTAAAAGGACAGCCCACTCAGGATTGCAGCACCCTTCCTTATACTGCACTGCAGTGTCAGTACTGGAAAATTAATCAAACTACCTTGTCTAGGAGTAAAACCCACAGTCTACTGCACCAAAGGTGAGTGCATGACCTATTTTGACTGCAGTAGCTCAAGTCGCAGAAGTCAGCAGCACCAAACAGTGTTAAGACGTTACAGGCTGATGAGGTCTGAAGCAAAAGCAACATAAATTTACCAAAATGAAAAACCTTTATTTAGGAATAACTTAAATACACATATTCCATATGTTCCTTACACTTTTCTGGTACAGCAGAACTTACTTTGCCTTCTTTCCTTCCTACAATATGTACATGTATATGTGTGTGTGTGTCTGTGCTTATACATTATTTATCTTTATGTAGTGAGCATTTTAGTACTGAATTGTCCACGATTAGGAGTGCTTAACATTACTAAGGGCATACTTGATGCTGTTATTTTTCATCTTGATCACCTTCCTTCTTTTTCATCAATATTGAAGCCTTTTGACTGTTTCATAATTTCTCTGTTCTTACTGTTTATATCACCAGAAGTACTTGTACATTTCCCCAGTTTCTCAGTCCTTTCTTATCAGCATGACTAGCTTGAAAGGGATATTGGTATTCCCTCTCCTCATAACATCTTCTTCATCACATTCATCTTTCTTCTCTTCCCCATCAGTCTCCCTTTCTCTTTCTTTTTATAGATCTTTCTCAGTGCTTGCTCTAGTTTGCATCACCATTTTTTAAAAATCCTGCTGTGACTAATACTGACAATAACCATTTCCTTTTCCTTCTTTAACCATGTGCATTTCTTTACTTGTTATTCCATTTGTTCATATACAGTTATATGTTTTACACAATTTATTATCAGAAGCTCGACTCAACCTGCACCGAATCTGGCAAATGACTTCACAGCAGCAAATCTCTCAATCTCTCAATGCCAAAAACACAGTATGCCATACACCTGATCTTGTCGCCCTCCCCCACCCCGCTTGGGGCCCATGTTAGCACTTGTTCCTGGATCTGCAGTGCTAGAAATGTTTGGGATTTGGTGTGTTATGACGTTTCTTGTTTTTGGCATTGCCAGATTTGGAGCAGCTTGCATCAAATATCTGATAGTAAACTGTTTTACACATAACCCTTATTTGGTCCATGTGATTTATTGCTTCTTGGCCTTTCCTGATGTGTTATGAGACATATTCAAAGTAATTTCAGTAGTTACACTAAAAGTCTGTTCACTTACTACTACATGCATTACACTGTTAACAAAATCCTACTCACAATGAAACAGGCAATAAATCCTCTCTTAAGTTCCATATTAAGTACAAGTAAGAAAAATACAAAAAGGAAAATCCTTTTCACCTGATACTGTTGGTTCCACGACCTCTTCTTTGCTTGAGTTTATTTTATGTGATTTGTCCTGCTTTGCTTTTATTGCTGAATTACCCGTCTTTGTCATTTTGCTTTTCTTCTTTTCTCTGATCTGGTCTGAAGCCAGTTTATGTTGCTCTTGGGATATGCTGGCCTGCTGACTTGCTAAAGATCAAAGAGATATATGTTAAACTTGGAGTTCTCATCAACCTACATTTATTTCAGACACAGTGTATCAGCAGTACATAGGTATCTGCAAACCTAGTGATTGAAGACAGAGCCCAACCTAAAGGCGTAAACACTGATGCACTTTCATGTCTCTACAGTCCTGAAATATAATGCCTGTGGCTAATAAACAAGAGCTAATCCGAACAGCAAATGATCAGCATTTTATTTAAGCAAACGACAGACCACATTTCCTACTACTGTACCCTTACCATAGTTTAATTTAATTTCTGTATTTGCTGTGTGGGTAAGTTAAATGACCACTGTAGATCCTGTTTAGCCAAAATGGACAATTTGCATGACTATGTCTGGGCAATTAGCAGCAATAACTTCAACCAGCATGTTTTTGGGAATCAGGATGATGACTGGAGAAAGCAGAACATGCAGACTCCATAGAGATCGTAACCACATAGCAGGATTGAACCCTACACCCTGGAGCTCGTAGGAAAGAAACCTTAACCACCAAGCCATTATGTCATCTACTTTTCTGCCTTACATGCTTAACCCACTATTTACTTATATAGGCCTATGATTCTTCTGGAATTACTCACTTTCTATGCTTTGCTAATCTTTGCCACCTAAGGTTCCTGCTGCAGTTCATCACATGTATCCCTTACACAAGCAAACAATTTCAAATTGTTATACAACTTCTGCTCTCCCTATTTCCTGTTCCTAAACTGTACACTGCTTACTTGATGGCTCCAGAAACACGTGGAATTCTACATATAGTTTAACTTGCACCCATTATGGGTTGACCCACCTTGCCTACTGGATCTCCATACGTACTTTGTTCACATGAATTCACACAGATAGGCACTGAATGAGGCACTCATCTGGCTGTTTGTGGCAGCTCAGGTGGATGTAAAAAATACTACACCACTTATCAAAAAGAGAAGGGGAAGTTCCACGATGCAATCTTTTAGAATATAAAGAAAACATCTGAATCAGAAGTGGGACATTGAAAAGCAAAGCAGTGTTGTATGCACTTTGGGTAATGGTAATAACTGGCATAAATTTATAATGGAAACTAACCACAGAAAATGATAGTGAATAAAAAACAAAGAGAACAAGAGAAAAAAAAAGAAAAAGATAAAACTGAAAAATATTATTATTATTATATTAAAGGTACAAGATACAAAATAAAAAAGACTGGAATAAAGAAAAAAACAAAAAAAAAAAAAAGTCTAAAAATAATATATACCAGATGAAAAAAAGCAGAGAGAAAATGGTCAAGCTAGTGAGTGAGTGAGAGACAGACAGTGAGGACATAAGTGACCCCAGGTCTTCAATGACTTCTCTGCATTTGCTATCATGAAGGAGCAAGTGAAGAATTGACTAAATAAGGAAGCTGATAAAAACAGTTCAGGTATTCATGCTTTAATTTTTGCTTTAATTTTCAACATGCTCTGCAATACTGAAATGTAGTGTGTGAAAACAGAGTCAACATCCAGGCAACTTTGAGCACCCAGCGACCCGAACGGTCTCTAGGGGCCCCCCCCCCTGGGGGTCCCCCAACCCCGACAACGTTATTATTTTATCCTGATATTTTCTAACACGTCTGTAAAACCAACAAAATCTAGTACAGCAATCTTGAATACTTAATAAACCAGGTGGGTAATAACTCATTTATATCTCCTTTCTACATAGTAACAGTGTTTTATCAAGTAACAGGCTTCATTGTACAACTGACTTAGAAGTTTAGCTTTGCTGGTGGACATTCTCTACAACTAAAAACCAACAGTACAGCTAGTAGGCTTTAGAAATATATCTGTGCTGTGGGGTGGCTCAATCATCCTGACTGTGTGGTGGGCCTCATGCTACTGTGCTGTGGAAAAAAAAAGAGAGAGAAAAAACTATATAAATTAATTAGACAGGGGCAGCTGTGTGATGAGAATGATACTGAGTTGATACTAATCTGCTCGTCAACTCCACTCCATCTCAAAACTCAGCCTCCTCAGATGTACATGTAGCAACAGGCTTCTGTATGTGTGGTGTGGGTGTGGGGGGATGGGGATTGGTGTGTTTACTTTCTTTTACCTTCATTAGACAAACCTGTGCAGCAGTAGTCAAGTCCAGCTTGTAGTTTTGCAGGCTGAGAGGCTTGTCATTTTTTCTTTACTTTTCTCACAGCCCCCTCAGAGGTGTAACAACTTTTATTTATAGCTAGGTGTAGTGTGCTGTGAGTAGTAACAGTAACAAATACTGTAACTGTTACTTTTTCACTTTTCTTTTTTTCACACATCCACCACACACACACATACAGGGGGGCGGGGGATGAGAGTTTAGGAGGCAGGCTATGTAAGTCAGTAGACCTTGTAAGTCAGTACTGAATGTAAAGCATTTGAATCTCTGCTTTTGAATTCTGCTTTCATCCCAATCTAACATCAAAGAGATGTATAGGCAATAGGGTTAGGGGGAGGCAGTGGTGGCAGTATTCCCAGATAGGACCTGTCACAACAACTGGCTTATTAGTTTATTGTGACTATTTATTTTAACAGCTTTTTTTGATATTAAGTCATATTATAACTCTATGTCTTCCTGAAAGGAAAACAAAACAGACAGCTGTCTTGGTCAGGGAAGATGCATTGAAAGGATACAAGGAAAACTAAAGCTGAACCACAGCAATGACTTTCTTTCCTTAATCATAACTTCTGTTTAAGTCATTGGATGAAAAGGTTGTGTAAAAAGAAAAAGAAAAGTTTAAAATACACATCAGAGCACACCAAAAGTTATTACTTCTTGAAAATTTGGAAAAGTAAGGCAAAATGTGAGAAAAAGGAAGAAAGAGGAATGTGCAGGGTATGGGGATCCCAAGACAGAGGAAACAGAGTGGAGGGCTGGAGGGTGCGTGTGGAGGAGAGGTTGAAACGGTAGGCCTAGGGTGCCATTTCACCCAAGTCCATTCCTGTACATAGGGTTGTAATGTTTCACTGTTGCAACTAAATGCCAGTAACTGTAAATTTCCCTCTGTGAGATGGGCCAACATAGTGTGGCACATAGGTCTGTTGTAATGTAAGAGCATTACAGCTGCAGGTCAGTCAGTGCATACCACTCCTAAAAGTTTGCAGCATGAACTAAAAGGTTGCTTAGGAGTGGCAGTGACAGGGTGATACTTAGACTAGAAGTACCTAGGGGGCCCCCAAAATGCTAACACTGGCCCTGAGGCCAGGGACAAAGAGGTTATCGCCCACTATAATATTAGCCAGTCTGGCCACAGATGGAATTCTGTGAAGCAGTTTTAGGAACCCTATAGAAAAAGGGGACTTGAACAACTGGAAGGGATGCAGAAGAGGAAGACAAGAGCAGGAAGGAGAACACATGAGCTGAATTACACAGAAAAGTTAAGTGAAATTGGGGAGACTTAGTTGGTTATTAAACATCAATGTTGTTCAGCGTTTTGCTTGGTCAAAACTTGAGCCAAAACAACACCAATTCCTGAGGGGTAAATGTTTCACTTCCACCAAGATTCAGTAACTTTGAAAGTGATTTTAAGCCACTCCTATGGCATAGAAAGATAACGCCATGACTATGGTCCAGACAGCCCAGGCATAAGTAATGGATCAGGAGACTGACAGAGTAGCAGAGAGGGATGGGTAATTCCATCCCAGGGGAAGGACAGTCCCAACAGCATTCATGTATAATGATCCCTGGTGGAGGGGGCACAGCCTAAACATGGATATAGGTGGGGACTTTGACTGAGCTGCTGCAGAGGAGGGGCGATATGTCAGCACGCCCTCAATGTATACCTGCCCTCACAATGAAAGACCCAGTGAAGGATACTAGACACTAGTTAATCCATCAGGGGTAGATGGTGTCTTCACCACAGGATATGCTCTTAGGGTAAGAGTTGGGGTGTTACTTCCTTGTGGCAAAATAGTAGGATGTAAAAGGGCACATCAGCAACTAAATTATCTCTAGGAAGATTAGCTGTCGCCAAATCTCTGAGCTTTGTTGCTTGTGATTATGAAACAGCTGGGACCTAAAACTGCATGTGGGACCCCCCTGCCAATCCCTGTACAAGGAATGGTCAGCCACTGCCTACTGCCACTGCCATCATCATAATAGGAAGGGGAAGCCAGGAGTTTCCGTGTTGAATATGGCAGAATGAACTTCCAGCACTAACAATAACATTTCACATACTGTACTTCACAAGACAATAAAGACAATGCCAGTACAGAAGTTGTGAGAGCCTGCTGCTGATGCCAACAGTATTAAATAAGGGGACAGATCGACCTTTTTGTCTGTGGCATGTGTGAAAGGGCCTGGATTTGTTCACTGTTACCTGCAACAAGAGAGAGAAAATAAGGTAAAGCATTATTTGGGCAGATGATGGGGTTATCTTTCAACCTATATCTATATTAAGTCTGTTGCTTTCATATTTGTGTGATGAAAGGGCATTTATTACGGTGTGTATGTAGGGCACCAAGTAATAATCTGTAGATGACAATATGACATTGTTAGTTATGGCACAGTGCAAATGCAGGTGCCCTGTGGTAGTATGGAGTTATGTTCACTAGATGTGAGCTAAGTATTTCACACTGCAGCCATAAGATAAAAAATAAATGAAACTGGAGGAAATGCATTGTTGCAATCATTGCTGGCAGCATATTGAAACAAAATGTGTGTATCTTGAATTGACTGATAAGGACAGCAATAATGTAATGACCACTTTCAGATGAGAATTAGGAGAATGAAAATGAGGGTAAACAAGACTTTTTAGAAGTATTTTCAATCAGGGGTGGATGAGAAATATGGGTTATGTGGGTACAGAGCTGGGCTCAAATAAGTTCAACGCTCATAGACTTATAAAAATGAATACTTTATGTAAGCCTGAAACTCTCTTCTGTGCACCATAATGGTATTATAAGCTTGCATATGTTTGTGGATGCTAGATACGTCAACCGCAGGAAATGAGATGTATATTTAATCCCTGGACTTCTACTGATAGTTGTTCCCAATACTGTATTTGTTGTGTTTTTGGTGTTTCAACAAATGAGTGCATGCACTCACATGCTCAGCTACACCTATGTGCATTAACTGCTTACAGCATAGAGAGCAGTTCAAGTGATGTGGAGAGTACAGCATACATGTCTCTGACAGATCAGTAAAAGTCTAAATATGGGAAAGAAAGTGAAGCTAATACGCATTCTTTAGCAACATTATTATTATTTAGACACTATTACAAGGACCCCCCCAACAACTAAATGATTTTGCATGCACTAATTGAGCCTGTATTACAAATCATGATGACTGCAACACAGCCATGGAATTTGTGTTTAGTATCCTCTTACCCCTTCAGATTATTTCTGTCACTAGTTACAAGTAGAAAAAACAACATCTGGTACCAAGGATCAATACAAGTTAAGAAAGCCATCCAAGTTAAAAACTGATGTAATTTCTCATTGAGAAAACTGTCTACATTCAACTCACAGAATATATTAATACCACCTTCTCTCATAAAAATAACATGGCTTCTAGCAAGGCAAGAACACAACCTCAGCCATCTGGTCTCTGACCGATGAAATTCTTATATTAATGGACAAAGGCATTCTCACTGGTACCAATTTTATAGACCTCACCACAGCTTTTGACTTAGTCAATCACTCCTCTCTTATAATCCGCTTTTCAAAACTACACATTAGTCTGGATACCACCTCATGGTTCAAAACTTATCTGACTAACTGCCTGTACCCCTCTCTCTGCTCTCCACTACTCAAAGGTACACTTAAAGTATCTATTCTTGTCCCCCTTCTACTCTCCATATACAGTAACAAACTTCCACTCAGTCATGCTTAGCTGCCTTTCCTCCTCTGCATAGATGGCATGGTCCTCTACCTCTCCAACCACTCCCTAATACCTTACAGCATCTATAATCTGGCTTCAATCACTTCAGTGAATGGAACACTACTAAAAACCTCATACTGAATACAATCAAAAAAAGAAGTTATGCACTCACCATAATGTTCCATTGGAGTCGTTGTATTTCATTTGTCTTCAACATGTGGGTCTATGGATCCGAATCAGATCCGACATGGCCACATAACTAGCATCTGATCCAAGCTCCAAGCTCCTCCCCTTACCCATAATGCCCTCTGTATCCTTCCTCCCTTCAGATCGAGTTTGCCACCCTACATAAAAACATAGACCCGACACAATAACACCTTGATACTACTGACAGTCCAAAGATTCCTAAGCCAAATATAAGAAGGGATACT
Organism: Protopterus annectens; assembly: GCF_019279795.1. Lineage (NCBI taxonomy): Eukaryota > Metazoa > Chordata > Ceratodontiformes > Protopteridae > Protopterus > Protopterus annectens. The sequence goes on from NC_056745.1 coordinate 452,098,446, forward strand.
CGTGGAATGTACATCTTCTGTATACATGGTCAGGACAATAGTGACAAGGTCGGGGGAAGGAAGGGGGGATGGTTGAAGACAAATGAAGTACATCTACTCAGATGGAACGTTATGGTGAGTACATAACTTCTTTATCCGAAGTAGTTGACTTCATTTAGTGTTCAACCTGTAGGACAGAGTCCCCAGCTACTATCACCTGGGTGGCTCTCATGGAAGGATATTCCAGAGCACCGCAGAGCCAAAGGATGTCCTGTTCCTGGATACAATGTCCAATTTGTTGTGAGATGAAGTTATGAGATGAGGACCAAGTAGCTGCAGAACAAATATCATCCAGCGACACCCTGGACCAAAAAGCCGCTGAAGTGGCCATAGACCTGGTAGAATGTGCTTTTACTTGAACCGGAGGGGAAATTTCCCTGACAGAATAAACTCGAATGATGCAATGGGAAATCCAGTGAGCAATTATCACTTTAGAAATTGGCTTACCTAAGAATGGTTTTGAGTAAGAAACAAACAACTGATCAGATTTACAAAAGGATTTCATCTTGTGCAGATAGAATTGCAATTGCCTGTGTGCATCCAGCAGATGTAATTTATATTCACCCCTGTTCTGGAAATTAGGAAAAAAGACAGGAAGATTGATAGCTTGATTAATATTGGCTTCTGACGCTACTTTGGGAAGAAAGGATGGATTAGTGTGCAGGGAGACCCTGTCCTTGTGAAAAATCATGTAAGGAACTTTGATGGATAATGCTTGAATTTCTGACACCCTCTTGGCAGATGTAATAGCTACCAAAAAGGCAGCCTTTCAAGACAGATACTGTAAATCTACCGAAGCTGCAGGCTCAAAGGGAGGGGAGACTAAAGCCTGAAGTACAAAGGTAAGGTCACATGGAGGCATAGGATCCTTCACCAGGGGGTCTTAAAAGAAAGGTACCCTTAAGGAAGGTCTTGCAAAGTTTAGAAGAGGCTAATGAAGACATATTTTCCCCCATTTGAAAATTAGAAATTGCAGCAAGCTGGACATTCACAGTGGAGGAACTGGCACCTTGCTGAAAGATCCCCACCAAAAACTGTAATACTGCAGAAACAGGAGCCTTAAGGGGATTCAAAGCCTGCTGAGAGGTCCATATGGAGAACGTTTTCCACTTGCTATGATATAAGCTGCTGGTGGAGGATTTGTGAGCCGCCACCAAAATGGTTTTAACAGGAAAAGATAATCAGGAGTCCTAATAATCAGGGGAATTACAGCATCCAAGTGGTGAGTTTCAGACTGTCCAAGTCTGGGTGAGGAATCCCCGAGGGATGCAAAATAAGATCTGGAACTGAATCCAAGGTTCATGGTGGAACTATTAGGTGAGACCAGAGGGAGGGAAACCAGACTTGACGAGACCAGAATGGGGCAATGAGAATCACAGTGCTCCCCAGCCTGCAAGCTTTCTGAAGAAACTTTAAAATGAGGGGTAGCGGGAGGTAGGCATAAACAAGACCTGCAGGCCAAGCATGGATCAGTGCGTCTCTGGGGGCTTACCCCTGAGGGGGGTTCAGAGCGAAGAACTCACTGCATTTTGCATTGGAAGGAGATGCAAATAGATCCCAGCAAGGATGACCCCACTTTAGAAAGATCTGCTCCGCTACTGAAGGATTCAGAGACCACTTGTAAGGCATCAGGATAGTTCTGCTGAGCCTGTCCATTAGAATGTTGGACCATCCCGGGATGTGAATTGCCACCAGAAAATGGCCGGTGGAGATCACCCATTCCCACACTCTCATGGCTTCGCTACAAAGAGGGTAAGATCTGGTTCCTCCTTGTTTGTTGATATACCAGACCACCGACATGTTGTCTGTCTGGATCGTAATTGTCCCTAGATGAAGATGGGCATGAAGGGCCTGCAACACAAGAAGAACCCGCCCTCATCTCCAGGACATTGATAAGCAAACTGGTCTCGGACTGGGACCATGTGCCTTGAACTGTCCTTCCCAAGCAATGCCCCCTCCACCCTAGCTGGGAGGCATCCGTGGTCATCATGGTTTTGGGAAAAGGTGGACAAAGTCCAGGGACAGAATCCACCACTGAAGAGAGCCCCTGCATACCCGGGAGAGACGGACTGGATGGGACAATTGTAGATGTAATAGAGACCATTGGACTGCTAGTGTCCACTGAAGGATTTGCATATGGAGTCATGTTAGGAGTAATAGGTTTATTGTGGCTGCCATGGACCCCAATGCCCTCAGAACTGTGTCTGCTGTGGGAAACTTGGCCTGGAGAATATACAAGACATGTACCTTTAGACTGTGAACTCTCTCTGGGGTGAGGTAAACTTTCATTTGGATAGTGTCCAACCAAGCCCTGATTAATTCTAGGATCTGAACAGGGACCAATGACGCTAACCAGAGGAAATAATCAAGGCTCAGCAAAGCAGGTGCTTGGTGGGGGCAGTGAAGAGACAATTGTCCAGGTAAGGGAAGACATGAATGCCTTAAAGCCTCAGGTGAGCTGCTACTACTGCCATCACTTTGGTGAACACCCTGGGGGCTGTGGTGAGACCAAAGGGGTGGGCTCTGAACTGGTAATGATTGGCCCCCAGCCGGAAGTGGAGAAACCTCCGAGAGTGCCTGTCCATCTTGATATGATAATACGTGTCCTGGAGGTCGATCAAGATCATCCAATCTTTGGCCTGCAGGTAAGGCAGGATGGATTGAAGAGTGACCATCTGGAATTTAACCTTAGCTACTGACAGGTTCAAGGTGGATAGATCCAGAATGGGTCTTGGGTCCCTCATTTTCTTTGGCACTAAAAAGAACCTGGAATAAATGCCTGATCCAGATTGGTCTAGGGTGATGGGTTGGGATGAATCACTTTCTTAGCAGCTTGTCTATCTCTAGCGCTGCTTCCTCCCTTTACGTGGGTGGAACATCTGGGAGGTGATTTGGTGGGAGAGGTGGTTCGATGAACGGGATGGAATAACCTCTGGATATAATTTGCAACACCCAACGATCTGTAGAAATGGACTCCCATGCCCCTGGGTGTAGTGACAGATAACCCCCGACTGCCTCCAGAGATGAGCAGTCAGGCAGCCCTTCAGGGCTGCTGCACGAGTCTGTCCAAGAATGGTTCTCAAGACCCAAAGTTCCTCAGACCCCCTCTGCCTCTAGGATGGTGTCTATCATAATCTTCTCTGCCTCTGGGAGAAGGTGAGTCCTGAGTGTCCCGAGAGAACTGAGACTTCCAGAACCACATCTTCTCTGCCCCTTGCTGATTCCTACAGAAGGATCTTTGATTTGAGGGGTGGAGAAGTGGATCCCTACAGCAGACAGTGTCTTCCCATCCTTCTCACTCTGGACCAAGGTCTCACAAACTGAATTCCCAAACAGGGAAGAACCATCATAAGAGGCATTTACAAATGAAGCCTTGAAGGGTTCCAAGAACTGGCAAAACCAGAGCCAGGATTGACACCTCATAGCAACAACAGAATAGGCTGCCCTGGCGGCTCCCTCTGTAGCATGGGAGAGAAAATGCATGTACATATTTGCTACCACCTTAAGAGTGGCCATCCGAGTGGAGAACATCTTCTTACCCTCTGCCGACATGGGCTCTAGGGGCAACTCAGTGACCTCCTTGACCATGTCTCGCTGCAGCTGAATAACGTGTGCCATATAGTTCAGCACCATTATAGCAAAGGTTGCTGAAGTGTACACCTGCTTCCCAAGATGGTCCACAGTCCTTGACTCCAGGTCAGGAGGATGGACCGTAGAGAACTCCTGCATGAGCTCTTTCTTAGTGGAAACTGCCACCATCATAGCATCCACCGGGGACCCCTTATTCCAACAAGTCCTAGCTGGTTGGGGACTAAGGACATTATTTTGGTGCTTGGGAATGGGCTTTACAGTGTCTGGTTCCTTCCATGCCTGATATGTTATCAGGTCCACAAGTGGATCCGCAAGAGGGGACACCCAGGAAGTAGATGGGCCTGTGCTGAATGTCTTGAGGAACATTGACTCGTCAGAGGTCGGTTTTTGGGTGGATCACCCCTGCCTCTGGCAAAGGAGTTCCATAATGTATCCAAAGGAGGCATCCTTGGAGAGGGTGATTGGGGGGAATCTTCCCCTTCCTCCAAGTCAGTTGCTTCGGTTAGGGACTCCAAAGAGGAGTCCAGGTGCCTCCTTTTGCATGTCTGTTTGCGAGGAACCTCCTCAGTGGGACTCTCTGGGGGGAACTCTCAAACCTCTTGCTGCTCCCACAGGGGAGCTTCCTGAGGCAAACCAGGCATAGGCTGTCCCTGAGATGGCAGGATGGTTGCGGCCATACCCAAAACAGAGCGAATCAGGGTGGAGTCCAAGGATGAGATGGTCAAGGGCCTTGATGAACTCTAGAGAACCCTCTCCACTAGATCAAAGACTGATGGGGAGTATACATCTTGTGAAGTGGTAGTAGGAGCCGTCCCTCTCGGACCTGATGGGGGAGTCAGAGCTGAGACTCCAGGAGCAGAGATGCTGAGGGGAAGACTGCGATCTGACAAACTCGGAGCTGACAGCAACCCCTTGGATATGATGTGAGGCTACGGCTCTGACAGCGCGGATCTGATCCAGTCAGATCTGACACACTCAAGGCAATGCCCGGCACTGAGGTACAAGGTACCATTGGTGCCAACCCCAAGAGTCCTCGGATCCAAAGGCTCCAAATCCAAAGGTCAGATCGGAGAAGGAGTTACTGGAGTAAAGAAGGTCTGTGAGCTCCCTGCTCCACACGGAGAGGAGGCAGGCAAGACTTCCATCTGGACTTGGTTGCAGATGAACTTCTGCATCATCCTATCCATCTCTGCCTCACTAAGACTCCAGGTCAAATGGGAGGAGGAGGCCACCAACACTGGCCTGGAGTGCCGATGAGAGGAGGCCTGAAGAGGAGAGTGGGACACCTCTGACTCAGGGGAAAACCTGGGAGAGTGGAGCCAAGGAGTACCTGGTCTGGTGGGAGGCTTAGCTTTATGTGGAGGCCCTGCTGGAGCCAAGCGGTCCAGCAACCACTTCCTAGGCCTATCTTTTTGATGATGTCTTTCTCCTTCCCCAGGCCTCTTGGCAGGAGTTTGAGTCCCAGAGGCCTGGGAAGGAGAAGAAGCAGAAGTAGTGGCCAAAGCTGGGGGTGCGGGGGCTGCCATCCCCGAGGAAGGAAGCACAGTCCCTTAAGGATGAGCTTATCCCTCCTGTCCTTAAGGGCCCGCAGGTTGAATCCTGCACAGATTGGACAGGAGGTAAAAGTAGGTGGGAAGGTAGGATAGAGAGAAGAAAAATTGCAGTGAGAGATAGAAAAAGAGATTCAAAAACTAATTCACTTACCAAAAATACGCTCAGAGTTCAGACCACACTGCTAGCTGTTTCAGCGACTAACGAGATCTAAAGGTAGTTAGGAGACAGGGGCATTATGGGTAAGGGGAGGAGCTTGGAGCTCGGATCAAATGCTAATTATGCAGCCATGTCAGATCTGATTTGGATCCATAGACGCACAGGTTGAAGACCAAATGAAGTCAACTACTTCAGATCTAAATCTACGCTTTCTGTTATTAAACAAAAACTCAGTAGTTCCAAGAAAACTTTAACAAGCTCTGATCACTATAACCATCCCTTAGAACAAGTCATCTCTTTCAAGTATCTTTGTCTCTGGTTATAACCGTCACTCAACTTTCACCTGCATTTTGATAATACAAGTCAAAAAACATAATCCTCCTACTTATCTGGGCAAAAAAATATCACTTTTCCACTCACACTTCATCAGGTGTAATAAAGGAAAGGAATCCTACTCTGACAGCTTGAATTCACTCTCTGTCTTGCAGCCTCTAGTAAAAATGCCACCACCATTCAAACACTAGAAAACAAAATATGCAGATTTATTGCACACTCCTCAAGAAATGGCCACCAGTATATAACACAGAAATACAAACTGGCTCCCAGTTAACCAAAGAGCAAACCTGTACCTAGGATCTCAGCTTTTCAAACTCCTACATAAACAGCCACCCTCCGTTAACCTCAAAACTAATAAGGCATATCCCCACATACAAACAAAGAAACAAATCAAACCCTAAATATAAATGCTATAATCCAAGCTGCTGCATATCTCTGAACATGCATTCTCACTTCTCTGGACCAAATTGTGGGAGTCTCTCCACTTGAAATTAAAGGCTCATTCTCTTATACCAAGTTCCATTATCTACTAAAATCACATTTAGCAGAATGTACCCGTTACCCCTGAAGTCACAGCACTTCAGTCTACTTTAACTCTGCGTCACTATAACTCATCCACTAAAATCCTTTGATTTTTTTCACATTTCTAATTCAGTCTACAAAATTTCTCAAATGTTCTGAAACATGTACATATTGGAAATTAATACTTTACATTTACTATGTGCCCAAAGCACTACCCAGCCATTGTACTGTTTTATTGTCACTCATGTGTTACTGTGATCATGCCTATTTTCTATGTCTGGTCAGTTTTTGACCCCGGATTGAGACTGAAACTGGTCAGAATACATTAATGCTAAACCCCAGTAAACAAATTCAAATACATAAATAAATGAATAATGGAAATCTTTTACATTACAATAGTCTCATACTAGATGGATGAATGTTTGATCCTTCAAGAAACCAGTGCAAAAAAATATATATTTGGAAAGCAAAGGCCACCAATGTTTAAGAACAGCAGGCTAGGCTTCTCAGTAAATTAAATGATTCTGAAAACAGGCCAATAATGTGGCAGACAAATTCAAGGTTCTCCTTCTTCCCAAAATCATATATAATGTGAAATCTCCTCAGATTGTGCAGTAGCAGCCAACTAATTTAAACTGTCACTCCAAACCCCTACCAATTGTAGAAATACTGACATTACTAAAATGTGAGCTTACTTAAACGATTATACTCCTACTCTGAAAGTTCACAACAAGTTATCTGAAGAAGTTCATAGGTTTATAGGTTCATAGGTTGGTACTAGACTATCAGCCCTAGGGCCTATACAAGCCTAGCCATAACAATTCCCTGGCTATTTCTTCCCACACTATTTACTTCCCTGGACCCCTGTCTAGCAGGGCAACTGACGTGATCCCCGGGTGAATTTCCTTTCTCCCATTTTTGAAGAGGGCCAAAGAGGCACTCTGCTTGACATGTATGGGCGATCTATTCCAGAGTCTGGGGAGTCTCTGGATCTGGAAGCTATCCCTCGAGCATGTTTTCTTTATTGTGATGACAAGGTTTAGATCCCTGGAGCGTGTGGCTCTGAGGGATTGGGATTTCTTTAAGTGTAGCATGTCCAACAGCTCTGGGTTTGACATGGCCTTGTATGTTAAGCAGAGATCGCCTCTGAATAGACGATATGTGACAGAGTATAGCTGGAGATTTTTAAGGCGGTCAGCGTAGGGCTTCTGCTTTAGGCCTGTGATTCTTTTAGTGAGGTATTTCTGCGACCTTTCCAGTTGTTGCAGATGTCTTGAGAGGTACATACCAAATGGAGCGTTGTATTCTATAATGGGTCTAATGAGGGATGAGTACAGTGGGACAATGACCTCCTTTTTTCTGGATGAAAAGCTCTTAGTGATGAGGTGTGTCACATAGAAGGATTTCCTGACTGCTGTGGTGATGTGGTTATCGAAGGTGAGACCACTGTCCACCTGTGTCCCTAAGTCTCTTATCACACTTTCGGTGTTTAGTGTACTGCCACCTATATAGTAATTCACGGGTACATGTTTTTTCCCAAAGGGGATAACTATACATTTCTCGGCATTGAGCTTGCGTCCATGGCTCTGGCACCAAGCATCTGTTTTTGTAAAGCCCTTTTGTAGAGTATCCACATCATTTCGGGATTCAATAATGGTTCCCAGTTTGCAGTTATCTGCAAACTTTGTTAGCCAGAGTCCCTTAGTGCTGGCCTGTACTTCAGAGAAGTAGATGCCAAACAAGAGCAGCCCCAGGACTGAACCCTGAGGTACTCCACTTGCCACTTGTCTGGAGCTGGATTTGGAGTCGGCTGCTTTTACAGTGTGGGTTCTATCAGTAAGCCAGTTAGAAACCCATTGGGTGACGTAGGGATTAATGCCCAGCTTAGTAAGTTCTATGATTCCAGAGTGGGGAATGGTGTCAAAGGCCTTGGCAAGGTCTAGATAGGCTGTGTGGACCACTTTACCCTTGTCCATGGCTCTGGAGACTGATTCAAAGAAGTCAATCAGGTTCAGGAGACAAGATTGGCCTTTCACGAACCCATACTGGGTGGGGTCCAGTGTTTGAAGGTTGCCAATGTCTTTGTTTATAAGTTCCATGAAAATACGCTCCATGGCCTTGCAGATAAGGCTCGTCAGACTGATGGGATGGTAGTTTCCGGGATCCAAGGTGGATCCCCCCTTGTGGAGTGGGATAACTGTATCTCTGCGCCACTCAATGGGCACGAAACCTGAGGTGAGGCTTTGATTAAACATGACACTTAGGTGAGGTGCCAGTTCATATTGTAGTTCACAGCCCAGGATGTCATCTTACATCAAGTAATATAGGGATGCTGTATACAACAACCTAATACTATAGTTCCTAATCTCCTGCGACACCTATAGTTCAGTAACACACACAGCATTAATGTTTGCCTTCTTAACCAAATAGACTTCATATATACATTTCATCACCTAATTTTATACTAACATCAATCTGTCACTACACTCATCCTATACAAAAATTAGCCTTCCTGTATAAGGCTTGACATCATTTAAAATATTAACTTTCTTGCAATGTCCATACATTATCTTTATTATAAGTGCCCTAATACAGCTCTCACTATATTAAAAAGGTGCATACGACGTCCTTTGTATCTTTCAAAAATCATCTTCACAGAACCCCAATTCATTTTCCAGTCCTGAAACACTGTTAAATTTTATTTCAGAATTGAAATTCAATTCTCTAGTCTTATATCGAATATATCACCCATAATTCACTAATATTTACCATTTGCTTGCTTCTCACCATGCTGACCCTTCTTATCGATCATTCTATAACCTTTAATCAGCATGCAGACATAACTTTGTCTGATATTATCACATTTGCATGTAAGTACCTTGTTCTACCCATCAGACCATCTTCCAGTCAGTAACTAAGATCGATAAAATATGACAAAACCCACCTTCAGGACAATACCAAAACAGGACTAATTCAACAGAAGCCCCCCTCCCCACTCCACTGATGTCTCATATATAAACACAACACACACACACACACACACACAATACATACTATAATAATGTGTTCATTGCAACCAAATTACAAAAAAACAGCTCACTGCATGTTTAATTTTTCCCATCAGAAAAAAAACAAGTGGCTCACTCCAACCACTTTATTTAACACCATCAATTTTTTTGTCTCTTATTGAAGACTAATAGCATCCATACTTCTTTAAACATTTTCCTACATACAGCCTTCCATGAACAACTATTAGTATTAAAACCTGAATGAAAGTCGACTATGCGGCTGACATGAACACATTATGCCTAAAGCATTTATCGTACATCATATGACAACATCTCCCACAGACATACAACTTTATCATATACTTGGAGCACACTCCCAAAGGCAGGATAGTGTAGCAACTACAATCATCATCTGACTAATTCCATTTAACTTAAGATCTTACTCTCTTCACCCTTATTTGGCCTTAGTAATCCTTAACACCTATAAATACTTACAGGCCCTGACCGTATGGCATAAAGCGGTGAAGTCCTAACTACAATCCAGATCAGAGTGGTGGTTTGGTGATTTTTTTCCATCCATGTAGTGTCCATATGGGTTCCTGTGGATTCAGGAAATAGGAGCTATGTATGTGAGCATGGACATCTCCTCCCCCTGACCAGGTGTCCACAGAGAGTCATAGTAGCCTAGGACTATGCCAGTCTCTGACAGTGCCTAGCTGACCTGCTCCCTACCACCCCACTCTCCCCTATTAGGAAACAGATGGGCCAACAGGGCTTCCCATGCAGGACTGAATGGTCTGTATAACTCTCAACTCACCCCAGGAGATCAGTTTCCCATTCACTTGGAATGAATAGGCCAAGTAGATCCGGGCAGTACTGCCACCACACATGGTCCCTGGGGGTGGGGTACAGGGGAATAATACTTAATATGTCAACAATTAAAAATTTAATTGTAGGCCACTACTGCCAACACACTTTTTACAACTTCCAGAAAGAACCTCTTATGCAGCAGTTCATATTTTAAGCTGCATACTCCAATAAATACATAAATAAGGAAACAAAGTGCAACCTACTTTCATCATCATTAATACAATCAAACAGAGTTCATAAATGGTTCTAACCTGCCCAAATGTGACTTACTCTAGCAGCAACATAATTAAGTGCACCTTCCCTCAGTATATTAGCCATTCAACTTAAAGATCCTCTAACCATGATAATTTGCACTAAGTTAGGCCCTTCTTTCCAAAACTTCACTCAGGTTCAGAATTACCCTCAAGTGAAGCAAACTGTTGTTCAGTGAACAATATATGCCCATACATTTCAAGAAGTTTATCACACACTTCACCATCTGCATGACTCAAGGGTACAAATATACTGTACTGTTCCTTCACTAGACTGCATCATCAACTTTGCAAGAATCCATCTGTTAGGCATAATTGGTTATTTGACCAGCCAAACGTCTCAAGTAATATATATAATTTTCAAATACATCTGCAATATCTCTAGCTGAGAAGTTCATTTTTCTTTCATCATCATTACCAAAGATTCTGTCATGTGAATTACATCACTCTCCAACTCATCACAAATATCTCCTTCCTCAGTTTTATCCAAAAAGCCTGGCACTATCATTCATGCAACATCACACACCAATACCTACAATCACATGTCAAATAAAAAGCTTTTGTCAAACGTTTTTGAAATTCAAGATTTTTTAAATGGAGCGATGAGGGGAAATATCATCTTCCACACATTGCACATGTGCAAGTCCCTCTCAAATAACGTTTGAAGGTTTACAGTGCAATCTTCTCGCTCAGACCACCACCAAGTTATCCTTGCTAAAGCTGTAGTTTTACTAACAACAAACAATGAGTACTAGTCCATCCTGGGCTCCTTCTGGGCTACATTTCTCAGCTATCCTTTCATATTTCTAAGTCCCCACTTATACATGGAATGTTTCATCTTACTGGCATCCCAAACTATGAAACTCACTGACCTTCACTATAGAAAGCTCACCTACATTTTCTAGATTTAAATTCAGTCTGACCACTCAATACTATGGAAGCACTCATTAAAGTTGCACACAGTGGGAATGCATTTGTTGCATTTAGTTTCTTGATCAAATGTATTATCAACCTCTGCCACCAAATTTATGATTCTTTTAACTTAGTTGTTTGAACAATGATGTCTTTGTACATTATATTGTGTCTCCCGTATTTACGTTTCTTCCAACCACTGTCATTTTTTTTCTCTCATTACGTCAAATAAAATAAAAATAACCACCCTACAAACTACCTGAAATAATACTGCTCTACGCTTTCAAAGACTAAACAGCTCCCAGTCAAAGACTAACATTCTTAAATGCATCTCTTATCTATAAATTTATCAACTTGAACTTTTTCCCCTTCTTTGCCAGAAGACTCCCAGAAAAAAATCCCTCATTTACTCTACCACCTAACCTGCAAACATCTCACAATAAATTACATTACATTCCTGCTGCACATTAAAGTCAAACTTACGTACCCCAAACTTTATTTAGAACAAAAATATTACTTATTTAAAGAAACACAATGTAAATTATTGAATATGGGGGTGTTGAGTGGGGGTAACCAAACAGGTAATCACTCTCATTCCTGAATTCTCTTCCTCTGGTACAATCATACATTAACAAATAGCAAGTCTATGTCAGTACTTTTCCTTAGTCACATCTTTTACTCCTCTATGCCAGACAGTTGCATTCAAACCTTTTAATTACTTTCCCTACTAACCCCTTTTCTCCCTCTTTCCTTCAATAGTGGCCCTCAAGGGATGCTCTAATCATAACACCCAGCTCCTCTAACTCTCCCCTCTATCAAATACTTCAACTCTCATCCTTCTATTTCCTTAACTCAGTCACTCTCCCTTCTAGTCTAAATGCAAAGTTGATCCTAGAATATAAATACCATTATGGTGCCTATTTTATAAACAGGCAAAACATGCTAATGTGGTGATGTTCTTATAACACTATTAATGACCTCTGTCTACATTGTTCATAACTGGTGTACATAGCATGCTTACTTATCTAAATATTCTTTGTAATTAATTTCTATGACTGTATACATAGCTATCAACTCTTGTACACCTGGGCTGTACCTGCAAAAGGTCCATGTGCATCAATGCTCTACCTCCATCAAATAAATAAATATTGCACAGTGGGGAGATCGATGATTACAATAACCTAGTTGAATACTGACTACACTCCAAATGACAGGAATCGGAGTAGCAGCTCAAGCAATGAAAAAGATAATGGGAGAGTGAAGTGGCCAATGTCTTCTTGCCCATTCCAAGAGGAGGGAGGAGGTGTAACCTGACATGGCATACTAAAGTACCCTTTCTTGAACAGGTCATGATATGGGACATTCAGCAAGGAATGGAATGTAGCTCTTTCCAAGCAGCATGCATAGCTGTAGCCAGAATCAGTGCATACATAAAAACATGGATGTTTCAAAGGGTTGGCATTGCAAGGAACACATCTGCTGCCACTGGACTGGGGCTAGGGTTTAAAATCTGAATAGTTCTTATGCTACCCGAATCATGGTCTCCTGTGAATGTCTTTCACATGTGGAGAATGAATGAGCTGCCTTAGTCACAGGACAGTTGACAGCTGGCACACAGCACAAGAAAAATAATAAGAGTAAATCAAAGTGTCTGAGGACAGCTAAGTAAGAAGGTTCAAGAATAAAATGCCCAAAAGTACAGAAGTTCCAAAGGAAACCCAACTCCTGGTGTCTATTTTGAAACAATATTTGAGACAACCAAATGGCAGTGGCACAGATGTTTGCAATAGAGATATTCCTTAAGCAATCCCTGGAAGAGGCCACAAGTCTAGTGGTGTGGCCTTCAACTAAAGCATTTTCCACTGGCTGGTGAGCTGCCAGATGTAAAAGAAAATGCAGATGGCAATCAGCTTAGAAAGAGGTTGTTTGCAAACTGGCAGCTTTTCCATCTCTATAGCAAAGATGATGAACAACTGTTTGGCCTTCCTAAATTCATTTAACTTCTTAAGGCAAAACATGAGCTGATGGTCCATATCTGGCATAGGAAGGGTTTTCTATGCCTTTGCAAAGAAAACTGGGAGATAAATGACTGATTCAAGGATAATTCAGAAACCACTTTTGGGAGGAAGTATGGGTTAATCTTGAAGGACACCTGATCCTTGAGAAAGACCAAAAATGGCTTCTTATGTATTAGAGTCTACAGCTGGGATATCCTATGAGAAGAGGTGATGACCAATAGAAAACATGGTTTACCAAGATATGAACTTTAATGTTGCTTAGCCCATGGTTTCAACAAGAGGAGGGGCAGGTGAGCTAGTCATGAAGTTCAGTTCAGATCCTATAGAAATAAGTAATTCCTCAAACAGAATTTCAGGAATGCATAACTTTTTTAAGAAAATGCTTGACCAGCCAGTATTAAAAGCCAGAATTTTGCCTTTCACATGATCATGTTGAGCAAGAAAAACTAACACCTGCACCATCACCTTGATAAAGCTTAAGCTGAAATCAAGCAGGCAGCTGAGTTAGTTCAGGACAACCTGCAAGCTGACAGACTGCAACAGGATAACATATCACTCTGTAAAGGAGAATAATCTCTTCCACTTGAGGACAGAGGTTTGCCAAGTAGAAGACTTCCTGATGGCTTAAATCCCTTGAAACATTCTAACTAGGATTTGTAGCTGACCAAGAGCAGCCTGGAAGTGCTACCAGATATTATTATCCCACCCCCACCCCCCGTCCCCATGGACAACATTGATGAACAGGACTGGGAGAGTTTTCTGCATGATCAAAGACCAGACAATTATTTTCAGTCAACATTGGGTGATAACAATTAGTTTTGCTCTTCCTTCCCAAAACTTTGTCATAAGTTATGGGATAAGAGAAAAGGCAAATAGAAATTGCCAACAGTACAGGTTGAAGAATGTATCTACTGCCATCTTATCCATGCCCTGCTGCATTAAGAAGAAGAGGTGAATCATTGTATTCTCATAGGTAATGAACAGGTCAATTTTAAAAGTGCCCTACTTCTGGAAGATCAGAATACAGCATTGCCTTTGTATCCACAACTCCAAAACAGGACTGGAGAAATGGTTGATATGTCAAAATTAATATTCTCTTGTGAAGACAGTCATTAAGAGTGAGAATGACAGATTCCTTGATAAAGTCTAGTTCTAGATAAGTCAACAAGCTTTTACAGAGCCTGACCTATTAAGCAAGAAAATAATTTGGACAGGTGAGAAAAGCAGTTTCTAAATCCCAACAGAGAAGAGAACTATACTTTCTTGCCTCACATGTATGAAGCTTTAGTCTGTTTGTCTTATGGCATGGCAGGAAAATGCTGCTGCCTCTTGTACCTATGTTGGGCAAAAGAGATCCCAAAGGAGAGTCAGCTCGTGGATGTCAAGTGAAGGAGTCACTCCTTTCAGACAAGGCTTTGTAAAAGCCATCTGTTTTCCTAAACTGCAGGAGCAGAATCACAGGCACTTCAAGGATACAGGAATGTCATTCCTGATGACCATCTGAAAAGAAGGGGTACCAGGGGCTCTGCCCTCTTCCATAGACACAGTTAGGTATTTCCAGGTGGGGTTTAGACCAGTCCATACAAGATCTCATGAGGCCAAGGCTTCTCCAGAAAGGGTCATTCCAGAAAGGGACATGTGGGGATGGGAGGAATCACTGTCTTGTCTGCCGCAAAGGCATTAACCTCCAGGCCTTCAGACTACTTCTAGAAGCCTGAGTGTGATGGAGTTTCCTCTCCACCCCCACAAGCCCCAGGACTGAGCTGGTAAGAGAAACCCACAAGAGGAATCTGGATACCAAGAGTGTACCTGCCAAGGAAGTGCACAGATGAGAGAGGCACAAACCATGTCTGGTGCTGACACCAGGCATTATTCCTTGAGGGCACACTCCTTCACCACTGACTCAAGCTGTCACCATACTGCAAACCGCTTGATGTTTAAATTCTGAGTCACAAGCCTCAGTGCATGATAACAAGATGGTCTCTTTCTGGATCAACAAACACTGCTATGCCTGACAGGAGACCTGAGTAAAAGGAGACATGAGCATTTTGCATCCCAGACCAATGGAAAGATGATTCAATAGACCTATCTTCATGAACACGTCAACTGGCATCAAGCTCTGGCCAATCAAAAGAAGGTGGACTTGATGTTGATCCCCATGAATATACCCTACAGGGTGTAAAGTCAACAATATACAGTGGATATGCAAAGTGTACACACCCCTGTTAAAATGCCACGTTTTTGTGACATAAAAAAATTATACCACAATAAATCATTTCAAAACCTTTCCCACCTTTAATGTGACCTATAACCTGCACAATTCAATTGAAAAACAAACAAATCTGTTAGGGGAAAATATAAAAAAAATAAAAAAAGTACAATAAGCTGGTTGCATAAGTGTGCACACCCTTAAACTAATACTTTGTTGAAGCACCTTTTGCTTTAATTACAGCATTCAGTCTTCTTGCTTACACAGCTGTCATCAATTAAAGAGACACTGATTAACCCCAAATAAAGTTCAGCTGTCGTAGTACAATTTTCCTGACATTTACTCAGTTGCCTGCAACAGCAAAAGCCATGGTTCGCAGTTAGGAGAAGGATGCAAAACAATTTCCACAACATTGGCTATACCATGGAACACAGTGAAGACAGTCATCAAAAAGTTTAGAAAATATGGGACAACAGTGACATTGCAAAAAACTGGACATCCTTCCAAAATTGATGAAAAGACAAGACAAAAACTGGTCAGGGAGGCTGCCAAGAGACCTACAGCAACACTGAAGGAGCTGCAGGAATTTCTGGCAAGTACTGGTTGTGTACTACATGTGACAGCAATCTCCCATATTCTCCATGTCTGGCCTATGGGGCAGGGTTGCAAGACAGAAGGATTTCCTTACACAGAAAAACATCCAGGCCAAGATAAAATTTGCAAACCAATACATCAAGTCTCACAAATGCATGTGGGAAAATGTGTTATGGTCTGATGAGACCAAGGTTGAACTTTTTGGCCACAATTCCAAAAGGTATGTTTGGCGCAAAAACAACACTTCTCATCACCAAAAGAACACCATCCCCATGGTGAAGCATGAAGGTGGGAGTATCATGCTTTGGGGTTGCTTTTCTTCAACTGAGTCAAGGTGGAGGGAATTATGAACAGTTCCAAATACCAGTCACTTTTGGCCCAAAACCTTCAGGCATCTGCTAGAAAGCTGAAGAGGAATGTCACCTTTCAACACAACAATGACAGTAAGCCTACATCCAAATCAACAAAAGAATGGCTTTACCAGAAGAAAATTCAAGTTTTGGAATGGCCCAGCCAGAGCCCAGATCTAAATCCAATAAAAAATCTGTGGGGTGACCTGAAGAGGGCTGTGTACAAGAGATGCCCTCGCAATCTGACAGATTTTGAATGCTTTTGCAAGGAAGAGTGGGCAATGATTGCCAAGTCAAGATGTGCCATGCTAATAGACTCCTATCCAAGAAGACTGAATGCTATAATTAAATCAAAAGGTGCTTCAACAAAGTATTAGTCTAAGGGTGTGCACAATTATACAACCAGCTTATTGTATGGTTTTTATTTTTAATATTTTTTCCCCTAACGAACAGATTTATTTGTTTTTCAACTGAACTGTACAGGTTATAGGTCACATTAAAGGTGGGAAAAGTTTTGAAATTATTTATTGTGGTCTCATTTTTTATATCACAAAAACCTGGCATTTTAACAGGGGTGTGTACACTTTTTATATCCACTGTAGCTCCTGATGTTGTTGACTGTCTGCCAAAATAGAGGAAAGGTATGGGCTTCGCACCTTCCTACTGAAGGACGAGCTTAGCCCCTGCAGGATATGGAAATATGGCAGTGTACTTTTAGAAAAGGACTTCCCTCTTTTTGTACTGATGTAAACTAGGACTTTATCCTTTCGACTTCTGCTGATGACATGGTTAAACCATTGGCATTTACAGCAATGCTTCACATCATGCTCTTTTAGACAGCAAAGTCAATGCTTGTGTTGTACTTTGCTAGTAATCCCATGACCTCAAGGATGCTTTACAGATTTGTACCATGGCACCAAATGTCAGAAATGTTCACTGCCATGCATGAAGGATCCAAAATCTGTGCGTGACAGATGATATCATAGTATATGCTGGCACAGAATATGCACTTCCCATCAGCTAGGGAGTCTCCAAGAATTGTGTCGGATATAGAGAATGAATCCAAATGCAGGACTCATCAAGAATGTCCCAGACGTTCAGTCTGCATTTCTACTCATTATGGCCTCATACACCACTGTGTCAATGCATTTATATAATACAACACAGACTGAGTGAGTAAAATCTTTACTAAGAGTAAAATATAAACTTTGCTCACCTCTAACACATTAGTTACACTACTGCAGGTGTTCCTTTACTCTTTCCTTTATGTTAGAAACCTTATTACTGAGAATATTTCCCTTCATTACCTATCAGGTGGTAACAGACTATCCCCAATTAGTTTAGCTCACTGTCTGTCTCTGCTGCACTTCCAGTGTTAAAATGATCGATGTACTTGACATTCCTCTTGTAATGGTTTAGCAATACTGCTTAGGTAGTTGAGTTACTTTAATTTTCATGTTTTCAATGGCATGTGACAATACTGCTGTCTAGTGAAATTCATAGTTACTGCAAGCTACCTTAATGAATAAACAGTTGTAGAAGTAAGTGCTGTCAGTACATGTATCAGTTTGAAATTCATGAAATGGTTTTCCACACATTAAGGAATCACTCATTTCTTTTTCTTGACATCCACTGCTCTCTCATGTTAGAGCAGGATGGAGATCTCAGAGCATTTAGGTAAATACCAGGTGGCTTCTCGGTACTGCACCATTTTTTCTAATAGAAAGTCTAGTAAGTAACCCACTACCATCAAATTATTTATGCAGTGAAAGCTCATTTTCTATTGTACTACCTGCAGCCCACCTGACAGCTCTCTGCTCATACTGTTATGTTCATCACATTTTGCCTTTTCTGCGACTATTTAGATGTCGTCTGACTTGACTACTGGTTCCAAAGGCTAATGCACATTTGTGGTTTGATAAAAACTCCAGTATTTCTTATAAGCTTGCTGTGAATTGAGCATGTCTGTTCTCACAAAAAAGGCTTAAAAACTCAGCTCCATATGTTGCTGAATGATTCAAAGCCTGCACTGAGTAAAGCACTTGAACCTTACTTCACTGTGGTAAATCTTAAGCACTGGTCAATGAATGGCACTTACTGCCTACCATTTCTGTAATTCCGTAAATAGCTTACAATAAAATGTGCATTTATAGTCAGGTGTGCTCACATTAGCCATTTGTTGTAAAAATATTTGGAATACACCATGGTTGCCTACAGGAACAATTCCTTAGAGCTGCTTTTGGTTTAGCTACTTTGAGATTTACACTGAATCTGCTGCATCTAAAGCTATCTGCTGACAAAAGAATGAAAATAAGTATGATTTTACACTTCTGCTGATTATTTTTACCATATTTCATACGAATCATGCATTAACTGCTACATTTCTCACATTTTAGTAGTTACAAAACTGAACTGTTTCCATTGGTGCTGCTGTAGTACTTAATTATATTGTGTCTCCTAGTTTTACAGGACAATAGTATCTAGACTGTGTGGTTTCCCTGCACCTGAGCTCTGAAACCAGCATTTTTACATTAAGAGGGTTTTCTGACTGCACTCTTGTGGCAGAAGTGTGCTGCAGCAAACCTATCTGAGTTGGGGGCTGCTGGCTGGAAGCTTATTGTCTGTTTTCCTTATTGGCCTGTAACCTTTGCTGTTGTAAAACTTGTTTTTCTGATTCTATATATTCCCAGTGTTTGCACTAGGTTGCTGTCCTCACAGTTAGGTTGAGTACCCTGTACAGATGCAAACGCCTTCAAGTTAAAATTTCCCTTAGAATCCGAGCCTAATCAAGGTCAAACAGGGTCCTAGGCAGGGTAATGGATTGCCCCCCCTCCCGCAGCCATTCCAGTGTCCCATTACTTGGCTATTTCTCCCCAGTTACCATAACACTGTTCAAAACTTTCAGTGTTAGTGTGTGTATATACTGCTTTCTACTTTACTTCTACAATGACTATGGATATTTGGATTTAATTTAAAACTTTTATTTCAAATTTGATAGCACACTGATAGACATTTGATAAACAAAGCAATACAGTCTCACAATGAAAACAGACATAGCATTAAACGTTCTCTGCCCTTGAAACTCACATTCACCAAAACAGCATTGAAACCCACATTAAAAGAAAATACATCTGGCCAGTGTGGATTAAGTTTACATTTGTGCTGTTTTCAAATTTCAGATCCCTTGCACACATTTTATGGACCATGCAAATATCGAAGAGTACTTTGATTCGCCTTCCTGGTTGTATTAAATTATATCTCTTGTACAATACAGCACCACTTGTTGGAGTGAGTTTTAAATTTATAGTTTTGAACATTTTTTTCCAGTAAGCAATGAAACAAAACATATGAGCCAATACTGACAAAATTTCCCAATTCAGAAGATTTCAACCATAAAAGGCCACTCAAAACTCTGTCATTACAATCCACCAGTATCAGTTAATATGCACAACCTCTGCAGAACTAAAAGTCATCTGAATAACATCACAGTAAAGAGAACTGTAACTAATGAAGAGGTTGCTGCTAGCAAACAATTTTATATTTCAGTGTTTCATCTACAAATTCAGTGTCTCATACCTTTGAAGAATAAATTGCCTTTTTTACATTAAAAAAAATTGGTAAGCTAGAAATATTGCAATAGGGAATGGATGGCAAACTGAAAACAGGTTCATAGTTACTAGGCATATATACTCAGGACTGCAGCACCCCACCCCCTTAAAATACAACACAGTGTTAACAATCCATCTATATGCTGTGGGAGTAGAACCCACAGCCTTCTGCATCAAAAGCAAACATACTACCTGCTGTGCTACTAACACTGCTTTTAAATGATGTACTGCAATAGTGATACCATTTGCTAAACAAAACAGGTGCACATTGTAAACAGACTTAGCATGAGCAGCAGTAAACTTCTCTTTCCTTGAATCTCACAATAACTTGAAAATACACTTGAAAGTCAGTTCCCTGAAAAAATGCAACTTGGTATTGGGGTAGGATTCAAGCTTTTGTTTCCTGTAACTAAGATACTTGAACCTAAGCAAATTACTAACCGCCTTCTATCCCTAGCTAGGGCATTTCAATCTCACACATGGACACCTCAACCTCTTAGTGCAAGAAATCTGGACAAAGCCTAAAATAAATAGATAAATATTATACATTTTGCTCTCATGAACTTAGAAAATTGCTAGAGCAACATGATTTGTGTTGGTGTGCATTTTTCTAAAGAAAGTGAAGTCTGAAACTCAAATGCCTGTCATTATTTAGTACCTTCAAGCCTTTTTATGAGGAACAGACCAAAATATGTGTCCAAGATCTGGACATTCTGCACAAATCTGGACAGTTGAGAGGTACATACCTCTTTTACACACACACACACACACACACACACACACACACACACACACACACACACACACACACACACACACACACACGCACACACACACAGCTCTCAATCAATCAGGGACAATCAGGTACACTTTTCATATATTACTATTAGTAATTTCAAGACATTGACAAAATAACAGAACATGAGTGAATGTACATTTTCTAAAGTAGAAGAAGTCTCTAACTCTAATTATTGTCATTATTTATTAAGTGTAATTCATCACCTTTTCTCCAAAAGTCACTACTTTTAGGAGGGATTAAGAAGAACACAGCTAAAATTTCAATCAAAATCAGGAATGTCTCTCAAAATCAGGGACAGTTGAGAGGCTATGCATCAACCTACCTACATCTGTCTTACACCCACACACACACTCTTATGGACACACACACCTACCTCCCTCTTATACACACACACACACACCTACCTCCTCTCTTACGTATACACACACACAACATACCTCTCAACCTGTTAGCACAAACAAATCTGGGCAAAGCCAAAAATAATGGGGTTCAAAGCCCCCAAAATAGGGACAAATTTTAAATATTGCTCTCACAAATTTATAAATTTGCTAGAATAAAAAGGTATTGTGTTATTGTGAATTTTCAGAAGGATATGGAGTCTGAAATTTAAATGCCTGTCATTATTTAGTGATTTCTCTCCTCACTTATTTGCCACAGAAAAAAACAGAAAAGCACAAATTTTATGAGGAACAGACTAAAAATATGAGGCAAAAATCTGGACATTCTGTGAAAATCTGGACAGTTGAGAGACGCCATCCTCCCTCCCTCTTTTACACACACACCTACCTATCTCTTACACACACACACACACACACACACACACACACACACACACACACACACACACAAACACAAAACAAACACGCACACACCTACCCCTCATTTATCCATTCATGATCTGCACTTCAAACATCTTCTGGCATTCAAATTCTACACACGCAGAAGACAAAAATGTAAACAGGTCGCACAGACACAAAAGACGAAAACAGGTTGCACACACCTGTCGTGTCTGTGCTACCAAAAACAAAGGGCATTTTTCTTAAAGAAGAATGCCTTTATAAAAAGTATTTGTTTTTTAAATTAATAAAAATAAATAAATAAATCTCCTGACCAGTGGCCCCCCCTCCCAGCCAGTGGGTTTTGGTCGCCTAGTGCTGGATCCAGCTCTGCTTAGAATAACTATCTCTGGAACCTTCTCCAGTCCCCCTACTGCTCCTGGAATATCTGAGTTGCACGCAGAGCAGCATCATCTTGTTGGATAGCTGCAGTTCAGACTGAGCATACCACCTATTCTTTGTCAGTTAATCATCCCAGTTCAGTTAAATCTCACCACTCTTCTCCCTAGTTAAACCCATAGTAAAAAAACAAAACAAAACCATGGGTAGGCACTTTCCTGCTATCTTTGTGGCCAGCCTGGTGGACATGGGCATCCTAAGGCAATGCAGCAATTTTATCATGTATACTGACAACCATTTAAAGTCAGCTGTGGTGGTGCAACTGTTAGTGCTGTTGCCTCACAGCAAAAGGTTCTTTGGTTCTATTGCCATCCAGAGAACCTTCTGTGCAGAGTCTGCATGCTCTCCCTGCAGTCAAGTGAGTTTTAAAGACATGCAATAGGTGTGTGTGCGTGTGTGTGTGTGTGTGTGTGTGTGTGTGTGTGTGTGTGTGTGTGTGTGTGTGTGTGTGTGTGTGTGCCTTCTGTGAAGGTTGGGTGCTGGGCTGGCAACTCGACACTGTAAAAACCCAATTGCCAATCTATCTGCAGACTGGTGATCTGCTGTAGTGATCTCTAACAGGAGAAGCCAAAAGACATTGCTTTACTGACAACCACTTAAACCTGAAACAAACAAACACATTATATGAGAGATGTAGTTACACTATGAAGATTGAGACATGACTCACGTACTGACAAATTAAATGACAAACAGGTTATCAGCACACACACATTTCCCTCACTAAATAAGGTCTTGACGCATAAACCCACATATTCAGAGGTACTCACAAATAACTTCTCAAAACTTCAGAGACCTCCAGTATGCAGCCCTCAGAAACCACAGGCAAACAAAACCAAGTCAACACCAACCACTACACACAAAAATACACATCACAGTGTTTCCATAGCAAGCCCCTAAAGCAAAACACCACACATTCAAATATCTTGGTCATAGTAGACTCCACTGTGAGACACAGAGACACCGCCCCCCCTCACCAGGTTGGATAAAGAGTAGGCTACAGTCAGTAGCAGTTGCCTGTCAGGGACCAGGATTCACCAGATCACACAGGCACTCAGTTCACTCAACCAAAAGTACCAGTATGACTTAGTCATAGTTCATGTGGGTGTGAATGACCTGAGACGTATCTCCCTGCACTATACAAAGAGAGGTATGACAGACCTCTCTAAATATGTCTCACAGGCTTGTATGAGCCTCGCACTGAGCAGCATTCTACCCTCACCAAAAATGATACCACAATACAAACAGAAAATGACTGACTTCAGTAATTGGCTTAGCTACTGTAATCACTCCACCAGTACTTGTTAGCCTGGGAAGACATGATCGACAGACCAGCTGCTTTGCCAGAGATGGTCTGCACCTGTTGCCACTAGGCTTTTGAATACTGCCCAAGGCATTAGCCACCCCCCATAGTGCCATTTGTAGGCAGTACCATACCAACAGCCCTACCAACATAACAAATTCTTCTAATGCCAAGTGGAAGGTACTACTACTCAATGCTAGGAGGCTTAGCAAGAAACTGCACTCCCTGGAAGCTCTCCTTGCCATGGAGAATGCTGATGTCTGCGCAGTTACAGAGATGTGGTTCAAGGTTGCGGTAAGCATCTCAGCAACGTAAGGCTGCAATGCCTATCAGACACCATCTGAAAAGGAAAAAACAAAAGAAGGAGATGTTTCCATTTACAAAAAAGCAATCACACGTCTAGATGGTCAAGCAGGATGACCTACTTGAGCTACTCCCTGTCCAGCTGACCAAAGTCAAAATCCCTACTATATAATTGCTAGCTACAGGTTCCCCAACATGAACTACGAAACCTTCTCCTGAAGTTACTAGAATAACTTGCCATTCAACCCAATACACAACTTGTGGGTGATTTTAACTATCCCTGCATAAACTGGGAAACATATATGACCACTAACATGCATGCTCACAGATTCCTGGACTTTGTCAATACAAATGCTCTGGAACAGCTGGTCTGCACTACCACTAGGGGCTCAAATATCCTTAACATAGTACTCACAAACATGGGGAGCACTTCACCCTCCCCCCCGGGGTGTACTACCATCAAACCTTAAAACAATACAGAATTTTTCCAAGACAAATTAAGTGATGACAGAGGTAATTTTAAAGCTCCCCCTAATCCTGAAAACGCGGAGGCCTTTGCAGAAGTATACAGGAATGCCCTGTACAACCACTTAAACAACTGCAAGAAACAGCAGTACCCGACCGAACTAAACCCTGGAAAAACAAGCCACTCTGGTGGACACCTGGCATAAACAAACTATACAGCAGAAGGAAGAAATCCCTGTCAGGAAGTAAATGAGAGGGAGGAGAACAGAGAAAAAAATCCATCGTTAGTCTCAACAGGCAACTCAGGGAACTAATCACGTCTTCAAAAGCTAACTGTGAGAGCCTCCCAAGCAAAGGATAACCACAAAGCATTTTTTAGTTATTTCTGAAATCTTAAGGGGAAACTCTCAACAATGTGCTGAGCTGGCTGTGGATGGCACTACCTATACTCAGCCAGAAGAAACAGCAAACCTGCTGGCCAATAAATTCAGCTCAAATTTCAACCTCTCATCAACTCCAGTCACTCCTCATAAAATACTCTGCCCCCACTATTCCTTTGGTCATCACTGCACTCTCTAAAGTTAGAAACATGGCATCAATGAGCCCTGATGGAATTCCAGGGTGTCTATTAAACAGCTTGAAATATGACCAAACAAACGTATTCAGATCTCTAATTAACCATTCTCAAGGCAGGATTTGTCCCACTAGAATGGAGGACAGCAACTGTCATCCCTCTGTATAAGGGGGTCATCTAATAACACAGGAAACTACTGACCTATAAGGGCAATGGAAAGGATAATCATGGACCTGATTAACAACACAGGAAATCTCCAGTTTGGCTTCATTAAGTGCAGGTCCGGACTGCTCTTATTCTGGTGGACTTCTTTGAGAAGGTCACCAAGGCCATGGATGAGGGTAAGACAGTGCATACCACCTACCTTGACCTGGCCAAGACATATGACACAATATCTCTCTCAGGTATTGTAGATAAACTCCCAAAATTAGGCATAAACCTCTATATCACAAGATGCCAAATGGCTCACAGATAGGACACGTTGTTAGTGTGGGGGAATCCACATCCAGCTGGAGGCCTGTCACCAGTGGAGTACCACAGGCCTCAGTGCTGGGCCTCCTCCTGTTTGGAATATACTTCTCAGATGTCAAGGTAAATGTAGATGGCCTTTGGCTAAGCAAGTATGCTGATAACTGCAAGTTGGGTGCAATCATCAACTCCTAAAACAATGTTGATATTTTACAAAAAGTACTGACACAGACTAATGATTGGTGTCAGAGCCATGGCCTCAAATTAAATGTGAAAGAGTACATAATAATACCCTTTGTGAGATCAAATACCCCTGCAAATTACAATACTGATAGCATCCCCCATAAGAGTGGACCCAGTGCTAAGAGATCTGGGTAGTTAGATAGTACTCTGTTCTTTGACCACCATGTGTCCACAGTAGTGAGGAAATCCTGTGGCTCAGCTTATAAGTAAGGGCATGGTATTCAGATTTAAGGATGCCATAGTAACACTGTACTCAGCCCTCATTAGAGTAATAATCCAGTACAATGCGCCCTTGGCATGTACCTCGACAAGCACCTGGAACAAGCTAGAGTGTCCTCAGAGGTTTCTCACCAAAAAAATACAAGGTACAACCAACATGTCATATGTGGAAGCCCTATCCCTAGCCCTGTATTCAGTTTCCTACCAATTACTGAGGGGTGATCTGTGTTTGACCTACAAAGCAGTCTCTGACCCAACTCTGATGGAAATGTTGCATATTCGCAAAACCTAACTGCATGAGGGTTACCCACTCCAAGGATCTAAATCTGATCTGACATGAACAGATAATGATCAACAGACAGATATGTGTCCAGAGATTGCCCTTCCTCTAAAACAGGCTCCCTGTTCACATGACGCAGAGCCCTTCCCTGGCCATCTTCAAACATAATCTAGACCGATGGATGAAAAATCAGAAATTCACTCCTGAGTGGCACCCATGTCACTTACAGACGGTGGCAAGTCTGAAAAAATAGTCAAAACCCCACTTGTTGACCCTTGTTATCTTTCTCCTAGGGATTGAAAATTAGGTAAAATCTGGGTAAAACTGACTAGGCTTATAAGAGCTCTTGAGTCATTAGCTTAGTAATCTCCTATGAACCTATGAATCTATGGAAGATGAAGTGGTATGTTTCAGCTACTGTGAACTTACAGCCCTTTCCTGCTTACTGCCTATTTCATAAAACAGTTTCCCAACTACTGTATGAATGGCAATCACTGGCAAGTTCTTATTATGGACAAATGCTGAGACAAGCTATTCTAGCACTCTACTACTTGTGTATTATAACTGTGCAACTTATACAAGGTAATTTTTTACTTTGCTTGGCATACTAGTTTATTTGTTAGCCGAGATAAAACACTGATCTAAAGGGTCCTTTTTCAGACATAGATCAGGATGACTGACATTACATGAATTGATCAGAGTCACACAGTAGGTAAAAGGAGATTTGTTCAAAAAGTACTGCTAAATTCTGCGGTTAGAGCTAGTACCATGCTGAGATTTTTTCGTGAAACTGTTTCTCTTTATCTAGGCAGTACAGAACAGGTAACACTTGAGTTTTTTTTTTCTTGAAACTAACTTTACTTGTAATCTCATGTAGTTAATAGCATCAGTCTTAACTCACAGACATATTTTTCAGCTACCAAAAACAAAGCAGATCTCATTAGGTCTACCTGACATGATCAATACACAACTTGCAGTAGCCAAGTGTATAAACCAAAGTGTCCTGCTGCTTCATCTGACCAATATTAGACAGCAATGTAAATACACTTTTACAATGTTTTTACAGGGACCGCCACCCTTGTAATTCCTCCCAATGTGGATGCTCTACCAATGCGCATTTGATCTCTAAATGCAATACCTCTTACATTGTATCAGTTAAGAAGAAAGGCAAATATATTTTCCCTTTCCTTTTAAATCAGCTCAAGAGCTCTAAGTAGCTCTTAGGAAGCACGGGAATGCACAGCTCACCCCCTGGCAAAAGACATACAGATTAATTCAGAGATTGTTATTACAGTACTAGGAAAAATTAAGTATCGATTAAGATAGGTCCACTCCAAATATTTATTATGTACTGCAACTGAGCAGATGTTGCAGGTTGTGAAGCTAACAAAAAGCTTTGTCTGTGGTAGGAGGGTAAACACATTTGTGTAAATCTTTGCTGAAAACAGACTTTATATCAATATGGGAAGCTAGAGCTAAACTGTTGAAATTAGTGAAACGATTCAGGAAAAGAAGGAACCATAGCCTCAGGGTCCTTAACCTGAGCCTGGGGAGGTTTGTTACAAAAACTTAAGAGATAAGAGTCTGGTTGAGTGACTATACTGATAAAATGGGAAAAAGTATAATTTGACCTCGAGAAAAAAGTATAAATTCATCATTGTTATTAAAACTAGTATACAGCTCAACAAGCTTCTGTGTTTGCTCATACCTTACTTGGACAGAAGTAAGTTTCTCTGTTCACTGTGAGAGAGGGAGCTTTGAACAGCCTATCTCTCCCTGGAGGAGTGGTTTCAGCCCAGAAATTAGTAGTTTATTGGCCATTTTGGGCTAATTTCTATCTCTTTCATTTCCTTGCTATAAAACCCACATTTGCAAGGTTTTTGTGTTAGTATACAGTTCAGCAAGCTCCTGCCTGGTGCTCTGCAGAGTTCTACAGCAGCAGAGATACAAAAGAGAGACTTTGGAGTGATTAAGTATAATTTTTTTGCATTTTCTTGCTGCAGTTAGCTAATTCCTCCTAAAACGCAGATTTTCTAGAGTTTCTGTGATTTAAAAAGCTTGTTTCAGCTACATATTGTACTTATTTTACTGCCTGCACTTTAACAAAGCCATTTTTTTGTGTTTAAATTACCTGTTTAACTGTTGTAGGCTACACACTCAAGTGTGATAGCCATTTCTGTGCATTTAAAGTGTTTTTTTTGATTGTATCTGTTTTATTTTCTGAAAAAAATATACTTGTTTTCCCGCCTTTCTAAGCTAGTATAGTCCAGTTTTCAGGTTAGTGCTGAATTCAGGGCTGTGTTACAAGTTTCTGTGTTTGCCCATACTTTACTTGGATAGAAGGACGTTGCTCTGTTCACTGTGAGAGAGGGAGCTTTGAGCAGCCTATCTGTCCCTGGAGGAGTCGTTTCAGCCCAGAAATTAGTAGTTTATTGGCAATTTTGGGCTAATTTCTATCACTTTCTTTTCCCTGTTATAAAACCCGCATTTGCAAGGTTTTGCGCGCCGGGCAGTGCCAGCTAGCTAAGGTATAACTATTCCCGGCTCCACAAAGTCTACTTTTCAATTTTTCCCTTGGAACTAGACAAACTTTCAACTTAAGTACTCAAACCGTTCACTTCTCAGCCCGGCACTTGCTCAAAACTCATAGCAAGCACTAATAAACCTTAGCACTAGACCCCCCTATACTGTAGAGAAGAACAAGGCTCTCTATTCGACCTTAACAGCAAATCAGTAAAACAGTTCACTGTACCTATACAGGCATGTCCAAAGGGCAGTTTCAGGTGTACTCTTCGGTCCAACTGGTGAATCTGGGCATTTTGAGGCAATGTTACAATTGCCTCATGTACACAGACATCCCTCTCCTCCTTCCACCAAACACTAATACATGCGAGAGATGCAATTATACAGCCAAACTGGAGGCTAAGCTCTCTCAACCCAAGACTGGACCAGGCAGTCAAGAGGAGAAGGGAATTACCTGCATCACACCACCAGTCTCACACAGACCTATGAAACCAGCACTGGCAAAAAACACACATAAATACACAAAAACATACTCGGAGGCTCTAAATAAAAATCTGCAGAGGCAAAAGAGACCTCCAAAGCAGACATCCAAGCAACCTCCACCCCCCAACACAAACCATGAAACACATACTTCACAAAACCAGTGTGACACACAATCACAGCCCTTAAGGCAAAATAACATACCCAACACACTAGTAATAGGTGACTCTATAGTCAGGCACACTGACGTCCCACTCACTAGGCTGAACAAGGAGAAGGTTACTGTTAGCTGCCTGTCAGGTGCCAGGATCCGCTACATAACACAAGCACTCAGGTCACTCCAGAACAAGTACAAATATGACTCTGTCATTGTCCATGTTGGTGTGAATGACCTGAGCTGTACCTCCTTGGACTACATAAAAAGAGACAAGGAGGAGCTCTCTGATCACGTAGCCCAGGCCAGTATGACCCTGACCCTGAGTAGCATCCTGCCCTCACCAAGAATAATACCAAGGTATAGAGAAAAAATTATCAATTTCAACAATTGGCTAAGCTTCTGGCGTCATTCAAAGGGGATCCAGTGTCTGTCAGCCTAGGATGACATGCTCGACAAGCCACGCTGCTTTGCTAGAGATGGCTTGAACCTGTCACCCTTAGGCTTTCGAATACTGGCCAAGGCTCTTGCCACCCCCATAATGTCTTTTTCAAGCAAGGTTCAAAGGACAAACCCACCGCTGTAACTAGCACAAGTAACAAAAAACTGAGGGTAATGATACTCAATGCCAGAAGTCTAAACCTCAAAATGCACGCACTTGAGGCACTCCTCAGTATGGAGAAAATAGATACATGTGCAGTAACAGAAACCTGGTTTAAGGCTCCAGAGAGCACCCCAGCACTACCAGGCTACAATTCATACCATACATTTTGGCCACAAAACCCAGACCAAAATACAAAAGGCGGGGGGGAGTATCCATATTAATCAAGGATACCCACACCTTCAGGTTAGTGGCACAGCACTATACTTCAGCGATCATCCACGTGCAACTAACAATGGGAAAAACTGCTATTCAAACTGTAGCTTGCTACAGATCACCCACCATGTCCCAGGACCCCCACTCCTCATTCCTGGAAACACTAGGAAACATAAAGGTCCTACCAAACACCCTGATATTGGGTGAATTCAATTACCCAAACATTAACTGGGAGAACTACTCAAGTACAAAGTCCCTTGCCCAACATTTCCTAGAATTTATAAACTCAAACGCCCTGGATCAACTGGTCAACACCCCCACCAGAGGTGACAACATATTAGACCTGGTCATTACTATCATGGGCGACCAGTGTTGCACACCGGAGGTCAACCCCTCGCTGGTTAGATCTGACCATAAACTAATCACTCTGGATATCCACATTCCGCCACCACCCCGGTCAAAGAAACCACTGTGAAAAACTTTTCAAAAGCAAACTTCATGTTACTTAAGACCGAGGTGGGAAGTTTCAAAGCCCTCATGCTAAAGGATAACTCTGTCCAAGCCGCAAAATCCTTTACTAATGCATTCTACAGGCACCTACCTACAAGAATGCATGGATCCGTGCTATCCCAAACAAAACCAAGACTCATTCCTCCAAGAAAATGAAACCAGTCTGGTGGACCCCTGCCATAAACAAGCTATATAATAGAAGGAGGAAACTCGTACAGAAAAGAGTAAAATCCCAAGAAGGGAAGACAACCGTGATCAGTATCAGCAAGAAACTACGTTCCCTCATAAAATCATCCAAGGCTTGCTTCGAAAGAAAAATTGCCATGGACACCAAAGATAACCACAATTCATTCTTTAGCTATGTCAAGAATCTAAGTGGCAATTCTCAGATCTGCTTGGAGTTAATGCAGAATGGCACAAAATGCACTGAACCGACCAATATAGCCAACATCATGGCAGACAGGTTCAGTGCAAACTTCACCCCCCTCTCACTCCCAAAAGGGCCCATATCTATACCAGAAGAATGTAGTGCCCCTGAAATCACAGACACTCAGGTTAAAACAGCCCTTTCCAAAGCCAAAAATACAGCATCAATGGGACCGGATGATGTCCCAGGCTGCGTCCTACACAAGCTCAAAGATGAACTAACCCCTCACCTAAACACACTGTTTAAACTCAGCCTCTCCACAGGCTATGTGCCGACAGAGTGGTGCACAGCAACGGTTATTCCACTCCACAAAGGTGGAGCCACAATGGACCCTGGGAACTATCGCCCTATAAGCCTGACTAGCTTGGTCTGCAAAGCTATGGAGCACATCATCATGGATCTCATTAACAGAGACAGTGGAAACCTCCAAACACTGGACCCTACTCAGTTTGGCTTTGTTAAGGGCAGATCATGCCTCCTAAACCTGGTGGACCTCTTTGAGACAGTTACCAAGGCTACAGACGAGGGAAAGGTGGTCCACACAGCCTACCTAGACCTTGCAAAGGCCTTCGACACCATTCCTCACTCAGGTATTATAGACAAGCTCACCAGCCTGAACATAAACCCCTACGTCACAAGATGGGTTGCCAACTGGCTCACGGACAGAACTCACATGGTAAGAGTTGCGGGAGCTAGGTCTGACTCTAAACCGGTTACAAGTGGTGTTCCCCAGGGCTCAGTCCTAGGACCCCCTCCTCTTCGGCATATATTTCTCAGAGGTACAGGCAAACACAGGAGGACTATGGCTGACCAAGTTCGCAGATGACTGCAAACTAGGGGCTATAATTAACTCTCTGGCTGACACAGACATCCTCCAAAAGGGTCTCACTGAGACAGATACCTGGTGTCAAAACCATGGCCTCAAGCATAGTCACCCCCTTTGGAAAAAACAAAGTACCTACTATCTACCACATAGGTGGTAGCCCCCTAAATACAGAAAACATAATCAGGGATCTGGGGACCCAAGTAGATAGAAACCTCTCCTTTGATAATCACATTGCCAAAGTGGTTAGAAAATCCTTCTACGTGACCCACCTAATCACAAAAGGCCTTGCATCCAGATCGAAAGAGGTAATTGGGCCCCTCTATGTATTACTCATCAGACCCATCATAAGAGTACAATGCCCCACTTGGGATGTACCTTACAAGACACCTGCAACAACTGGAAAGACCACAGAAGTACCTCACCAAAGGGATCACTGGCCTCAAGCAGATGCCCTATGCAGCTCGACTGAAGAAACTCCAGCTGTACTCGGCTGCATACTGCCTACTCAGAGGTGATCTCTGCCTGACATACAAGGCCATGTCCAA
This sequence comes from Protopterus annectens, assembly GCF_019279795.1. Classification (NCBI taxonomy): domain Eukaryota; kingdom Metazoa; phylum Chordata; order Ceratodontiformes; family Protopteridae; genus Protopterus; species Protopterus annectens. The sequence continues at coordinate 452,130,632 of NC_056745.1, forward strand.
CCCAGAATTGATGGACATGCTCCACCTAAAGAAAACCATATCCCCTCGAGCCACACGCTCCAGGGATCTAAACCTCACCACAAGAATAAATAGGATGTGCTGGAGGGATAGATTTCTGTCCCAGAGACTTCCCATGCTCTGGAACAAGATTCCAATCTTACATTAGGCAGAGCTCCTCGCTAACCCTCTTCAAGAGAAACATTGGCCAGTGGATGAGAAACACAAAGTTTACCCCAGGGATCACTTCAATGGCTCTGCTGGACAGAGGCACAGGGAACTAATCTAAGGGGGCGGTGAAAGCCAACACATTCCAGCTAGGCTTATAAATGTTTTCGGGCAGATAGCCTAGTACCTACCTATGAAGCTAAGAACCTATAAGTCAGTAAAATAAAAAACTCAGATGTCAAAAGCACTTTCACCTATCAACCAATAAACAGGTTGGGCTTTATCAGATCAGTAAAATAACAGTACAGTGACAATAAGTTCATATGGTTAACGCCACTAAATAACAATTGTGTGTTTGTGACTAGCTGATTCATAGGTTAGTACTAAGCTAACTGCCCTAGCGAGCCAAATTTTTAAGCCTGCCAATTATCCCTTGTGAAACTCAAACCCTGCACCTTGTGTTTGTAAGGCAAACACCTTAACCATTAGGCCACCCTCCCAACCCTAATGTTGAGACTAGAAGAAAATAAAACAACAGCTTTACTAACATTAAACAAGGAGTGTATGCAACCTACTAATAAATCCTTGTACAAATCACTGGAGGAAAGTTTTAAAACACATGTTTATTACAAATAATAATACTGACACATGTATTGGAAATTACACTGAGAAAATGCTGTTTCAGAAAGTAGTGTCACATGTAAACTAACAAGTGTTTCTAACCGGTGATGTTAACTTGGCTCTAATATTTTTCATTCTGGTCTTGTAGTAGTTAACCTACACAACTATAAATCCAGAAAAAGAAGATATTATGCATGCAATGAAGGACTATGAAGAAAAAATGCATCTAACTGTTAAAACATTATTATGGTCCAGTTTTTCAAAATTAACTCATTACAGTTGGGTGACACCTGTAGGTGCTTCTGCAGTTACATCCTACTGACACCTCTAAGCATCAAATATTAATTGTTCATATTTGCATTAATAATTTCAAAACCATGTTCTGTGTAGACTGCCTCAGAGCTTTATCTCTGTATTGACTCCTACAGGCTGTTGAGGGAAGATCTATGCCTCGCATACAAGGAATAGTCACATCCCAAATTGATGGATCTCCTGCATATCCAGTAAACAAAGAGCATCAGAATTACCCATTCTAAAGAATTAAACCTTGTCTGTGATAGAAATAGTTGGGTGACACCTGTAGGTGCTTCTGCAGTTACATCCTACTGACGCCTCTAAGCATCAAATATTAATTGTTCATATTTTCATTAATAATTTCAAAACCATGTTCTGTGTAGACTGCCTCAGAGCTTTATCTCTGTATTGACTCCTACAGGCTGTTGAGGGAAGATCTATGCCTCGCATACAAGGAATAGTCACATCCCAAATTGATGGATCTCCTGCATATCCAGAAAACAAAGAGCAGCAGAATTACCCATTCTAAAGAATTAAACCTTGTCTGTGATGGAAATAGTTGGGTGATATCTGTAGTTGCTTCTGCAGTTACATTCTACTGGTGCCTCTAGGCATCAAATATCAATTTTTCATATTTGCATTAATAATTTCAAAACCATGTTCTGTGTAGACTGCGTCAGAACCTTATCTCTGTATTGACTCCTATAGGCTGTTGAGGAAAGATCTATACCTCGTATACAAGGAATAGTCAGATCCCAAATTGATGGATGTCCTGCATATCTGCAAAATGAACACCAGCAGAATTACCCATTCTAAAGAATTAAACCTTGCCTGTGATACAAATAGGACCTGTTGGAGATTTAAGTGTGTGTGTTAGTGACTAGACTTTCTCTGGCACAGGTTCATCCCTGTGAAGCAGAGTTCCTTCCTTACTTTTCAAATGTAACTTGTACAGCTGGATGATGGGTAACATGAAATGCATCCTTGGTTTGGCACCTGTCTCTCTAATGGACACAGACAGGTAAATTGTTTATCCCCCAGGATCCTGCTTGTAAATGGTTCATCTCTCAAGCCCCTGCTTACACTTATCAAGAGTACCAGAACTTACCAGAGATTTGGGATGATGGCTAGGCTTAAAAAAACACAGTGGTCGTTACCTTAGGACACACCTACGTACCTACAAGTGTTTAGAAAGTCTTCCCTTTGAGGTATTGATAAGTTTGCCTGTGTCGAATGCTCTACATGCTATGCAGCCTGTAAACCACTAACTTGCATTTGCAGTCATCTCACTCTGTGCTGTAGTACTTCTCTTTTGAGCTAGGACAATAAAACCTGCTTTTCTTACTCAATATCACAGCAGCTGCATCCTGGAGGCATGCAGGTAAAGGTGCCACATGCCTTTGAAAATAAAAAAATCACCTCTTCAGCATATAAATCGGACACTCAGTAAACTTTATTAACAAGCTAAAAATACATCAAAAACTTGGCGCTTTTGACGGGCATCATCAGAGTTAAGTAACACAAACAAACTCTCTATACACTCCCCATACCACACGATCAATTAATTATGCTAATGTCCAATATTCAAATTTAACAACTTTAAGACAACATTCTCTATTGCTTAACGCTATTACCTAAAATAAAGTATAAAAAAATGTAGTAATTTAAGAACTGCAGCACGAGTATTGCATTAAAAATCACATTATCCTATCTTATGCATTTGCTTTTATGAGTGAAACAGAGGATAATGTGAATTAATTGATTGTGTGATATCGGGAGTGTATATAGAGTGAATGTGCGTTTGTGTTACTTAACTCTGATGATGCTCGTTAAAAGAATCAGGGCAAAAGCACTAAGTTTTTGATGTATTTTTAGCTTATTAATAAAGTTTACTGAGTGTCCAGTTGATACACTGTAGAGGTGATTTTTTTTATTTTCAAAGTCGAGTGGTTCAGTGCTCATTGCTAAGTTATTTGTGGTGCCATTACTTGTGTCCATGGTGGGCTATGCATGTCCCACTCAGCTGCTAATATTTCACCCTTTACAATAGATGGTAGTAGGCTTAGGGTCAAGTATCCTACTAATAGACTGGTTTCCACAGATGATGCTCCAGTTTTCACTCGTGGTACGTTTTACTTCCATGGAGTTCTTTGAGAATGTGAGAATCATATTTCTTTTGAGTTTCTTTCTGTCAGCTTCACTTTGTGAGATCATTCGATTTGTTTGTTTCCTTCATGGTGGATTAAGTAAAGTATGGTCATTCAAGGTTGTGATGGGGCCCATTGTCTTTTATCAGGTTCTCACTGTACCCACTTTCCAGAAAGTACCTTTGCAGTTGGTCCAGGTTGTGCAGGAGTGTTATTTCCCCAGACTCATGGGCTACCCTCATCCCTTGTGACTTCATAACATTTTTATTTGAGATTTTTTTCTTAAAGGTCATTGTTTAATATGGAATCATTTTCTTTTTTGTAAATGGTGAGATCCAGAAATTCTATCTTTTCAACGTTGTAGTGATTAGTGAAATGCAGGAATCTGTGGAATTTTCACTGTAGTTGGGAACAACCCCTTAAGCTTGTCCACTGAGCTGTTCCATGAGATGAAAATATTGTCATTAAAGCAATAACAACATTTCATTTATGGGGAATTCTCACAGTTGAAGAGATTTTCCTCCCACTTTATTGCTTCCAGTTGTCGCTGCTCCCATGGTTATTCCCCTTGTTTATTTGTACCATTACTGGTTAAAATGAAAGTAGTTTTTAAGTAGTGTGTCAAAACCTTACCTATTGCATGTATTTCTCTGGGGTTGGTAGAAGCTCTTGTACTTATGAATTCTCTCAATGCAGTATTATGTGGAACCACAGTGTAAAGTGCTTCCACATCAGTGGTGACTAATATATTGTCTGACTTGATCCTAATTTCTCTCACCTTTTTCAGAACGTCTGGTGTGTCCACGATGTAAGATAGAGCATTTCTGGCAATTTGTTTGATTTTTAAATTCCAAATAAATTGAGAGTGGTTCAGTGGCCCCTTCACAACGGGATAATATGGAGGGTCAGCCAGGTTTTGTGTGGCTTAGGGATGATGTGTGATCAATATCCATTGTTTGGTAAAAGTCTGGATTTAGCAATATGTCTCAATTTTCTGGCTGTAGGAATTGGTGTCAGTTATGAAAATACTCCTACATTTGTAAACATGCACACACACACACACACACATATATATATATATATATATATATATATATATATATATATATATATATATATATATATATATATATATATACTATCACAGTCTTGGAGCCCACAGTCTTAAAAATCACAGTTCTCAGATCATAATATTGAAAGATCAAAATTGAAGACCAAAATATTGAACTTCCAAACTAGTTTCTGTGCAAGACCCATGTTAGCACTGTTTTCTGGGTTCACACTACTAGGGGATTCAGTATTTGAGATTTCTGGACAATGTGATCTTCAGTATTTTGGTGTTCCAGTATTACGGTCTAGGGATGATGATTTTGTGATAGTAAACCATATATAGTACAGTTGTGTACACTTACCATAAATGTAGATGTTCGAGTGTATTCACTGTTGCAGTCATTACATTTGGGTAATCTGCTGGCAGGTTGCCCTCAGTCGGCCTGAATATCAAAGTCTTGGGTCCTGCATCGGTTGCTGTCTCCTCTTCCATGATGTCTGGTCGTCAGGGGTATAAAACATGCAGCCGATGACATTTTATTCAGTTTTTCTTGCCCCAGATGTCAAAGTGCCCCCCAAATGGGGAGCAAAAAAAAAAAAAAAAAATATATATATATATATATATATATATATATATATATATATATATATATATATATATATATATATATATAAACAGTAATATATAAGTAAATGCACTTTTAGCAACATAAACTTTACCTTCATCTAAAAGCAAATACACCACAAAGGCTTTAGAATATAGTGAAGGAAACAGAAGTTCTAGAAAACGGACTGCAACAGTGAATACACTCAAACATCTATATTTATGGTAAGTGTACACAACTGTACTATGTTCTTCATGTTTAACTGTTGCAGTCATTACATTTGGGTAGAATCCCAAAGCTATGGATGGGAGGATGGAACTAAATAGCATTAGGAGTGGCTAAGGCCCTGCAGAACTGCAGTGGCAAAGCCTGCCCTGGACTTAGAGAAGAGAGGCAAATGATAATTATTTGTAAAAATATGAACAGAGGTCCAAGTAGCAGCTTCTAGAATGTCTTTGGTTGGAACTCCTCTGAGAAAGGCTGCTGAGGTAGAGGCAGCCCTGGTGGAATGTGACCTGATTCCCTTGGGCACCGGTTTACCATGATGCAAGTAGCAGAAATGAATGCAGTGGCTTATCCACTCAGAAATAGTCTGCTTTGATATAGCCTTCCCCTCTGATCCTGCAGCAAATGCCACCAGTAGTTGCTCAGACTTTCTTAGAGATTTGGTCCTGTTTAAGTAGAATCTTAGTTGTCTGTGTACGTCCAATGAATGCAGAATCCGCTCCCCCTTTTTCTGTGGATTTGGGTAAAATGTTGGCAGGTGAATAGTTTGGTTAAGAGCCACACTGGATACCACCTTCGGCATAAAGGAAGGATTGATCCTGAGGGATACCCTGTTCGGGTGAAGTGTAATAAAAGGTTCCACAGCCATGAGGGCCTGTAGTTCTGAAACCCTTCTTGCTGAAGTGATTACCAAAAGGAAAGCTGTTTTCCAAGATAAAAACTTTATATCTGCAGTAGCTGCTGGTTCAAAAGGAGGCAGGGTGAGTTTTTCCAGCACAAAATTAAGGTCCCATGCAGGAGTTGGTGATCTTCTGGGAGGCCTTACATTTTTGGCCCCTCTAAGATACTGTTTTAGCAGAGGATGAGAAAAGATGGGAGGCTCTGTGTTGTAATGAGCCAAGATGGCAGAGGCATGGATTTTTATTGAAGAAAAAGATAGGCCCTTGTCAAGCATCTCAGTCAAATATTGTAAAATCTGAGGAATATTTGGTTTAGCTGTGTCCGTTCCTTGTGCTTGGTTCCAAGCACAGAATCTCTTCCATTTATCAACATAAGATTTTCTAGTACTAGGCCTTCTGGCTTCCAAAATGACATCCATCACAGATTTACTGAGAGGTGTTGTTTGAATAATTACATGATCAGCCATGCTGCCAGGTTCAGAGTTTGGAGCTGAGTGTGCAGGATTTGACTGCTCTGCTGAGACAGTAGATGAGGTATTTGACGCAAGTACCAAGGAGGGAGTTGAGACATATTCCTTAGGATTGGGTACTAGTGCTGGCAAGGTGAGTCCGGGGCAATTAGGATCATTTTTGGTTTTTCCTGTCTGACCTTTAGTAAGACCTTGGGGAGAAGCGGCAGAGGAGGAAAGGCGTAGACTGATAGGTTTTTCCAGCTGAGGGATAGGGCATCCACTTTCCATGCTTGTTTGTGATAAGTCCTTGTGCAGAAATTGTCCAGTTGATAATTTTGGGGAGAGGCAAACAGATCTATGTCTGGGCTCCCCCATTTCTGTGTTACCATGTTGAAGACTTGTGGATCCAGTTTCCACTCATGAGGATCCATAAGATTTCTGCTTAGGTCGTCTGCCAGAGTATTTTGTTTTCCTGGCAGGAATTGTGCTTGAAGATGTACTAGGAAAGTCAAGGCTGTGTCCCACAATGCCATGGCTAGTCTGCAAAAGGGGTAAAAATGTGTGCCCCCCTGCTTGTTTATGTACCACATAACCGTGGTGTTGTCCGTCTTTATCAGTAGTTGTCCTGGATGAAGTAAGTCCTTGAAGGCTGTCAGGGCATTCTGAACAGCTAGCATCTCTTTCTGGTTGATATGCAGATGCATTTGTTTTGGGTTCCATATGTCCTGAATGCATCTCCCCGCCAGGTGGGCCCCCCAAGCATTGTCTGATGCGTCTGTAGTTAGGGTTTGGGTGGCAGGGGGTAGAGTGAAAGACCGTCCCTTGTTTTGGTGACATGTCTCTGCCCACCAAAGAAACTCCTGTTGTAGGCAGGGAATGAGAGGAATCATTGTTTCCAAATTGTGACAATGTTGACTCCATAAACTGTTTAGATACCATTGAAGTTTCCTCATATGCAGTCTTGCATATGGAATTAGTAGAATGCAGGATGCCATGAACCCCAAAGCCTGCAGGATTTGTCTTGCAGATAAGTGGGTTTTTGTTGCCATCTGTTTGAAGTATATAGTCAGTTGCCTTTGTTTGTCTGGCGTAAGGTAAGCCATCTGGGCAGTTGTATTCAAGCTTGCACCCAGGAATGTAATTTTTTGAGAGGGTACCAGTTGTGATTTCTTTTCATTTATTGTGTACCCTAGGCATGTTAGAAGCCTTTTTACAAATGCCAGATGTTGAAGAAGAATGTCCTTGTTTTCTGCTTGAATGAGACAGTCATCCAAGTAAGGACAGATTTGTATGCTTCTTTGTCTGCAAAATGCAATTACTGGTGCCAGGCACTTTGTAAAGACCCAGTAGATAAGCCAAAGGGCAGTGCAGAGAACTGGTAATGCATAAAACCTGCCTTGAAGCGGAGGTATCTTCTGCACGATTCCCTTATTGGGATATGCAGGTATGCCTCTTTTAAGTCTAGAGTCACTAACCAAGCATTCTTGCTCAGCATGGGCAATAGCTGTTGTAAAGTCAGCATTTTGAATTTTGGAATGTCCAAGAACGTGTTCAGAATAAATAAGTCCAGTATTGGACGCCAGGCATTGTCTTTTCTGGGTACCAGGAACAGTCTTGAATAAAAGCCTTGTCCTGTTTCCTGTTCTGGAACTGGCTAAATAGCCCCCATATCCATGATGGACGTAACTTGTTTCTGAGCCTCTACCCATTGATTTTGTGGCAGATCTGGCCAGTCGTTTGGAATTGGCAAAGTATGGAAATGAAATCTGTACCCCTGGGATACTATGTTTAATACCCACTTGTCCTGGGTAATTTACTGCCAATTTTGAGCATGAAGTGCTAAGTTTCCCCCCAAGGGGGCTGCCAAAAGATAAGTGCTTGGTGATGGTAGAGGTAAGTCATTGAGACTGCTTACTGTAGGGTTGTGCTTTGTTCCCTCCAGATTTGGAGGTAGAGGCACCCCATTGCTTTGACCTGTAAGAACCCTGTACTTGGTATCTAGAGCCTTTTAAGCGCCTGGATTTACCTTGTGAGGCTCTGTTGGACACAGGAAAGGACCGATTTTTAGCAGGCCAGTGTCTACTGAATCTGGGTGTCTGCACTTGTAAGAAATCTTTTACAGTTTGCATAGATTTAGCTTTGTCTTCCATTTTCTTTAAAACCTCTTCTGCCTTATTACCAAACACAGTATCATGCTGTAAAGGTGCATCCAACAATTTAGCTTTGACATGATCAGGCAGATTTTGCTCCTTGAGCCAGGCATGCCTTCTAGTCACAGATCCAGTAACTGCTGCCCTGCAAGAGGCCTCCAAGGAATCAAAACCTCATTGCAAAGTATTCTTTCCAACCTGTTCTGCTGCATGCAATAATTCCTGTAATTCTTTATTCTCCACACAATCAGAAATCAACATCATTTTCTGTTTCAATAAGCCCATAACATGCTGTTGATATTTAAGTATATGAAACTGGCAGTTTAAGGCCCTAATTGCCAAGGTTGCAGACGTATAAACCTTCTTTCCCCATCTATCCAGCGCCCTGGAATCTCTATCAGAGGGGGTAGGATTTTTGGCTGTAGAGGCCTTTACACCTTTGGGACCCTGTGAGATAGTTTCAGGATCAGCAGCAGGATTTTTGAATAAAAATTTGTGGGAGTCAGGAACCCTGTAATATCTGTCTGACTTACTAGGAGCCGGAGGAAGGGAATCAGGAGCCATGTTTGATTCCGAAAACACATCATCAACAATGTCTAATACAGGAGGTATTGCCAAAGGCCTATGCTGAGGAAGAAGGAAATCCCTAAGCCTCTTTTTTGATTCAGAGAAATCATGACTCTCCCAATGAAAATGTTCCCTTAAAGTATGCAAGATTTTTCCAAAAGAATAATCCTCAGGAGGAGATGCAGAAGGGATGGATTATTCTGCAATTGAATCCTCATAAGGAGGTATAGAAAATTCCTGATCAGAAGAAATAGAAACCTGATCAGAAGACTGATCAAGGTAATTAAGTCCTCATCCATTTTGACCATCTGTTTTTTAGGCATAGGGGCCTGAGCACGTGGCTCATGCATCAGTTTTTTAGACTTAGAAGTTGTTTTTGAAGCTGGCGTCAGTTTTATATAGAAATGTTGAGGCCTGAAAACACCCTCAGAAGCCGGTGCCTACTCAGCGGCTCCAGACCCATCCGAAGGAGAGACATCCACGGGTTCAATACTCTGAGAATCTCGCGTCATCTGCATGGGTCTCGGTAGAGGCCTGCGACTTAAAAGTAGCGGGTATCAGGGGCTTCAAAAGCACCTCAAAGAGTTCCGGCAAACAGGCGACTGGCTTAGGAGAAGCTTTGTCATCGGTTTTGGACATCGATGGTCTGTCTCTATCTCTTTCTTTGCGTTTTTTGTGAACTCCGGTAGTCAGATTGCTATCCAATAACATTTCAGGGTAATTAAATCTGGATCCAAAATATTTTGAAGCAAACATATACCAACGATTAATAGTGCGTTGGTTAAATCTAGCACAAAACCGACAGCAAGGCACGTTATGATCTGGGCCTAGGCAAGGAATACAGTACAAATGAAAATCCTTATGAGGTATTTGCTTCCCACAAGTAATGCAATTATTAACATTTACTGACATCGGTAAGGAGCAAGAAAAATTTCCCCAATGGGGTACTTAGTTTTGGTTGAAGACTTTGGTTCTGAAGACCAGCACTTGCGAACTGCTTCTGGGCGCGCGGCAAGAAAGACTGAATAAAATGATGTCGGCTGCATGTTTTATACCCCTGATGACCTGATGTCATGGAAGAGGAGACAGCAACCGACGCAGGACCCAAGACTTTGATATTCAGGCCGACTGAGGGCAACCTGCCAGCAGATAACTCAAATGTAATGACTGCAACAGTGAATACACTCGAACATCTACATTTATGGTAAGTTTAACACGAAGAACATATATTATTTATCCTTTGTTGACCTGGTTAGTCCCATTAAGCTAATTCCCTATTTTCAGAGGAGACCTGAGGTGGTATTTATACCACTAGGGGAAATTCATTTTGATAGGTGCCACTGGATCTTTTACATCCAGATGAGCTACCACCAACTAGGACAGATAGAGCCATCTTCACTAACCATATCAGGTGACACACATCCTGAACGTTGTTGTTGTTTGTCTTTCAGCTTTTTCCGGTTAGGGGTCGCCACAGCGGACCTCCGGACCACTAATGATTGGCAGTAGATTTTCACGAATGCCGAGGTGCCAGCTCGACGTTCAACCTTCAACGAAGGCACGCCCATTTACACATGTCTTTCGAATGCCCACCCAACCATGGGGAGGACATGCAGACTCCACACAGAATGCACTCCCCGCACTCCAGCCGAGAATCGAACGGGAGAACCTCTTGCTGTGAGGCAACAACGCTACTGCTGCACCACCGCTGATGTGACACACATCCTGAAGGTAACAAAAATAAAAAAAAAAATGAAAGCGAAATAAAGTCCAAAAGCAAATGTCATTTTATTTAAATAAAAGCTTTAAAAATACAGGACTCTTCAGACTGACAGAAATAGCCCTGATTGAGATGATTTTCATTTTTTTTTCTGCATAACATAGGGTTTGCTTCACCTTGGAATTTGCCTGGATAAGCTCCATGTTCTATTTTATAAATTCATCCTAAGCCAGGTCCCACATAAATACTCTACTTTTCCCTTACAACATAAAATACTTCATCACACCAAAATTGTATAAAATTGGCTCATAATTTTAGACAAAAGCTAATCCTACTATTACCGTGGTCCTTATCAACCAAAGCAGGATTGACTTACTTTAATGTGAAACGGAACACAAGTCTGTGCAGTGCACAGTATAGTTATTAATAAAGACATCTAACAGACTTTTTCTGCAAATGGTGAACAGAAAAACAGCTAAAGGTTCCAACGGGACAAAATAAACAAAAAAAAAGGCAGGTTTTATAATTGGGGGGGGGGGCAACACCCAATGCAATCCATAGCTCTCCTCAGACCCCCTTACCTTATTTGTATATACTAACTCTATAACTGCACAAGTGCTAAAGAAAAAAAGGCACTCAAAATTATGAATCAGTAATGGATACAAACAAATACTGTGCCAGCAGTAGTGTCCCTTTGAAAACACTGATTAGGTATGCAGCATACTGGGGAACAGAAACTGAAGAATTTGAACTCATGCAACTTGCATCTGATCAAGTGTAAGACACCTCCTGTACTGAAAATGCAAATTGTGATTACACGGAATAAACTCAGATTTTTGGGGTGGCTGACCAGCAAGAGGCAAATCTTCACATTTTCATTAAATCTGCTGTGTGGGCATCTTGATTTGAAGGTTCCAATCTCAGTCAAGTTGAACCCCCGCCCACTATGAATCATGTAAGTCCCCTTAACCCTGTAATCCTGATGCTGGTTCTGTTAAGGTGTTAATGCTGTCAAGGCCCTTAACTTATTAAATCTATGACCATTCCCTGATTCTTGTAGTCTTGACATTGGGCCAGTTCCATTAGTTCTGCTAAGGTCCTTAGAGCTCTGTTAGAGTCCTGCCTTTGACAATCATCCTGGATTTTCCCTAATCTCTACAGCTGGTACTACTATACAATCACATTATGTGGGAATTTACTGGTGTGCAACATTCAGAAGACCTTAAAACCAAAGCTAGAAGTATCTTCCAATACCTCGATATTCAGAGATTATGAGAAGGCTAATCTTCTAAAACTGTGTGATGACCTGACTAAATTCAAAAGCCCCTTCCACCTTGACAATCCCACTGCTTATGCAGAATCCTTTAATTCCAAATTCTGTGCACATGTAAATAGCTGCATAGACACATCTGTCCACCTCAGAAGTAAATACAATGCCAAATTCAAAAATCAACCTCTGTGGTGGAACCCTAATACAAACAGGCTCTATAATAAAATAAAATACTCATTGTGTGCAGAAATAATTTTAATTTTCAAGATGTTAATAATCCTCTTGCTAAACTTAATAAGGAACTCTGTACTCTGATCAAATCATACAAAGCCAGACATGAGGAAGAAATAGCCATCCAGGTGAAGGATAACAACAAAGTCCTCTTTAACTGTGTTAAAAACCTCAGAAACAATGTCCAGCACTGTGCAGAGCTACTACTAAATGATATCACATACTTCAATACAGGTGACATTGATAAGTTACTAGCAAACATATTTAACTCAAATTTAACTCCCCTCTCCCCTCCATTATTCCCAGATAATACACCTGCATCTACACCCCTTCCCCAAATCTCTCCAAAAACATGTCTTTAAGACACTATCCAAGGCCAGGAAGACTAGTTCTATGGGGCTGGATAACATGCTAGGCTGCTTACTGGTCAGCCGAAAACATTACTTGTCAGACCCCCTACAAATGTTATTCAGTATGAGCCTCCAAACAGACTTCATGCCAGATGAATGGAGGACAGTCATCCCCTTGTACAAAGGTGGAACATGAATGGCCCCAAGTAATTATAGACTGATAAGCCTGACTAATGTCATCTGTAAGACTATGGAATGGATAATTGTAGAATTAATAAATCCTGACAAGGGTAACCTATAAAATTTTAGCTAAAGCCAGTTTGGCTTCATTAAGGGCACATCCTGCCTATTTAACCTGGTCAAATTCTTCAAGAAGATTACGGAACCAATGGATAAGGGCAATTCATTACACATCACATAACTAGACCTCCCAAAGGCACTGGATACCATACCACACTCAAGTGTCCTAGATAAACTCTCCCAAGTTAAATGTAAATCCCTACTACAACTCTGTTAGCTAATTGCCTCACAAACAGAACCAAGGAAATTAGGGTGGGCAGCTCTACCTCTTCCAAAAGGCTGTCACTAGCTGTGTACCCATGAGTTCAGTCCATGAGACCCTCCTCTTTGGCAATTACTTTTTGGATGTCAATGCTGGTGCTAAGGGTTTATAGCTGACCAAGTTGGTAGTTGAATGTAAACTTGGTGCTATCATAAACGCCTCAGAGGACACCAAAGCCCTCCAAGGTCATTCCCAAACAATTCAGCAGAACGGCAAAACGAAAGCTTTCAGGAAAACTGAGCAATTGTTTGTAGCATATGCTGCAGGAGCACAAGGAAAAGCCATTTCAAAACAAACCATTTCAAAATGGATAAGGCACTGTATATGTTTCTGCTATACACAATATGGGAAAACTATACCTAACAGCATTAGGTCTCATTCCACCAGGGCAATAGCCACTTCAGCTGCCTACCTCAGAGGAGTACCTAGCAAGGACATTTTGGAAGCAGCAACTTGGAGTTCTGTACATACCTTCACCAAGCATTACCATCTGCCTCTTTACTCTAAATCCAGAGCTGGCTTTGCCACTGCAGTGCTGCAGTATAGCCACCCCTAATGCCTTATAGAACCAGCCACCCTACCTCAGCTTTGGGATTCTACCCAAGTGTGATGACTTCAGCAGTGTAACACGATGAATATAGTACAGTTTTGTACCTACCATAAATGTAGATGTTCGAGTGTATACACTGCTGCAGTCCAGGTTACCCTCCCTCCTTCCCCTCTTACTTGCTGGTGCTTACCGAAGCCTTCTACCCTTTGCTACCTATGGGGAGTATTTGCTGGTAACAAAGTATTTGATTGCTTTTCTTATGTATGTTTTATTAGTAATTTACATTGCCTACCTTTTTGGGGACACCTGACATCTGGGGCAAGAAAAAAGAAAATGGCATCAGCTTCATCTTGTATACCCCTGGCGCACTGACGTCAGGGAAGAAGCGACAGCAACCTCAAAGACTTTGGAACTCTGGCCGACTGAGGGACCGCCTGAGGGCAGGATAACACAAGTGTAATGACTGCAGCAGTGTATACACTCGAACATCTACATTTATGGTAGGTACAAAACTGTACTTTAGAGGTATGCCAAACATGTCAGTCCTTTCATTTAAGTAAGACGAACAGAATGTTGTGACACCGTGTAAGAGAACACCTGTATAATATTAGGCTTGGTGTGCAAAATAATGCATTAGCTAAACATGTTGCCAATAAAGGTTCTCAACATACATTTAAATTTAAGGTAGCGGACATTATTAAGCCAAGTGATAGGAAGGGTGATATTAGGGTTTACACAGAATATGTGGAAGCTAACTGGATAATTAGGATGCAAGCTGACAGGGGGAGTGGTCTTAATGAAAGGGTGTCTTTGAAACTATTTTTGAAACTATGTAGTGTACGATGATAACATGGTTTCTTTTATGTTCTTACTTGAAAATATGTATACTTATTTATATGTTTTTATGTATATGCTTAGTGTTTTCTTTTTAACAAGTTTACATATATTGTGGCATTTTAATGAGATGTTTATCTTGATTGGTTATATGAGATTTGAATATTGTTAGTTACCATGGTTATGTGGTTACAATTAGTATTTAGTTTAACTGTGACTATGTTTCTGAACGGTTTGAAGAAGCAACGGGTTGCCATTGCGAAAGTGCTTACCTCTCTTTTATGGCTGATTAAAGTATTGTGGTTTTAGAATACTTTATCGTCCTTATTGATTCATTTGTTCTTGAATGCTGATTGCTGGACCTTATATTGGACTCACCCTGCTTTTTATTTCATTGGATAAATGATACTCAATAAATTTAAGTAATTCCATAAAAATGTGCATTTAATAAGTTAGTTACAGGCAAGCAACTGACTGAATAAGTTATGCAGCACCACCTGACTAGGTGTCATGGATTCACAGACACTTACTAGGCTATTGTTCACTGATAATATTTACGACTCTCCCTGCATTCCCATGGTAGTTTTTAGCCCTTATATTTTGTGTATGAATAACCCAGAGGTGAACTGAAGAATGATACATTGGGGCATTTACTTATTGCCTCTATCCATGAGAGGCATAGGTACTAAAACAAAGGTGAATTTGTGGTTTCCTATCCATTCATCCAAATTACATTTGAATTGAGTAAGAAAAGTTCTTTGTTTTATGTAGAGTGGAAGATGGTTCCATATAAGAGGCATTCTTTGTGACGCATACCTATCCCTCCAACATGTTCTATTTATGTTGCAAAAGAGATTGAGATTCCTTGAGCAGGTGTTCATGCTGCCACTGGATTTGTGAATGTATAATAGGTTTGCCAGGCTAGGATCTGTTGAATCTCTATACGTGAGATGGCAGTTGTGAACCCTGTATCATACTGAGAAAGAGAACAAGGCTTTGAAGCAGTCTGCATAGTTTTTCTTTTTAATTTAGACCCATGATATTTTTAGTGAGAAACATTGTAGTCACTCCAGCTGTGTTAAGGCTTTGGACAGATACCTACCAAATGGGGTATTATGTTCAACAATTGACCTGATGAGAGTGAAATGTAGTGGAATGTTTACATCTCTGAACTCTGGACCTGGACACAATTCCTTTAAATATTTTCTGTGCAGTGAAAAAAGACTTTATTACATTAGTGAATACATGATGATCAGAGGACAGTTCTATGGTTGACATAGGTTCCCAGATTCCTGACTATAGAGTCAACTTTTAGGGATGTATTGTCAGTGTGATATTTACAAGGGAAGTCCTGCTTGCAGGAAGATATGATGGTACTTTTCTTGTCATTTAGTTTTAGTCCATAGTTTTGACACCAGGTAATTGTTTGGGAATGACCAAACAAAAAGAACGCCTTGGACCACGGTCTTCTCCTCTATAGTGTCAACACCAAAATCACAGAGTGCCAGTGAAATTAACGCTTTTATTCACCAAGAAAAAATAAATACATGCGTTTTCATCCTACATACAGGACTTCATCAGACAACCATTTTTGACTCAAAAAGCCATTTAAATAATCTCTAAGTCACCTGTTTAATTGTTAATCCAATGAAATACATCTCCTTCAGTTTAAACTAACAAATCTCCCTTTACATCTCATAAATATTAATGCCTACTCTCTGAAAGTGTCTTGTGCTAAACTTGATCATTCCACATCATTTGTTTATATAAATAATTTGAATTAAAATACATATAATAAACATTCATGAATAATTTACTAATAAATTATTATAAAACATCTCATTAAAAATATCTTAAATAAATTAGTTTAAAAACTCAGGTATGTGAAGACTATGTATTTGTTTCCTGTGTGTGTGTATCAATAAAGATTTCCTTAAACCTATGTTTCGTGTATATTCTACCCCATCTGGTGTTCATTTTACAAAATTACATGTTTGAGTTTTTCAAATGTTATTAGCCTTTAATTTCAACAGAGAAGAAATTGATATAAAGTCATTCATTCCTGGTTTATTTCCTGCATCGAGGTTGACCTGCCACCAAAGCTCCCTACTTTCTAATATTTCTTCCCACAGGCCACCTCTAATGTCTGGTTTAACTTGATCCAGAACAAAAAATTCATATTTAAATTTAGTGCAGGAAATAGAATGCCTATACAATGCATTTGTGTTTTCTTTTTGTGATGTCATAAGAATGTTCGTATATCCTTCTTTTCAGTTGTCTTTCTGTCTTCCCTACATAAAAAGACTGACAGGGCTGACAGATAACAAGATACACGACCCCTCTACTATCACAGTTAAAAACCTTTACTGCCTAACCATCTCATTCTGCTTTCAATATATACTTCTCCCTGTTTATAATGTATTTAACATTGGTGGCACCTGCCACACTTGTATGTTCCTACTTTATTTCTATTCCCTTTATTTTTACTATGTCCATTCCTTTCCATCAAATTTTTTAGGCTACAAGAGTTTCTATAAACTACTTTTGGTTCCATTTTAGTAATCTCTTCCATATCCGTTAAAGCGGAGAATGTATTCCATTCCCTGTTTAAAAATTCCTTTACTTTCCTATTGGAAGCGTTGTATTCTACTACTAAACTTCTTTTGCATGTTTGTTGCCCTATTTTGTTCTTGTTAACATCATTTTGATTCTCATTGTTAATCCCTCTCCCCAAAATTGGCTTAAATCTCTCCTGCCTTCCTTTTTCCACTTCATTCCTTATTTTACTAATAAATTCTGCAGGATAACCACGTTCCAAGAACATTTTTTCTAGGACTTTACACTCTACTTCGAAATCGTAGTCCCAACTGGTCATTCTAGACCCCCTGACAAATTGCCCCTTGACAATATTCTTTTTACTATGCAGGGGGTGGGCACTGTCGTAGTGCAAATAGGAATTGACATATGTCTCCTTTCTATGCACTTTAGTTTCATATTTTCCATCTCTTTTGTATAACTCTATATCTAAATATTTTAGTGTTTCTAAACTAGTAGAGTATGTAAATCTCAAGAAGTTAGTAGTTCCACTAATATATTCAAAAAATTCTAAAAATTTGTCAAGCCCCCCCCTGTCCAAAGTAACACTATATCGTCCAAAAATCTGTGGTATGTTAGCTAATATTGTTTATATTCACTGTTAACTATATATTTTTCTTCCCATTTTAATAAAACAATGTTGGCATACGCCGCCCCCATAGCCACTCCAGATTTTTGTTGATAATACTCCCCTTGGAACATAATAAAATTGAATTTCAACACATAATCCATAAGTGCTACACAAGCTATTTTGTCCTTTTGTTTTAATTTTTTATCTTCAAAAATGCTCTCTTCGAACATTTCTATCCCTTCCTGGTAGGGGATGCAACTAAATAAATCAATGACATCAATTGTCACGAATAACATGTCCTCCCTATAATGTTCAGGCTTTAATAGACTCAAAAAGTCCCAGGAGTCCTTTAGTATAATTTCATTGTTGACCCAAATGTGTTTACACTTGTAGTCAACAAATTTAGCCATTGCTTCAGTTTTAGAGCCACCAAACTATTGGCCTTAGGGGGTCATCCTTGTTTTATGGATTTTAGGTATCCCTAATATTGTAGCTATTCTGGGTTTATTCATTTCTAAATACTTGAAAATTTTCATGTCTATTACTTCCTCAGTGAGTAAATCCTCTAACAAGTTATCTATTCTTTTGTATGCTACATTTACCTCATTCAGGGATACTATAGTATAGATGTTCTCATTCCTCAAAATTATGCTCATCTTTCCATCATATATCAATTTATCCATAATAACACCCTCCCTTGTCAGGTTTCATAACCCTGACTGTATGCCACCACTTAATTCTTTTAGGACTACCTTTTCTTCTACAGTTAAATTTTCATTACACCATACTTTATTACTTTTGCTCCACACCCCTTCTACTAAAATATTCTCAAAATTTTTTATTTGAGGTAAAAGGGGGGATTATATGTCGATTTTCTAGTTAGTCCATCTCCTTTCATTCCTTGTTTTTTCCATTCCTGCCCTTAAAGCCATTACTTCTAAACTAATTTTTCTTGTAAATAGCTTTATATCTAGGATGGTTCTTGTGGAGTCACCTTTTACCATGGGAATAAACTTCAACCCCTTACTCAATAAAGTAAAGTGTGGTATAGTCAGATTTATATTCCCAAAATTGTAAATGCTAAATTCATTGTAAGTATATTTAGTGTTGTCCCTATTTATTGCTTTATTTTCTATGCTTCTAATGGGAGTCAGGTTCTCTGAAGGGGGGGTAATGTCTGTTAAAATCTCCCCCTCCCCCTTCTCCCCCCCCGTTGCTGAAAATTTTCTCCCTTTCTTGATAGTCAGTTTCATAAACTCTTCTTCCCACCAACGGGGGGAATTCTTGATCATATGTCTCTGTTTCCCATTCAAAATTGTTCCTATTCACATACCCTTCTTGTTTTTTAGAAAAATATTTATTGTTTTTCCTCATAAAACCTTTTGTATTGTACCTTTTTTCTATAGGCTTGGGGTAACAAAGGTCATTCTCATATTCAATAATGTCCCTTTTTAACTTCCCCATCTTTCGTTGTGTAATGTTCTCACATTTAGTGTCAATGTCCCTTCTAATGTTATAAAATCTATCCCTTTCTTCCTTTATATTAAAAATTAAATCAGACTTTATACTTTTGTCTAATTCTTCAATTTCATTCTGTAATTCACTTTGCTTACTTTCATTTTCTTCAATTATTGCTTTCAATATTTCAAGCCCACAATTGTTAAATATTTTCAACAAACATTTGTGGAAGTGGGACCACAGTAACATTGTTAGGTATTTAACCACCCTCAAACCTTTAGGAACAATTTCCTTTTCAAACACTCTCTTAGGTAGGCATTTTCTATACTAAAACCCTATATTTCATCATGTAATCATACATTTTGTCCATTTTCACTCTGTATGAATTACCATCTTTAACACTAAAGTCATTTTGTTTCTCACCAGAAACATTGTTAAATAAAAGTCTTTTTTCAACCATTCCTCAGTAGTTTTACTTTTGTATTACTTGAAATAGTACCTTCATGCGCTACAAAACCGCTGCTTTGGGTTTGGCCCCAAGTTCATTAAAAGAACCACTTCTTCTCTCCGCTTCATTCACTTCCTCACCCAAAATCCTCGTGTGACTGCAGGATTAAAGATAGTAATATTGGTGTCTTCCAGGTCGCGGTCCCATAACGTTACCAATCAGCTCCTTTTCTCTTCCCTTTGCTCTCTTCGTCAACCCCATCTGCTTCCTCCGTCACACACTTCCTGTTAGCCACAAGGCTGACACAGAGAGGCGAGGCAGATCTATCAGCTCAGTGAGCTGACCGATAAGCCTCCTAGACTGTCCAGCTTACTCCTGGCCTCGCCACTCATTTTTACACCAAGTTAATGTAGAGAAAGACGCCAATAGTCCACTTTCACATAAACCAAATAATTCAGCAGAACGGCAGTTCTAAAACTCCAATAAACAAACAAAAGACCACGGTCTTCCTCTATAGTGTCAACACCAAAATAACAGAGTGCCAGTGAAATTAACGCTTTATTCACCAAGAAAAAAATAAATACATGCATTTTCATCCTACATACAGGACTTCATCAGACAACCATTTTTGACTCAAAAAGCCATTTAAATAATCTCTAAGTCACCTGTTTAATTGTTAATCCAATGAAATACATCTCCTTCAGTTTAAACTAACAAATCTCCCTTTACATCTCATAAATATTAATGTCTACTCTCTGAAAGTGTCTTGTGCTAAACTTGATCATTCCACATCATTTGTTTATATAAATAATTTGAATTAAAATACATATAATAAACATTCATGAATAATTTACTAATAAATTATTATAAAACATCTCATTAAAAATATCTTAAATAAATTAGTTTAAAAACTCAGGTATGTGAAGACTATGTATTTGTTTCCTGTGTGTGTGTATCAATAAAGATTTCCTTAAACCTATGTTTCGTGTATATTCTACCCCCATCAGGGAATGGAATAAATTCTCCGCTTTAACGGATATGGAAGAGATTACTAAAATGGAACCAAAAGTAGTTTATAGAAACTCTTGTAGCCTAAAAAATTTGATGGAAAGGAATGGACATAGTAAAAATAAAGGGAATAGAAATAAAGTAGGAACATACAAGTGTGGCAGGTGCCACCAATGTTTGTACATTATAAACAGGGGAGAAGTATATATTGAAAGCAGAATGAGATGGTTAGGCAGTAAAGTTTTTTTTAACTGTGATAGTAGAGGGGTCGTGTATCTTGTTATCTGTCAGCCCTGTCAGTCTTTTTATGTAGGGAAGACAGAAAGACAACTGAAAAGAAGGATATACGAACATTCTTATGACATCACAAAAGAAAACACAAATGCATTGTATAGGCATTCTATTTCCTGCACTAAATTTAAATATGAATTTTTGTTCTGGATCAAGTTAAACCAGACATTAGAGGTGGCCTGTGGGAAGAAATATTAGAAAGTAGGGAGCTTTGGTGGCAGGTCAACCTCGATGCAGGAAATAAACCAGGAATGAATGACTTTATATCAATTTCTTCTCTGTTGAAATTAAAGGCTAATAACATTTGAAAACTCAAACATGTAATTTTGTAAAATGAACACCAGATGGGGTAGAATATACACGAAACATAGGTTTAAGGAAATCTTTATTGATACACACACACAGGAAACAAATACATAGTCTTCACATACCTGAGTTTTTAAACTAATTTATTTAAGATATTTTTAATGAGATGTTTTATAATAATTTATTAGTAAATTATTCATGAATGTTTATTATATGTATTTTAATTCAAATTATTTATATAAACAAATGATGTGGAATGATCAAGTTTAGCACAAGACACTTTCAGAGAGTAGGCATTAATATTTATGAGATGTAAAGGGAGATTTGTTAGTTTAAACTGAAGGAGATGTATTTCATTGGATTAACAATTAAACAGGTGACTTAGAGATTATTTAAATGGCTTTTTGAGTCAAAATGGTTGTCTGATGAAGTCCTGTATGTAGGATGAAAGCATGTATTTATTTTTCTTGGTGAATAAAAGCGTAATTTCACTGGCACTCTGTGATTTTGGTGTTGACACTATAGAGGAGAAGACCGTGGTCCCTTTTGTTTGGTCATTCCCAAACAATTACCTGGTGTCAAAACTATGGACTAAAACTAAATGACAAGAAAAGTACAATCATATCTTCCTGCAAGCAGGACTTCCCTTGTAAATATCGCACTGACAATACATCCCTGAAAGTTGACTCTATAGTCAGGAATCTGGGAACCTATGTCAACCATAGAACTGTCCTCTGATCATCATGTATTCACTAATGTAATGAAGTCTTTTTTCACTGCACAGAAAATATCTAAACGAATTGTGTCCAGGTCCAGAGTTCAGAGATGTAAACATTCCACTACACTTCGCTCTCATCAGGTCAATCGTTGAACATAATACCCCATTTGGTAGGTATCTGTCTAAAGCCTTAACACAGCTGGAGTGACTACAATGTTTCTCACTAAAAATATCATGGGTCTAAATTAAAAAGAAAAACTATGCAGACTGCTTCAAAGCCTTGTTCTCTTTCTCAGTATGATACAGGGTTCACAACTGCCATCTCACGTATAGAGATTCAACAGATCCTAGCCTGGCAAACCTATTATACATTCACAAATCCAGTGGCAGCATGAACACCTGCTCAAGGAATCTCAATCTCTTTTGCAACATAAATAGAACATGTTGGAGGGATAGGTATGTGTCACAAAGAATGCCTCTTATATGGAACCATCTTCCACTCTACATAAAACAAAGAACTTTTCTTACTCAATTCAAATGTAATTTGGATGAATGGATAGGAAACCACAAATTCACCCTTGGTTTAGTACCTATGCCTCTCATGGATAGAGGCAATAAGTAAATGCCCCAATGTATCATTCTTCAGTTCACCT
The DNA here is from genome assembly GCF_019279795.1 of Protopterus annectens. Classification (NCBI taxonomy): domain Eukaryota; kingdom Metazoa; phylum Chordata; order Ceratodontiformes; family Protopteridae; genus Protopterus; species Protopterus annectens. The sequence continues at coordinate 452,153,153 of NC_056745.1, forward strand.
CTGGGTTATTCATACACAAAATATAAGGGCTAAAAACTACCATGGGAATGCAGGGAGAGTCGTAAATATTATCAGTGAACAATAGCCTAGTAAGTGTCTGTGAATCCATGACACCTAGTCAGGTGGTGCTGCATAACTTATTCAGTCAGTTGCTTGCCTGTAACTAACTTATTAAATGCACATTTTTATGGAATTACTTAAATTTATTGAGTATCATTTATCCAATGAAATAAAAAGCAGGGTGAGTCCAATATAAGGTCCAGCAATCAGCATTCAAGAACAAATGAATCAATAAGGACGATAAAGTATTCTAAAACCACAATACTTTAATCAGCCATAAAAGAGAGGTAAGCACTTTCGCAATGGCAACCCGTTGCTTCTTCAAACCGTTCAGAAACATAGTCACAGTTAAACTAAATACTAATTGTAACCACATAACCATGGTAACTAACAATATTCAAATCTCATATAACCAATCAAGATAAACATCTCATTAAAATGCCACAATATATGTAAACTTGTTAAAAAGAAAACACTAAGCATATACATAAAAACATATAAATAAGTATACATATTTTCAAGTAAGAACATAAAAGAAACCATGTTATCATCGTACACTACATAGTTTCAAAAATAGTTTCAAAGACACCCTTTCATTAAGACCACTCCCCCTGTCAGCTTGCATCCTAATTATCCAGTTAGCTTCCACATATTCTGTGTAAACCCTAATATCACCCTTCCTATCACTTGGCTTAATAATGTCCGGTACCTTAAATTTAAATGTATGTTGAGAACCTTTATTGGCAACATGTTTAGCTAATGCATTATTTTGCACACCAAGCCTAATATTATACAGGTGTTCTCTTACACGGTGTCACAACATTCTGTTCGTCTTACTTAAATGAAAGGACTGACATGTTTGGCATACCTCTAAAGTACAGTTTTGTACCTACCATAAATGTAGATGTTCGAGTGTATACACTGCTGCAGTCATTACACTTGTGTTATCCTGCCGTCAGGCGGTCCCTCAGTCGGCCAGAGTTCCAAAGTCTTTGACCGGCGTCGGTTGCTGTCGCTTCTTCCCTGATGTCAGTGCGCCAGGGGTATATAAGATGCAGCCGACGCCATTTTCTTCAGTTTTTCTTGCCCCAGATGTCAGGTGTCCCCAAAAAGGTAGGCAATGTAAATTGCTAATAAAACATACATAAGAAAAGCAATCAAAAACTTTCAGTTACCAGCAAATACTCCCCATAGGTAGCAAAGGGTAGAAGGCTTCGGTAAGCACCAGCAAGTAAGAGGGGAAGGAGGGAGGGTAACCTGGACTGCAGCAGTGTATACACTCGAACATCTACATTTATGGTAGGTACAAAACTGTACTATATTCATCGTGTTACACTGCTGAAGTCATCACACTTGGGTAGAATCCCAAAGCTGAGGTAGGGTGGCTGGTTCTATAAGGCATTAGGGGTGGCTATAACGCCCTGCAGCACTGCAGTGGCAAAGCCAGCTCTGGATTTAGAGTAAAGAGGCAGATGGTAATGCTTGGTGAAGGTATGTACAGAACTCCAAGTTGCTGCTTCCAAAATGTCCTTGCTAGGTACTCCTCTGAGGTAGGCAGCTGAAGTGGCTATTGTCCTGGTGGAATGAGACCTAATGCTGTTAGGTATAGTTTTCCCATAGTGTGTATAGCAGAAACATATACAGTGCCTTATCCATTTTGAAATGGTTTGTTTTGAAATGGCTTTTCCTTGTGCTCCTGCAGCATATGCTACAAACAATTGCTCAGTTTTCCTGAAAGCTTTCATTTTGTCCAAGTAGAAGCGTAACTGCCTGTGTATGTCCAAGGAATGCAGTAGTCTCTCTCCTTTATTCTGTGGATTTGGATAAAAAGTTGGCAAGTGAATAGTTTGGTTTAGAGCCACACTTGATACCACCTTTGGCATAAAAATAGGGTTTGTTCTTAAAGACACCCTGTCTTGGTGGAAAATGATGAAAGGTTCCACTGCCATTAGTGCCTGTAATTCTGAAACTCTTCGTGCTGAGGGTATTGCCAGGAGCAGAGCAGTTTTCCAAGAGATATATTTTAAGTCTGCTGAGTTAGCTGGCTCAAAAGGAGGTAAAGTAAATTTTTCCAAGACAAAGTTGAGGTCCCAAGTTGGAGTTGGTGCTCTACGGGGTGGTCTTATGTTTTTAGCCCCTCTGAGGTACTGTTTTAGCAAAGGATTAAAAAAAATGGTAGGCCTGTGTTGTAATGAGCAGAGATGGCAGAGGTGTGGATCTTAATGGATGAAAAGGAGAGGCCTTTGCCCAGCATCTCAGTTAAGTATTGTAGTATCTGAGGAATATTTGGGACAAGAGGGTCAAGGCTGTGAGCCTGGTTCCAGGCACAGAATCTCTTCCATTTATTCGAATAGGTTTTCCTGGTGCTAGGCCTTCTGGCCTCCATAATGACATCCATAACAGCTTTAGAGAGAGGCATTGCTTGCTTGACTAAGGAATCTGCCATGCAGCCAGGTTTAAAGTCTTGAGCTGGCTGTGAAGTATCTGATTGTTTTGCTGAGTCAGAAGATGTGGGATTTGAGGCAAAAACCATGGTGGACCTTGTGCTAAGTTCTTTAAGATTGGGTACCAGTTCTGGCGTGGCCAGTCTGGGGCAATCAGGATCATCTTTGGCTTTTCTTGTCTGGCTTTTATGAGTACCTTTGAAAGGAGAGGTAGTGGTGGGAAAGCATATACTTGTAGGTTTTTCCAGCTGAATGAGAGGGCATCCACTTTCCATGCTTGTGGGTGGTAAGTCCTTGTGCAGAATTTCTGTAGCTGGTAATTCATTGGGGATGCAAACAGATCTATGTCCGGGCTCCACCATTTTTGTGTTATCATTCTGAATATTTGTGGATGTAATTTCCACTCGTGCGGATCCATGATGTTTCTGCTTAAGTTGTCTGCCAGTGTGTTTTTCTCTCCTGGCAGGAACTATGCTTGCAGATGAACTTGATAGGCTAGAGATGTGTTCCACAAGGTCATGGCGTGTCTGCAGAGGGGATATGAATGAGTGCCCCCTTGCTTGTTTATGTACCACATAACTGTGGTGTTGTCTGTCTTTAGTAGTAGTTGTCCTGGATGCAGAAGGTCCTTGAAAGCTATAAGGGCATTTTGTACAGCTAGCAACTCTTTTTGATTGATGTGAAGATGCCTTTGTTCTGCAGGCCACTTGCCCTGAATACATTTTCCTGCCATGTGTGCTCCCCAGGCATAATCCGAAGCATCTGTTGTCAGTGTTTGCCTGGCTGTGGGTTGAGTGAAAGGCTGTCCCTTGTTGAGGTGACAGGCTTGAGCCCACCATTGAAACTCCTGTTGAAGGCAAGGAATAAGTGGTATTACTGTTTCCAAACTGTGACAGTGTTGAGACCAGACACTCTTTAGGTACCATTGTAGTTTCCTCATATGCAGTCTGGCATATGGAATTAGAAGTATGCAAGATGCCATGTAACCCAAGGCCTGCAGAATTTTTCTTGCAGGGAGTTGGGTCTTTGTTGCCATCAATTGGAAATATTGAGTCAGTTGTCGTTGCTTGTCTAGCATGAGATAAGCCATCTAGGCCATTGTATTTAAGCTGGCACCCAGGAATATTATTTCTTGTGAGGGCACTAGTTTTGATTTCTTTTTGTTTACTGTGTACCCTAGGCAAATTGGCAATCCTTTTACAAATGCCAGATGCTTTAGAAGAATGTCTTTGCTCTCTGCTTGAATAAGGCAGTCATCCAAGCATGGGTAAATTTGAAATCCTTTTTGTCTGCAAAATGCAATTACTGGTGCCAGGCATTTTGTAAAGACCCTGGGCACAGTAGATAAGCCAAAGGGCAGTGCAGAGAATTGGTAATGCATTGAACCTGCTAAGAATCTGAGGTATCTTCTGCAATTTTGTCTGATAAGGACATACAGGTATGCCTTCTTGAGGTCCAAAGTTACAAGCCAAACTTTCTTGCCCAGCATGGGAAGAAGCTGCTGTAGTGTTAACATTCTGAATTTTGGAACATCCAGGTAAGTGTTTAGAGATGAAAGATCCAGAATGGGCCTCCAGGCTTTGTCCTTTCTGGGAACCAGAAAGAGTCTTGAGTAAAATCCTTGTCCTTGCTCCTGTGATGGTAGCTTTTGAATAGCTCTCATATCCATGAGTGCTGTAATTTGTCTTTGAGTCTCTGCCCATTGAATTGGTGCCAGATTTGGCATTCCTTTTAACCTTGGCAGAGTGTGAAAGTGGAACCTGCAACCTTGAGATACAATATTGAGAACCCATTTGTCTTTGGTGATCATATGCCAATTGTGACAGAAAAGTGCCAGTTTTCCCCCCAAGGGGGCTGCCAAGAGAGAAGTGTTTGGCAGCTGTAGTGGGAAGTCATTGGGACTGTTTTTTATAAGGTTGAGGCCTGTCTTCCCCTTCTTTCTAAGTTGAAGCACCCCATTGTCGAGGTCTGTAAGAACTTTGTGGTTGACCTCTGCCTCTTGGATGTCTGTATCTGCTCCTTTGAGGTCTGTCTGAAACTGGAAAGGACCAATTCTTTGTTGGCCAATTTCTGCTAAGTCGAGGAGGCTGAACCTGTAAGAAATCCTTCACTGTTTGTATAGATTTTGCTTTATCCTCCATTTTCTTTAATACCTCTTCTGCCTTAACTCCAAATAAATCATCCTGCTGCAAAAGTGCATCCAATAATTTAGCCTTAACATGATCTGGTAACGTATGTTTTTTTAACCAAGCATGTCTTCTAAAGACAGAGCCTGTAACTGCTGCTCTACAGGAGGCCTCTAATGAATTAAAACCATATTGCAAAATATGTTTTCCCACTTGTTCAGCTGCATGCAATAAATCCTGCATTTCCTTATAGTCAGGAAGATCTGAATTTGGAAGCATTTTTTGTTTCAACTGAGACATCAAATATTGCTGATATTTAAGCATGTGAAACTGGCAATTTAAGGCCCTCATTGCTAAAGTTGCAGATATATATATATTTTCTTCCCCCATCTGTCTAATGCTCTGGAATCTCTGTCAGAGGGAACTGGATTTTTTGCTGTAGAGGCCTTTACCCCTTTGGGACCCTGGGAAATAGTTTCAGGGTCAGCAACAGGGCTTTTATAAAGAAATTTGTGAGAGTCAGGGACTCTGTAGTATCTGTCTGGCTTAACTGGAGCAGGAGGTAAAGAATCAGGATTTAAACTGGATTCAGAATACACATCATCCACAATATGTAACACTGGCAGAATAGCAAGGGGTCTGTGCTGAGGTAATAAAAGAAAATCTCTGAGCCTTTTCTTGGATTCTGAATAATCCTGGCCCACCCAATGGAAATGCTCCCTCATGGTATGTAAGGTTTCCCCAAAGGAGTAGTCCTCTGGTGGAGAGGCTGAAGGAACTGATTCCTCAGCATCAGAATCCTCATAAGGGGGTAAGAGTATCCTTGGTCTGAGGACGGATCTGAAGAGATGGACACCTGGTCGGATGAGTCATAGTCTGCATCCTGTCTAGGCCTTTTATCAGGAGGAGGGTTGGACCCCCTGATCAAAGTAATTAAGTCTTCGGCCATTCTTAGCATCTGTTTCTTAGGCATGGAGGCCTGTCCTGCTGAATGTAGAAGTTGTTTCTTTGTTTTTAAAGGGGTTTTAGATTTAGCAGAAGATTTAATGGTTAACTGAGTAGGTCTGAAAACACCCTCTGAAGCTGCGGGTTGATCAGCTACTCCGGATACCTCTAAAGGGTTAGTCTCGGTAGGCCGTAAATCTGGTGTATCCGAAGGCCCAGCCATCTCCATGTGGGAGTCAGAGGCAGCCTGTGGTTCCAAAGAAGCAGTTGCAGTGGCTGCAAAGGTGCCTCGCTGAAAACCGGAGAACCGGTGACTGGCCTAGAAGAGGCTTCATCGTCAGTTTTGGGCCTCGGATGCCTGTCCTTGTCTTTGCGCTTTTTGTGAATCCCGGTTGTCGGTAGTTCCAACGGCATGGTGTAATTGAATTTTCTGCCAAAATAATGTCTGGCAAAATCAAACTGACATTTAATAGTGCGCTTGTTAAACCTAGCACAAAACCGACAACTTGTGACGTCGTGGTCTGGGCCTAGGCATCAGATACAATAAGAATGAAAATCCTTATGCGGTATTTGCTTCCCACAAGAAATACAATTATTAACTTTTACTGACATCGGTCTGAGGCAAGAAAAAGTTTCCCCAACGGGGTACTTAGCTTTGGAGAAGACTTCGGTTCTGGATTTGGAATGGAGTCGGCCGACCGGCACTTGTGAAGTGCTTTTGCTACTGGCACCGCGCGGCAAGAAAGACTGAAGAAAAAGGTGTCGGCTGCATCTTATATACCCCTGTAGCACTGACGTCAGGGAAGAAGCGACAGCAACTGATGCCGGACCAAGACTTTGGAACTCTGGCCGACTGAGGGACCGCCTGACGGCAGGATAACCCAAGTGTAATGACTGCAGCAGTGTAACACAATGAACATGTACACCACATTACTAGATTCACGATCTGCTTTAGCCTTAAACCTTAGGTGTCCAGTAACTGGAGGTATAAATTCAGGGATGGGGTCAATGAAAGGGCAATATAGACACTTGGAGCAGGGTCTGATACCTTCTGGTAAGGGCAATGAACAAATACTATCCTGGATTCAGGGGTAACATAACATCCTACGAAGGTTCCACTTATTCTTAAAGCGGATTCTAGGGTAATTACCCACTATATTTTTATTCTAGAAGATAACTTATCATCGTTTCAAGGCCATAATTACTGGGAATTTTATTAAAAAGAGACTAAACATCCATAGTCACTAATATATATGATTGATTAAATAAATGGTGTTGACTTAATTTACACATAAACACACAAAAACTTACTCGGAGGCTCTAAATAAAAATCTGCCTAAGTAGCAGAGACCTCCAAAGCAGACACCCAAGCAACCGCTACCCCAAAACAAAACATGTGCAACACATAGCTCACAAAGCCAGTGTGCCGAACAGTCACAGCCCTTAAGGCTAAACAACACACCTGATACATTTGTAATAGGTGACTCTATCGTCAGGCACACTGACGTCCGGCTCACCAGGCTGAACAAGGAGAAGGTCACGGTGAGCTGCCTGTTGGGCGCTAGGATCCGCCACATAACACAAGCACTCAGGTCACTCCAAGGTAAGTACAAATATGACTCAGACATCGTCCATGCTGGTGTGAATGACCTGACCCGTACCTCCCTGGACTACATGAAAAGAGACATAGAGGAGCTCTCTGAGCATGTAGCCCAGGCCGGTATGACCCTGACCTTGAGTAGCATCTTACCCTCACCAAGAATGATGCCACAATATGAAGACAAGATGATCAATTTCAACAATTGGCTTAAGTATTGGTGTCATTCAAAGGGGATCCAATGCCTGTCTGCCTGGGATGACATGCTCGACAAGCCACGATGCTTTGCTAGGGACGGCTTGCAACTATCACCCCTGGGCTTTCGGATATTGGCAAAGGCTCTTGCCACCCCCATAGTGCCTTTTTAGGCAAGTCTCAAAAGACAAACCCACTTCCATAGGTATCACAAGGGATAAGAAACTAAGAGTAATGCTACTCAACGCCAGAAGTCTAAACCTCAAGATGCACGCACTCGAAACTCTCCTTAGCATGGAGAACATCGATATCTGTGCAGTAACAGAAACCTGGTTCAAGGCTCGAGAGCACCCCAGCACTACCAGGTTATACCTCATACCATGTTTTTCGGCCCCAAAATTTGGACCAACCACAAAAGGAGGGGAGTATCAATATTCAACAAAGATACCCACACCTCCAGGTTGGTGGCACAGCACAAAGCATCAGAGACTATCCATGTGCAACTAACAGTGGGTAAAACTGCCTTCCAGTTTATAGCCTGCTACAGACCACCCTCCCAAACCCAGGAACCCCACTCGGCCTTCCTGAGAACACTGGAAAATATGGAGGTCTCTCCAAACACCATTATATTGGGCGACTTCAACTACCCTAACATAGACTGGGAGCATTACTCTAGCTCCAACACCCTAGTCCAAAGGTTCCTAGAATTTATAAACTCAAATGCTATAGAACAACTTGTTGCCACTCCCACAAGAGGGGAAAACATACTGGACCTGATCATCACCAACATGGGGACTGTATGCTCCAGACCAGAAGTGTATCCCTCACTGGTAAGATCAGACCATAAACTAATCTCACTAGAGATTCACATCCCGACCCCAGCCTCTGCCCAGAAAACCACAGTGAAAAACTTCTCTAAAGCAAATTTCACATTCCTCAAAACCGAGGTGAAATCCTTCAAAGCCCCCGGGCCTGTGGAAAATACGGCCCAGACCGCAGAATCCTTCATAAACGTATTCTATGAACACCTTCAATCCCAAATAAAACCAAAACCCAATCCTCCAAGGTTAGGCGTCCTGTCTGGTGGACCCCAGCCATAAACAAACTATACAATAGAAGGAGGAAGCTACTACATGATAGAGCAAAATCCCAAAAAGGGAAGGCATCTCTGATCACTATTAGCAAAAAACTACGGGCACTCATAAAATCGTCTAAGGCCAGCTTCGAGAGAAAAATTGCACAGGACACTAAGGATAATCACAAGGCTTTCTTTAGTTATGTTAGGAACCTGGGTGGGAATTCCCAGATATGCTCAGAATTAGTCCAAAATGACAAAAATACACCGAACCCACAGACATTGCCAACATCCTAGCTGACAGGTTCAGCGCAAACTTCTCCCCCCCTTCCCCAGCAAAAGGGCAAATATCTATCCCAGCAGAGTGCTGCCCCTGACATCTCAGATGCTCAGGTAAGAGCCGCCCTCTCCAAAGCAAAAAACACAGCATCAATGGGACCAGACGGTGTCCCGGGCTGCGTCCTACATGAACTCCAAGAAGAACTAAACCCAAACATAAAACTACTGTTCAATCTCAGCCTTACTACAGGATATGTACCCAAAGAGTGGAGTACAGCAACAGTGGTCCCTCTCCACAAAGGTGGTGCCTCAACGGATCCTGGAAACTATCGCAAAACTATGGAAAGGATCATCATGGACCTCATAAATAAAGATATTGGGGACCTACAGGCACTGGATCCTACCCAGTTCAGCTTTGTTAAGGGCAGATCCTGCCTCTTAAACCTGGTCGATTTCTTTGAAACAGTCACCAAGGCCATTGACGAGGGGAAGGTGGTCCACACAGTCTACCTGGACCTTGCAAAAGCCTTCGATACAATACCCCACTAGGGCATTATAGATAAGCTCACCAGCTTAAATATAAACCCCTATGTCACTAGATGGGTTGCAAACTGGCTCAAGGACAGAACCCACATGGTTAGAATTGCTGGAGCCATGTCAGACTCCAAACCAGTTACAAGTGGCATCCCACAAGGCTCAGTCCTGGGACCTCTCTTGTTCGGTATATATTTCTCGGAGGTACAGGCTAACATGGAAGGACTGTGGCTGACCAAGTTCGCAGATGACTGCAAACTGGGCGCCATAATCGACTCTCCAGCCAACACAAGCATCCTACAAAAGGGCCTCATAGAAACAGACAACTGGTGCCAGAGCCATGGCCTCAAGCTAAATGCCAAAAAGTGTATAGTCATCCCCTTTGGCAAAAACAAAGTGCCCACAAATTACCACATAGGTGGTAATCCATTAAGTACGGAAGAAGTAATTAGGGACCTGGGTACCCAAGTTGATAGCAAACTTTCATTTGACAACCACGTGGCCAAAGTGGTTAGAAAAACATTTTATATAGCCACCATGAAGGGATTCACATCTAGATCAGGGGAGGTCATCGTACCTCTTTACTCATCCCTCATCAGGCCCATAATTGAGTACAATGCCCCTTTTGGGATGTACCTTTCCAGCCACCTGCAGCAATTGGAAAGACCCCAAAAGTACCTCACCAAGAGGATCAAAGGTCTCAAACAGATGCCATATGCTGCCCGGTTAAAGAAACTCCAGCTCTACTCAGTGGCATACCACCTGCTCAGAGGCGATCTGTGCCTGACGTATAAAGCCATGTCCAACCCAGAATTAATGGACATGCTGCACCTCAGAAAATCCAAATCCCATCGAGCTACGCGCTCGAGAGACTTGAACCTCAGCACTGAAATAACTAGGACATGCTGGAGGGACAGATTCATAACCCAGAGGCTCCCTTCACTCTGGAATAAAATCCCAGTCTAGGTTAGGCAGAGTCCCTCACTGACTCTCTTCAAGAGGAATCTTGATGAGTGGATGGGAGAGTGTAGGTTTACCCCGGGTATCACTTCTGTGTCTCTGTTAGACAGAGGCAGAGTATACTAACCTCAAAAAAGTGCATAGCAAAATTCATTTAAAATGGGTGGCGAAAGCCAAACACATTCTGGCTAGGCTTATAAATGTCCTAGGGCAGATAGCCTAGTATGAACCTATGAACCTAAAGCAAAATAGTTTCCATAGGAACTGTTTAGAATCTTTCAACACATATTCATTTTCATCAATAATTGGCCTAAGATGTTTCTCAACAAAAAGTGGCAACGTTTCAGTACACCAATTCCTACCTGCTACAATTGGTCTGAAGGGAAGGTTGTATTGATCTTTGTGTACTTTTGGCAGTCCTTGTATTATGGGGATTAAAGGTTCTTTTACCATCAAGTAATTATATAGCTCTAAACTAATCAACCTACGAGCTAAACAGTCATTTAATGTATACTGAATTCATTCATCCATGGCTAAAATACTCTCATAGGTAATCACAGTATACGTAGAACTATCACTTAATAATGCACTCATGGCCGAATAATAAAAGGATCTGTCCATAACCACAGTAAGGCCAGCATTATCTGTAAGTCTTATTACTACGGTAGAATCTTTTATCAGTTAATGCAAAACCCGTTTTTCACCTGTTGTAAGGTTATTAAAGATTTTAACATTCGTTTCAGCTTCAAACAAAGTATAAATGTCTCTTTCACACAACTGGTTGAACACATCAAGTAAAGGGTGCATTACAGGTATTAGTGAAATGGGTTTTCTGAAACTAACAGTATTCTATTCAAACACTGAATCTTTAGATACCATTTTCAAAGCAACATTCCATGAAAACATTTTTAAATCAATGATAGTCTCAGTTAATGAGGCTCGTTGAGTTGGTATAAAACATGAGCCTTTTTCTAAGACTGACTGTTCACCAGAGGATAAATGCCTGACAGAAATATTCCATATTAATGATATTCGACCTGTGACCACATCCTCTTTAAGGATTTGTTGCTGTCCATTTCTGCTTGTAGCTTCTGTTTCGCTCATCCTCTGCTAAGTGAACAGTTATTGCCATTCAGCTGTTTCCAATCAACAGGAAGGGGAAAAAATGGAAAAGTTGATGAGCCCTAATCGACCATCCTGGGCACCCAGACCTGTAGATGAGTAGTTTTCCTTCTGATGTCAGGTCCCAATGGCAATGGGTCTTCATCAATATGTATAGCACCCACCGGACTCTCTTGTCTATGTCCACTGTTGGAGGGAGTATCATTACTTGTCATGGACAGACTAGTCCTTTCTCCATTAGCTGCAATATTCTCAGAGTTTACCATATCCTTGGTAAAATCAGTAGTGCATCCCTTATTCCCCCCGTTCACAAACCTGATTGGTAGAAACCCACTGCCATGTAAACCCACGGCCATTCTTGAAGTCATTCAATCATGGGCAATTTTCTTCCTTTTAGTTTGTAATACTCTTTTCTCATACAGGAAGACAGATTTAGCGATATATTGCATACTACTGTCAACGATTGGTGGTGGAAATGAATCATACCGAATCTCTTCTGTTTCGTCACACGTTCAATCAGGCTGTTTTCCTCAGTTTTAACGAACTCTATTAACAGCCTTAAATAATTAAAACTTGTACGTAAATTGAGTTGTTGCCATTTAGTCAGTAAGATAATGAGCTCCATAAGTCAGCATACATAATATCCTCAGCCCATGCGGAACTATGCGCAGGACCAAACACGCTTCCAAGTGCTGTCTTTGTGTTTGCAATCTTTTTAGTTTAAATGCATCATTCTCTAATTTGTATAGTTTTAGCTGCAAGGATGCTACATCATAATCAGGAGTTACATCTAGTTCCCCACTCGTATCAAGTACACCAAGCAATAAGTGATTGTCAGTGGTAATACAATATTTCAGTATAGAGTTCTTAGTTCCACTATGTTTATAGTTCAGTTCGTTTAACAAGATTGTCAATACTGGAATTATAAGGTAATTCCATGTTGTTAGACAGACCTTCAGCCATGCTCAAATGGAACAGCAAAAAAAACACAATTCCAAACACACACATGTAAAAAATAATAAAACTGTTTCAAGAGTAGGTTGCTCACTCACAGACCTGTCACAATAAAAATCCAATGAAATAAAAAGCAGGGTGAGTCCAATATAAGGTCCAGCATTCAAGAACCAATGAATCAATAAGGACAATAAAATACTCTAAAACCGCAATATTTTTATCAGCCATAAAAGAGAGGTAAGCGCTTTCGTAATGGCAACCCATTGCTTCTTCAAACCATTCAAAAACACAGTCACAGTCCAACTAAATACTAATTGCAACCATGTAACCATGGTAACTAACAATATTCAAATCTCAAATAACCAATCAAGATAAACATCTTGGTACCATTTATGTCAAAGTGCATAATGTCGAAACAAATTGATTGACATTATGTTGACATACTACTATTCATGTGCCGATAATTAATCTTGGTGCATGCAAAACTTTAAAAAAAATAAGAAAGCATAGTTTTTTTGCAGGGGGTAAGCCCCCATGCACCCCATATGCTACTTATATATTCTAACTCCCACATCACACAATCCCCAGGGAAAAGGGTACGTTCCCCTACATGTGGACTGTTGATCTTGCAAACCTGTCGAGCATCTGTTTAGTTAACCAAATTGTGTCGATTAAACAGATATCAACCAAATTACCATTTGACAAAGTTACCAGGACCCATTTTGCACGCACGTACACACACACACACACACACACACACACATATATATATAGATACATAAATACATAATTGTATACATATTTATATATATATATATATATATATATATATATATATATATAAAATTAAGAGATTTTATTTAATGCATGTGATCTACACAAACAGCAGAAACACAAGAATGAACAAGATAATGATTTTTGAAATTACTGGGCAATTTATGGTTACATTATTGTTAGCATCTTAAGTAATATTTAGGTATTGCAACTTTTTTGTGGTTAGGATACTAACCCACTGAATCCTTTCTGGCCAACAGCGATATCATTTTTCTTGTACTGCAGCTTCAGTTGACCAAGATCACCTGTTTGGTGTGTGTGTGTGTGTGTGGTTTGCTTGCTTACACCAAGTACACATGTATATGGGAAACTTGCTTTTTGCCAGCTTGTTAAGCCATTCCATGCATGACTATCCAAGCATTTACTCGCTGTGACATGATGATCCATCAGAAGAGGACAAAGAATGTAATGGGTTCTCGCATGAACAGTGATATGAGCCTATCATGAAATTGTTTAGGATGCTTGATTAATAACAGGTATGAGTGAAAATGGTGATATATATATATATATATATATATATATATATATATATAGTATATATGGGTTCCCTTTAGAATCTCGAAAAACTGAAATACCGAATTTCAGTTTTCCAAGATTCTAATCCCGAATGCTTGAAATTGCGAAACACCAGAAGCTGGAAATTCGAAATACTGAAGTTCGGCGCTTCTGGTGTTGCAGTGTATGAATGGATGTAAGTGCAGGTGAGTTTGTATGAGTGTGTGGGTTATGTGCTGTAGTGTATGGTAGTGTGTGTTTTGGTTGTGATGTGTGTGTGCAAGGGGCTGTGAAATGTGTGGGTGTGAGTTGCCTTTGTGTGTGTGATTGTGCGGTCTCGGAGTTAGAATACATAAGTGGGGGGGTGTGCGGGGCACAGCCCCCCACATGGGGGGTGGTGTTTCTAGTGTAGGTTAGTTTTGTTTGTGTGTGGGAGGCAGTTGTGTGTATGTGAGTGTATGTATGCAAGTGTCGGGATTTTGAATTTCGCGGTTATGGGCATTCGGGATTGTGGTGTTTCAACTTTATGCTCTCGATATTCTGAAATTCGGTATTTCAGAATTTTGAGAATATAAAGTGAACCTATATATATATATATATATATATATATATATATATATATATATATATATTTATATACTTCTGTGCTACTGGCTACAGTAATAAAGTACCCATACTTATAAAAAAAAACTGTGACTGAAAGTTCCTTTTGGGGGCAAATACATGTGTGTGTGTGTGTGTGTGTGTGTGTATGTATGTGTTTTCCAACATAGAAGTTTACTCGTGTGAGAGTCTGTTAAAGTAACTAAATGTATTTGTACTGCAAGACAGAAAGGAAGAGTTATCTGGAGGCAGGACAGAAATGGGTGTCACAGACTGGGTATCCAAAATAGTGTATGTTTAATGTACAAGCAGATTGGGGTTGTGTCATGTAACTGGGAGACATTCAGCAATTATGAATAAAGGGATGATAAAGAAGGAGCTCTCTGTGTATGTCTCCTGTAGTTCAAGGGCTCCATGCCACAGCTTCAGATATTTACTAAGTAACACGTGTTTTCCATTACAGCTATGACATGGTGTCAAAAGTAAGGGCTTGCTTAATATTTTCCTGTCCAGTATGGATAAGCTATAAAATTCATTTTATCTGCCTGGGCACTATTCTGCCATGTTATAGTAGATACTATTCACTGTTAAAGTTGCTGCAGATGCTTAGACAAATGAAATTATTCTTCATGAATTCTGCTTTCACATTTTACCTCCTTAACTACAAAAAATGCATTTCCGTGCTCAAAATATGTATTTCAGCTAGCTTAGTGTACTAAACTAAATTTTTTGTTAAAGTCCTTCAATTTTGTCTTTACAAGGTTATTTTCCAAAAATAAATGACTCCAAAATTGCAGGGAAACTTTTTACTGAAGTGGAGGCCTTGAATTCAACGTTTTAAGCTGTATTTCATTGTGAGTGGCTATTGGGACAAGGTAGAAAATACAAATAAAATGACACATTTTAAAATATTTTTGAATACACCACATTTTGGGTATAGGAAGGTGTTGAATTTGAAAACTAAGTTATGTTATAAAGCACAGAACATTAACTGCAAACATACAGAGCCAGATCATGGTTAAACAGGGCCCTAGGCAGGGTAATGGATTGCCGCATCATCATTCATGCACCACCACCCGCCTCGCCACCATTCCAGAGTCCCATTACTTGGTTATTTCTCCCCAGTTACCATAAACATTGTTCAAACCTCTCAGTGTGCATACTATTTTCTGCTTTACTTCTACAATAATTATTTGGATTTAATTTAAAACTTATTTCACATTTTACAGCACAAACACTGAGAGACATTTGCTAAACAAACCAATACAGTCTCATAATAAAAACAGACTTAGCATTAAAACTTATCTGCCCTTGAAAGTCAGTTTCATTGAAACAGCATTGAAACCCACATTCAAAGAAAATGCATCTGGCCAGTAGTGGATAAAGTTACCTCTGGCTTGTTTTGAAATCATAGGCTCCTTGCACACATTTTTAGTACCATGAATGTGTGCATGTGTTCTTTGATTCGCCTTCCTGATTGTATTAAATTACATTCCTTGTATAATACAGCACCACATGTTAGAGCATGTTTTAAATTTGTAGTTTCAAACATTTTTCCAGTAAGCAATAAAACAAAATGTATAAACCAATAATAACAAAACTGCCCAATTCAGAACATTTCATCAATAAAAGTATACTCAAACTTTTGTCATTGCAATCCAACAATATCAGTCAATGTGCACAATCTCTACAGAAACTAAAGTCATCTGAATAATTCAACATTAAACAGATGTATAACTAATAAAGAGGTTCCTGCTAGCAAACAACTTTATATTTCATTGTTTCATCTACAAATTCAGTTCCTGCTGCCCCTGAAAAATAATTTGCCTACATTAAATTAAAAAATGGTAAGCTGGTAATACTGCAGTAGGGAATGGATGGCAAAATGACAATAGGTTCATAGTTACTAGGCATCTCCTCTAAAGGATGACATACTCAGGACTGCAGCACCCCCCACCCCTCTTACAGTGCAACACAGTATCAGCAATCCATCTACATACCATGGGAGTAGAACCCACAGTCTTCTGCATCAAAAGCAAGTATACTACCTGTTGTTACTAACATCACTTTTAAATTCTTTAGCACAATAGTGGTACCATTTGCTAACACAATAGCACATTGTAAACAGACTTAGCATGAACAGCACTAAACTTTTCTTCCCCTGAAGCTCTCAGTTCCTTGTAAAATGCACTTGACACTCATCCATACCTCTCAACCTTGTAGTACAAGAAATCTGGACAAAGCCAAACTTAATGAGGGACAAATGCCCAAAACTAGGGATACATTTTAAATATTGCTTGTATAATCTTAGAAAGTTGATAGAATAAAAGGTTTTGTGTTACCATACATTTTCTGAAGAATATCAAGACTGAAACATAAATGCTGCCATTATTTAGTGTTCAGTTTTCACTGATTTGTCAGAAAACCACAAGTTTTATGAGGAACAGACCTAAAATACGAGGCAAAAAATCTGATAATTCTGCAAAACTCTGGACATTTGAGAGCTATGCACTTAACTCTTTGAAACTCAAGTGGTGGTAAGGGTAGAGGATTTAGGCTGGTAAGGATAGAGGATTTAGGCTGTTGTTTCCTGTACTCAAAGTACAGGGTTTGAGCTTGAGCAAATTAACTAACCACTGGGTATCCCTAACTGCGGCATTTTATACACACACACACACACACACACACACACACACACACACACACACACACACACACACACACACACTCACTCTTGTCTGTTGTACAAGAAGACCACTGGAAGTGGAAGCAGCACATATCTGTCCAGCAGTGAGTCCAAAGCAGAACAGAACATTAAATCCCACACGGTGCATGGAAAGGAAGAACAGGAGGTCTGTGCAATGATGACACATGCACAGATACAAAAGGTGTGTGTGACTGGAAAGCATTTAAGAAGATCCCCCTTTAAAACATGTATGTTTTTCAAAGTAAATGTGATAGTCCCTCAGCAAGCAGGCCCCCTCTCAGCCAGTGGGCCCTACGCAACTGCCTTGGTTGCCTAATGCTGGATCCAGCTCTGTAAACATACACTCATCAATGCTAAGAAAGGCATATTTCCTTGCTTTAACTGTACCTTCTGTAAACACATAAAAAAGTAAGCAACGAATAGTAATTCAAAAAGGTAATTTATTAATGGGACTATAACTTGCAACACAAAGAATATACCTTGCTCTGTGTGAAAGCTGTGAAGCTTTTTATGCAGGTAAAACTAATTGTAAATTGAAGGACAGACTATGTAATTATCTGCCATAAGAAGATGAATCCAAACTAATGCCCTATATAAGCATTGGGTGAAGGGTAGTTTTTACTTTATGAGTATTGAGATACTTTTTTCCATCAGAGGGGAGATGACATAAGTGTCTTTCATTTGTGCATACTTTTTATTAAAACTACCCATTTAAGAAGACGTTGAAGCTGGGGTTTTTTTTGTCTTGTATAACATTAAAAACATCTAGGGTGCCTTCTGTGTGGAGTCTGTATGTCCTCCCTATGGTCGTGTGGGTTTTCTCCGGGTGCTCCGGTTTCCTCCCACATCCCAAAGACATGCAGTAGGTGAATTGGTCACTCTAAACTGGCCCTAGGTGTGAGTGTGTGCATGTGTGTGCCTTCTGTGGAAGGTTGGTTGACGGGCTGGCAACTCGACACTGCAAAAAACTCCACTGCCAATCATGAGCGGACAGATTATCTGCTGTGGTGACCCCTAACCGGAAAAAGCAGAAAGAAGAAGAATAAGAAGAACATAACATTAAAAACATCTATTGTGTCATGTTTATTCATACTGTAGTCAAGGAAGCTACTAAGGTAGTTAATGCAGTTAAGTAAGATACAGCACCAAAAGATGGTGGAAAAATCACAAACTGTTTAAACAAACACCGGCCCATGGAAATGCCTCAATAAAATGCCAAATTGCAGTAAACAGGTAATAGAAACACTGCAGGGCATAAAATTATTCTTCCAAGTAGAACCACAAATTTATTAACACAAAAGATTACAGCTTTCGTCTCTTCACCATGAAGAAACCTCATCAGATCTTGAAAGAATAAGTTTACAGCTTGCAGTGTTTCTATTACCTGTTTACTGTGATTTGGTGTTTTATTGAGGCATTTCCATGGTCCGGTGTTTGTTTCAACAGTTAATGTATTTACTTTAAAAGTACAGGACATTATAGGAATACCACAAGACAGAGACAAACATACCTTAAGGACAAAATGTGCTTTTCACCAGAAATCAAGGGGTAGAAAGGGAATTTGAATGCATATATCAATGAAATGAGACAAAGAGCACATAACTTTGAATCTCAGCAACTGTACAACTCCTTAACCAGAGAGAGATTTGTCTGTGGTGTGAAACAGTTGCAATGTAAATGCTGACCCCATCCCATGCTAAAATGTACATACACCCCATAAAAAACATACATTTAGTAAGCAAAGCCAGGTTTAAAAAGGCTATTCAGATATTATTAGCCTAGTAATTACCTATAAACCTATGATGTATGCCTTACTAGAAAGCACCCTAATGTGAAAATGAAATCAATAACTGAGAATTAAGAAGTATGCAAATCTGCCACTGTGTGTGAAAGTAAGATGAAAACAAAGACAAAAATAAAAATCATAAATATAAAATAGAATAACCAGGCAACTACATGGAAGCCAAGGCAGTGTCTGATAGACAAGCAGCAGGTAACCACACCCAGTACAAATGGTGCAGCTATGTGCATGGCAAAGCAGAGAGTAAAGTTAAAAATCAAGTGTGAAGAATGTGTGGATGCAGTAACTGTTTTGCAAAAATGTGTTTTAAATGTAACATGAAGGATACAACAGCAAAATATTAATGCTGTGGAGTCAAATGAGTATTTCTACATGGGGTTAAAATGCCATGTCAACTGCAACAAATTCTCTTCCATCAGAGCTACTCTCCTACCTTCTTAGACAGTCATGCCTGACTGCAGCAGGTCTTCTCTCATGCAATCCACCTGCCTCTTCACTGGATGCTTCATCTCTTCTTCTCCCATATATTCTTTATCAAATCATCATTTGCTTCCCTGTACATGTGAATGAACTGACCTTGTCTGCAAGTTTGTCTTTTGCTCAGATGGAAGCATTTCTTCATTTGTCTTCCTCAGCTGCTCCACCTTCACTTCCTAGATCTGTGCCATACAGAAGCCCTGGTCACACCACTGTTTTGTACACTTTACTTTTCAGCTTCTTTTCCATTTTTCTGATCCACACTACCCACTGACATTTGGTGCCAGCTGGCTTCAGCCCCTCTAATTCTAGCTTTGGCTTCTTAAACTTCCCTACTCAACCATATATCTCAATTACTTGAAGCTGTGAACGTGTTCCACTATATTTCCCCTTCTATCTCAGCATTCATTTTGATTTCCCCATTTGTCGCCAAGATCAGTGTCTGTATTCAGTTTCACTCAGTTAGTCTTCAGTTTTGTATTTTAGTCTTCTATCACTTGTTGAAGTTTCTATTCATAGTCTGCTTGTAATGCCACATCATCTGTGTGCAGCAACTTTGTTGATCTGCCCCTCTTACTTGTCTGCTAATTTAGTACATTACCAGTATGAAAAGGAATTAGCTCCGATATGAATCCTGATCTACACCCACACCCACTGGGAACCCCTCTGAGTCTGAACATTGAATCCTACACTAATTGCGTCAATGCTTCCAGGACTTTGAACAATCACAGCACTGCCAGTAGCTTTCTTGGAACCTTGTAATACACCTTCTGTCTAGCATTGCAAAGTTGGACTCTGTTCTCATCTCAGACTTCTGTTCTATTAGCACTTTCTATATCGCTCTCTCACTGCAAACATAAGGTCACTTTTATTTCATCTTAATCTGAATCCAAAACTACTCATCTCACACCTTACTCCCTACTACTCTGTATAAATTACTCAACTTCTCCAACACTTTCATGCAGTGTGAAAGGAGTTGATGCCCAGCCTATTCTTGGACACTGGATCTAAAGTGCTTATTCTTCAGTCATCTAGGATATGCCTTTCCCTCCATAGCACAAGTATGTTAAAGAGCCATTTCTCTCCTAATGCACCCAAAATCTTATCTGCCATGACTTCATTGGAGCCTACTGCTTTCCCTGACATCATTTTCCTTAGGTGCTCTTTCTACTTCTTCTAAGGTGGGTTTCTTCTTCCTCTTTCAATGTAAGCTCTGCTTAGGGCAGTACAGCTTCTGTGGGGCTTTCTTCACTCATAAACTTCTTGACATACTCCTAGGATCTCCTTTTGATGCCCTCTGGACTAGTGAGCAAGCTGTTTTTGACATCCCTTACAAAGGACATCTAGCCACTTTTCTTTATTTTTCTCTGAAATTTGATGACTGTCTCTCTTATCTAGGAAGTCCTGCAGCTGCCTAAATATCCTATTTTCCTTACCATCACAACCCTGCTGTGGGTCACATGGGCATAGGCTGAGATTCTGAAAACTATTCCTATCTTTTCAGTGGTGTCTGGATTCTATTGCTCTCCCTCACTGACTCAGAAGATTGTCTAACCACAATTCTCACACCACTTATAGTCTGTCCTCTCCCAAGTAGCATACTCCGGATCCCAGGGGTGCTCCACTGCCCTTCCATCTTATCTCCTTGACTAGAGCACATATACACATTATCATGTCATCCACTTTCAAGATGTATATCGACAGTGAACCTATATTCAGTGTAGCAATCTTAGTTCATTTTTTGTTGGTTGACTGGTTTTGCATCCAGAGCTATCCCACCTAACCAGGCTGAGCAACTGGATACCAGGCTGCCAGTAACTTCTTGACTCAGGGATGCTGAGGTCTAAGGTGGGCACATACTAGCCAATAGGGGGTACATAAATGCTGATCACTTTACATTGGTCAGACAAGGCCAGGTCCTCAACCCACTTAGCACCAATATAACCAAATCACCTACAGCTGTTTTTTAACGCTATCAAATGGCTAGCCCTATGCATTGCACAATGTGTGACCCATGGTCTCCTATCTAGAGGATACTGTGCACCACAACTGTTGCCAGAAAGCAGATGGTCAACATAGCTTTTCCACCAAAGGGTGCCATCTAGACTCTGCTGCCTATGATTTTTATTTTTGAGTGAATTCAGTCACCATAACTCTCAGTTCATCTGGGAGGGCTAGGTTTGAACTCATTACCTTCTATCATTGAGGCTGAAACACCAAAAATGTTTTTAAGCGGTGAGAGAAAACCTACAGAGACAGGGAGAACATGCATACTCCACAAATTGTAACCAGAGTTCAGGACTGAACACTGAACCTTATATGCCTGAGAGGTGCAGATCTTAACAATTATGCCATTGTGTCCTGCCACAAATTTTTTATTTAGAATGTTGTCTCTCAACTGCAAACTAAGTCAAGTCTGCATGCATGCAGTTTTCATATTCTAGGCTTTCTAAGCACAAGCTAAAGCCAGTTGGACATATATAGTTAAGCTATGCTTACAATTATTTTATATATGTGTCTCCTTCTAATAAATGAAAACCCACTTACCTGAATCTCTGAAGACCGAGACAACTTCACTGAAACTGCATTTGAATGAACTCTCAGATCATTGTTAAGGAACTCGTGGTAAGTTACCACTTGGCCACCATGGTAAACGTTGCCCTTTCCCCACTGTAGCACAATCTCGGAGTTGATATATTTAGTTAGGGGTGAGTGGGGAGAAAACCCCCCACATGGGGGGGCGAATGAAGCCCCCCACATGGCTGGGTTTAATTTGCTTTTTTTTTTTTTGTGGAGTTTTCATTCAATGATACAAGTATTCATTCAAATGTGGTTTCAGCAAAGTCATCTTAGTCTTCAGAGATTCAGGTAAGTGGATTTTCATTCATTAGAAGTAGACCTATATATATATATATATATATATATATATATATATTATATATATATATATATATATATATAGTACAGTTTTATACCTACCATAAATGTAGATGTTCGAGTGTCTTCACTGCTGCAGTCATTACACTTGGGTTATCCTGCCATCAGACGGTCCCGCAGTTGGCCAGAGTTCCAAAGTCTTGGTCCGGCGTCGGTTGCTGTCGCTTCTTCCCTGACGTCAGTGCGCCAGGGGTATATAAGATGCAGCCGATGCCATTTTCTTCAGTTTTTCTTGCCCCAGATGTCAGCTGCCCCCAAATAGGTAGGCAATATATATTGCTAATAAAACATACATAAAAATTAAAACCAAACTCTTCAGTTACCAGAAAATACACCACATAGGTAGTATAGGGTAGAAAAGTATAGATAAGTCCCAGCTAAGAAAGAGGGGATGGAGGGAGGGTAACCTGGACTGCAGCAGTGAAGACACTCGAACATCTACATTTATGGTAGGTACAAAACTATACTATGTTCATCGTGTTTCACTGCTGCAGTCATTACACTTGGGTTGAATCCCAAAGCTGAGGTTGGATGGCTGGTTCTATAGGGGATTTGGGGTGGCTATGAGGCCTTGCAGCACTGCAGTGGCAAAGCCAGCTCTGGTTTTAGAATAAAGAGGCAAGTGATAATGTTTGGTAAAGGTGTGCACTGAACTCCAAGTTGCAGCTTCCAAGATATCTTTGGTAGGTACTCCTCTAAGGTAGGCAGTTGAAGTGGCTGTTGCCCTGGTGAAATGTGGCCTAATGTTGTTAGGTACAGTTTTCCCATGCTGTGTGTAGCAGAAACGTATACACTGTCCTATCCACTTTGAAATGGTCTGCTTTGAAATAGCCTTTCCCTGTGATCCTGCAGCATATGCTACAAACAATTGCTCAGTTTTACTGAAAGCTTTTGTTTTGTCCAAGTAGAAACGTAACTGCCTGTGTATGTTCAATGAATGCAGAAGTCTCTCCCCTTTATTCTGGGGATTTGGATAAAAAGTTGGCAAGTGAATAGTTTGGTTAAGAGCCACAGTGGATACCACCTTTGGCATAAATGATTGGTTTGTTCTTAAAGAAACCCTGTCTTGGTGAAAAATGATGAAAGGCTCCACTGCCATTAGTGCCTGTAACTCTGAGACTCTTCGTGCTGAGGTTATTGCCAAAAGCAGAGCAATTTTCCATGACAAATATTTTAATTCTGCTGAATTGGCTGGCTCAAAAGGAGGTAGAGTAAGTTCTTCCAAGACAAAATTGAGGTCCCAAGTTGGTGTTGGTGCTCTTCGGGGCAGTCTTATGTTTTTAGCCCCTCTGAGGTACTGTTTTAGCAATGGATGAGAGAAAATAGGAGGATCTGTGTTGTAATGAGCCGAAATGGCAGAGGCGTGGATCTTAATGGATGAAAAGGATAGGCCTTTGTCCAGCATCTCAGTTAAGTATTGTAATATCTGAGGAATATTTGGAACAAGAGGGCCTGGTTCCAGGCACAGAATCTCTTCCACTTTTCTAAATAGGATTTCCTGGTTCTAGGCCTCCTGGCCTCCAAAATGACACCCATAACAGCTTTAGAGAGAGGTGTTGTCTGCTTGACTAAGGAATCTGACATGCAGCCAGGTTTAAGGTTTTGAGCTGGCTGTGCAGGATCTGATTGTTTTGTTGAGTCAGAAGATGAGGAATTTGAGGTAAAATCCATGGCGGGCCTTGAACTAAGTTCTTTAAGATTGGGTACCAGTGCTGGCGTAGCCAGTCTGGGGCAATCAGGATCATTTGTGGCTTTTCTTGTCTGGCTTTTAGGAGTACCTTTGAAAGGAGAGGCAGTGGTGGGAAGGCATAAACTTTTAGGTGTTTCCAGCTGAATGAGAGAGCATCCACTTTCCATGCTTGTGTGTGGTAAGTCCTTATGCAGAATTTCTGTAGTTGGCAATTCATTGAGTAAGCAAAAAGATCTATGTCTGGGCAACCCCCATTCTTTCGTTATCATGCTGAATATTTGTGGATTTAATTTCCACTCGTGAGGATCCATGATGTTTCTGCTTAAGTCGTCTGCCAGAGTATTTTTCTTTCCTGGCAGGAACTGTGCTTGCAGATGAACTTGATAGGTTAGAGCTGTGTTCCACAAGGTCATGGCTTGTCTGCAGAGGGGATAAGAATGAGTGCCCCCTTGCTTGTTTATGTACCACATAACTGTGGTGTTGTCTGTCTTTATTAATAGTTGTCCTGGATGCAGAAGGTCCTTGAAAGCTGTTAGGGCATTTTGTACAGCTAGCATTTCTTTTTGATTGATGTGAAGATGCATTTGGTCTGCGGCCCACTTGCCCTGAATACATTTTCCTGCCATGTGTGCTCCCTAGGCGTAATCCGAAGCATCTGTTGTTAGTGTCTGCCTGGCGGTGGTTAGAGTGAAAGGCTGTCCCTTGTTGTGGTGACATGCCTGTGCCCACCATCGAAACTCCTGTTGTAGGCAGGGAATAAGTGGCATTACTGTTTCCAAACGGTGACAGTGTTGAGCCCAAACACTTTTTAGGTACCACTGTAATTTCCTCATATGCAGTCTGGCATATGGAATTAGAAGTATGCAGGACGCCATGAACCCCAAGGCCTGCAGAATTTTTCTTGCAGGGAGTTGGGTTTTTGTTGCCATCAATTGAAAGTACTGAGTCAGTTGTCCTTGCTTGTCTGGCGTGAGATAAGCCATCTGGGCCGTTGTATTTAAGCTGGCACCCAGGAATATTATCTCTTGTGAGGGCACTAGTTTTGACTTATTTTCGTTTACTGTGTACCCTAGGCAAATTAGCAATCTTTTTACAAATGCCAGATGCTTTAGAAGGCTGTCCTTGCTCTCTGCTTGAATAAGGCAGTCGTCCAAGTAGGGATATATTTGAATTCCTTTTTGTCTGCAAAATGCAATTACTGGTGCCAGGCATTTTGTGAAGACCCTGGGCGCAGTAGATAATCCAAAGGGCAGTGCAGGGAATTGGTAATGCATTGAGCCAGCTATGAATCTGATGTATCTTCTGCAATTTTGTCTGATAGGGACATGCAGGTATGCCTCTTTGAGGTCCAAGGTAACAAGCCAAACCTTCTTGCCCAGCATGTGAAGTAGCTGCTGTAGTGATTTTGAATTTCGGAACATCCAGGTAAGTATTTTGAGTAGAAAGGTCTAATATGGGTCTCCAGGCTTTGTCCTTTCTGGGGACCAGGAAAAGTCTTAAGTAAAATCCTTGTCCTTTTTCCTGTTGTGGCACTTTTTGAATAGCTCTCATGTCCATGAGGGCTGTAATTTGTTTTTGTGCCTCTGCCCATTGATTTTGTGGCAGGTCTGGCATTCCTTTTGGCCTTGGTAGAGTGTGAAAGTGGAACCTGTAACCTTGCGACACAATATTCAGAACTCATTTGTCTTGGGTGATTATATGCCAATTTAGTGAAAAAAGTGCTAGTTTTCCCCCTAAGGGAGCTGCAAAAGGTAAGTGCTTGGCATTTGAAGGAGGAAGTCATTGGGACTGTTTCCTATAAGGTTGTGACTTGTCTTTCCCTCCTTTTGACGTTGAAGCACCCCACTGTCGTGGCCTGTAAGAACCTTGGGGCTGAGATCTGCCTCTTGGGCGTCTGTATCTGCCTTTTTGTGGTCTGTCTGACACTGGAAAGGACCAATTTTTTGAAGGCCAATTTCTGCTAAATCGAGATGGCTGTACCTGTAAGAAATCCTTCACTGTTTGTATAGATTTTGCCTTATCCTCCATTTTCTTTAATACCTCTTCTGCTTTAACACCAAATAAAATATCCTGCTGTTTCTACGTTTCTGCAGCATCCAGTAATTTTGCCTTAACATGATCAGGTAAACTTTGTTCTTTTAACCAAACATGCCTTCGAATCACAGATCCTGTAACTGCTGCTCTACAAGAAGCCTCTAATGAATCAAAATCACATTGCAGAGTATGTTTTCCCACTTGTTCAGCTGCATGCAATAAATCCTGCATTTCCTTATAGTCAGGATGTTCTGAGCTTGTAAGCATTTTCTGTTTTAACAGAGACATTAAATATTGCTGGTATTTAAGCATGTGAAACTGGCAATTTAAAGCCCTTACTGCTAAAGTTGCAGAAGTGTAAACTTTCTTCCCCCATCTGTCTAATGCTCTAGAATCCCTGTCAGAGGGGACTGAATTTTTAGCAGTGGAAGCTGTTACCCCTTTTACCCCGGGGTATTTCTTCCAAATTTTTTAAAAAATTTTAGGTCAATTGTATCCTTCTTTCTAGCAAGGGGGGGTCGGTTTCTGGTCAAAAACCTCTCCCTTCTAAAACCCGGGGGTTCGGGGGTTCTGGGCAAAAAAAAAGCCCTTTTTTTATTTGAAAATTTGGCCCTTTTCCCTATTTTTTTCCCCAAAAATAACCTCGGGGAAAAATTTTTTTTCTTTCCTCTCCTTGGGGGGGAAATTCCCCCTTCTAAACCTTCTCTGCTTTCCTTTTTTTTTTTTTTTTTTTTTTGGTTTGGGCTTTCCTTTTGGGTTGTTTTTCTTTCCGGGTCTTCTTTTTTCTTTTTTTTGGGTTTTAACTTTTTTTTTTTTTTGCTTGGGCTGCCCCTCAAAAACCTCCTGCTCGCTGGCCCTTGGGGTTTTTCCTGGTTTTTTGGGGTTCCCCGGGGTGGGGGGGTTGGTTGGGGGGGTTGGGGGCCTCCTTTCTTTCTCTTTTCCTCTCCTTTTTTTTCTTTTTTTTTTTTTTCTCCCTTTTCCCTTTTTCCTTTTTTCCCCTTTTTTTTTTCCTTTTTCCCCCCCCCTTTTTTTTTTTTTTTCCCCTTTCTTTCCTTTTTTTTTTTTTTATTTTTTTTTTTTCTCTTTTTTCTCCTTTTCTTTTTCTTTTTCTTTTTTTTTTTTTCCCCCCCCCTCTTTTTTCCCTCCCTTCTCCTCTCTTTTCCTCCCTTTTTTCCTCCCCCCCTTTTTCCCCTTTCCCTTTCTACGTCCTCTTTTTTTTTTTTTTTTTTTCTTTTTTTTTTTTCTTTAATTTCTCCCCTTTTTTTTTAAAAAAAAAAAGTTTTTTTTCCCTAAAACGTTGAAAGTGGGGTTTTTGTTTTTGAAAGTTTTTCCCCCCTAAATTAAAAATTTTTTTTTTTGGGGAAAAATGAAAATTTAATTAAAAAAATTTTTTTTTTTTTTTTTTTTATTTAAAAAAAAAGTTTAAATTTAAAGAAATTTTTTTTTGTTTTAAATTTTTTTTTAATTTTTTTTTTTGATTTGGAAATAAATTTTATTTTTGGGTTTTAGAAATTTTATTTTTAAATTTTTTTTAAAAAAAAAAAAAAAAAAAAAAAAAAAAAAATTTTTTAAAAAAATTTTAAAAAAAATTTTTTTTTTTTTTTTTTCCTTTTTTTTTTATAAAAACTAAAATTTTTTTTTAATTTTTTTTTTTTAAAACATTTTTTTTTTTTTAAAAAAAAAAAAAAAAATAAACTTTTAAAATTTTTTTGAACCAAAAAAAAATTTTTTCTATTTGTTTAAAAAAAACAAAAATTTCTCCCAAAAGAAAAATTTTTTGTTGCAAAAAAAATTAACCAAAAAATTTAAAAAAAAAAAAAAATAAAAAAAAACAAAAAAAAAAAAGTGTTTTTTTTTTTTAAAAATTTTTTTTTAAAAAATTTTTTTTTTTTTTTTTTTTTTAACAATATTTTAAAAATTTTTTTTATCTTTTTTTTTAAAATAATATTTTTTTTTCTAATAACAAAATCTTTTTTAATTTTTTTAATTCCCCATTTTCATTTTAAAAAAAAACAAAATTTAAAAAAACAAAATTACCTTTAACAAAAAACCCCCAAAAAAAAAAAAACCCAAAAAAAAAACCAAAAAAAAACCCCAAAACCAAAAAAAAATTAAAAAAAAACAATCAGTTTTTTTTTAAAAATTTTTTTTTTAAAAAAATTTTAAAAAATTTTAAATTTAACTTTTTTTTTTTTTTTTTGAATAATTTTTTGGTAAATATAAAATTTTTTAAAAAATTAAAATTTTTTAGGTAAAGATATCTGTG
Organism: Protopterus annectens; assembly: GCF_019279795.1. Taxonomy (NCBI): domain Eukaryota; kingdom Metazoa; phylum Chordata; order Ceratodontiformes; family Protopteridae; genus Protopterus; species Protopterus annectens. Next base: position 452,181,288 of record NC_056745.1, read on the forward strand.
TGTTTATGGACATGATATAAATATAAGCACTTCAGCTGGGTTTTTGACAAAGATGCAGTTTACAGCTGTAATGGGTTATACATGAATTCTGGAGTACAAATGATTTCTATGTTGCAGTTTTGTTGAGAATTTTTGTGATAAACTCGAATATTCATTTATGCTGTGATCAAGAATGTGTGATTCATGCTAAAGTAAAAGCAGCCGATGTAAATAATAGGCAGACCTTTACAGATATTTAAGCTATTGATACAGATATTGAAATATTGTTAGTCTACTCATTAGTGTTTTCAAAGTTCAATTTCTGAAGTCCTGGCACAGGTTCATAGCATCTGCAAGCCAAAACGATTTGCTAAGCATATGCTTCAGCAAGATCTGCATGGAATATATATAGCTGCAGTTAAGGGGTACTTACAAAAAGTCCACTGCCTATCCTCTACAAGATCCAGCTGCTATTTCTATCGCGCTGCCTTTACATAGAATAATTTTTGTTCATTTTTGTAAAGCTGTTCTGTGTATCCCCACCTCTGAATTATTACTCTTTTGTCAAAATGTTATTATTACTGTTTCACAACATCTTTAGTACTTACAATGTACATTTGTGGAGATAGTATGATTTTTTTGCTTTTTTATACTTGTATTGTAAAACTGTAGATATTTTCACCCTGGGCCTCCAATGAAAAAGGGCTATCAGCTCAGTCGGACAAACCCGGTCAACAAATGTAAAATAAAATAAATAAACAATGAGTCAACTCATCTCAAGAGTATAGAGAAGTCTATTGTTAAAAGTAAGAGAAAGGGCTCAGGAAGACACAGCATCAAGTATTTGGGCAGAAATTACAGATGCATGCAGCCATGATTACTCAACATCCAAACCAGAGAACTTATGTATTACTGGAAATTATGTGTTTTCAAGTGGCGTCAGAATTGTTAAAGCTACCAAAGAAACTACCTGTGCTAGAGAATCAGTTCTAGATATCAGCATTAAGAGTGAAAAGAGATTAGAAAACAGTAAGAAACTGCTACAGACTGCAGTGAAGCCTTAACTGCATCCGTTTTTGGATATCTATGTATTTCAATTGTTAAGCAGGGTAGAACACTGGTCTCTGGAAATGTTATGGGGTCAGCCTGGAACCTTAAAACAGAAATAACAATAAAGTACAGAAATTAAAATGAGTATTACAGTATACACTGTAACAAGAAAGTAATTAATTATCAGCAGGAATATAATACAAATTCTGTCTGAAACAATAAACAGGAAAGAAGATAGAAAATGGTCATTAGTAGAGCAATTAACTACAGAGGTGAAGAGATAACATCGACAGGAAGAGTAAAGACTGTGGAAGAAAACAGTTATGTCTGTGTACATCGCATATACAGCTTAAGTCTGAGAGTTGGTTTAAAGTGGGTGAGTGCATTCATGCACACTGGTGTACATGAGTGAATATGAGAAGAAATGGAAGGGTGGTATAATTACACAATTGCACCTGTTGTGTTGTGTAACAAGAACAAGAGGTGTCTTTGAGGAGGAAAGTGCTTCAGTTCCTTTCTGAGTACCACACCTCTCATCTTCTTAGCTCAAGAAATCTCCACAAAACCTAATATTATGGGGGGAACAATGGTCCCAAAATAGGGATAGATATTAAATATTGCTCTTATAAATTTAGAAAGTTTTCAGAACAAAAGGGTTTGCGCTAACATGCATTTTCTGAAGGATACAGTGTCTGAAATTCAAATGTGTCATTATTTAGTGACTTCAACCCTATGTAATATGCCAGAAAACCACAAATTTATGAGAAGACCAAAAATATAAGACAAAATGTGGACATGCTGTGAAAATCTGGACAGTTGAGAGGTATGTCAAGCATTTTAAAAGAGAAGTATTCTTTAAGAGAGGTTAGATGGGATTCCATGGTCTCAGCAGTGCAGCTTTAATGTGGGCTTTTGGAGGGAGATTATAATGGGGGAGGGATCTAAGGTTGTAGTCTGAGGTACAAGAAACTAAACTATTGACAAAGAAAGGTAAGGATTGGAGTTTCTTAAGTATGAAGAGTAGGGAGGAGAGATGAGCAGCCAATGAACTTCGGCTAGACCTTAGCAGCGAGAGTGTGTCCTGAAAGAAAGTATAAGTCTGCAGATGTTTTTGGCAGATCTTTACATATAAGGAAGATAGTTTTTTTTTCTTAGAGGATGATGCCACCAAAGGTTAATCATATGAGTTATGAAAGAAACATTCTGTTACCAGTGGCTATACATCCTTTAGGGAAGAGAAAGAAGAAAAATTTAGTTACTTGAAAGAGTTGTGAGTTCATTTTTACTTTGATAACTTCCAACACTATGTATTAGTAAACATGTTAACAGAACAAAATGCCTACGTAGTTGAAATGTCTGTTGGTGTCAAATGGGGATAGGTTATTGAGAGATATATGCTAGTTGATGGGGGATCTTGCCAAGCTACATGTGTATCCACAACTACTGAATCACATTTAGAAACTAGAGTGATAAAATTGATAAGACTATGTATTAGTGGAATGAGCTGGAAACAACTGAAATGAAACTAGAATGAATGTCTTTATCTGTTAATTACCCAGAACTGTGATGAACAGGTGCCAGTCTCTCCTTTATGGGCCAAAAAGTCTGTGCACACAGTAGTTTGGTTAAGTATGCTTAATTATATACAGTGAAGGTAGATGACAACAGTATCCAAACACTGTGTCCAATAACAGTGCTGATAAACTGAAACAGTCCTCTGCATTCATATTCATAAAACAGTGTGCAGAAATTCTGGAATGCTGGATAGCAGTGCTGATATTCCTTTCCTCCTGAATAGTATCGTTAATATTCTGGAACTTTGGATAGTTGACCTGACTTCTGTACCCACCCTCGAGTGCCTGCACTGCTATGACTATCTGCATATCAGTCCAAATGAAACTGTTTTCCTGTTGGTTTACGAGGGTCTGGTTGACAGGAGAGAATTTCTTACCTTTTTTATTCATTTGTCTTGATTAGGCGAATTCTGGTTTGAAGAGCTTTTACCATATCAGTTTCTACTGCCGCAGTGGATTCCATTTGGGACTACCATCGAGAATGCAGGATCCAGGCAGCCATGGGCAGGGGAGCAGTGGTTCTGGATTGGAGAGTGTGAACAGTTCAAATATAGAAGTGAGTTTAACACAACTCATTTCATTATTAACACAACAAAACAACAATATGACTCAATTTATGCAGAGACTACAGGACCCAGAAAGCTCTGCACCACGAAGTTCAGTGAACATTCCAAGAGGTGTGACGTGTGTCTGGAATCAGGGTGATTTTTCATCATCTGGAACAAGCTGCGTGGAAGTGGCAGCACCAGAAGGTCGGCGGAGTTCAGAACGCCCGTCCACGAGGATTAATTTTCAGGAATGGACCAGGAAAGACATTAAATTGTTGGGTCCTGAGAGTGGTCCAGTCCTCACGGTGGAACCACCAATGACTTTCAACAAAAAACTGTTGGACTTAGAGCTAAAGTAAACTAAGGTGAGAAATTTACAGTGTGATAATTCGTACTTGACTGAATGTTTAAGATGCAAGCAAGTTCCCAAAGAAATTTTTAAATTTCCCACCGGTATTTTTTTAAAAGACAAAGATAAAATGGAACTTATAACTATGTTCAACCGGTTTGGTTTAGAACTGGTGTAGTATATTGTTGGCCTGAACAACTCTTTTACTGAGCAACTATTAGAGACAGTATCTGTTTTAAACAGGGAAATTATGGATGATCTATTGTTTGAATTTAATGCGTTATGACAGTATGTACGACTATATTGAAAAACAGGTAGATTCCAACATGGATAGAAAAAGGGAAAAGCTAAGTAGGGACAGTGAAGAATACAAAAGAGGAACAGCCTATCCTATGCCAAACGCATACAGTAACGCAACATTAAGTAAGAACAACACAACCCACGTTTGAGGAGAGGGAAGGAGGTGTTAATTCGAATAATGATGATTATGATACGGAGCAAAGAGGTGAACAACAGCTGACTAGTAATCCTCTATTGAGGAGATTAGAGAGGATTTACAATCGTAACAAACAAGGAGCAATTAATGGCAACAATAGTAATCTTTTTCATTATACCCCAGCACCCCAGAGCCCTTGGAATTACCCCAAGGGACAGCAATGGGGGAGATACAGAAATTGACAGAAATTAGATCTAATTTAGCCAGGAGGGAAGAAGAGGGTCAACTTGAAAACATAGTCGCACTAAATGAAGGGAGAGTTTTGAAATGTAAGGGCCTTAATATTCTCAACTATTCCCACCTTGAAATTACTAAATAACATTTTGCTATTTTCAACAAATTTTGAAGTCTGGGCCCAGTGTGGTAATTAGTGTACCTGACACTATAACTGAAATCAAGTTATTTACTAGAAAACTTGGGTTACATCTTACAATTCAAGACAAAAATGGTGGAGGGGTGGAAACACATAACAGACAAGAAGTTTTTAGATGTAAGTGTACTTTTAATCCTCCCACCACTCTACAATTTCAGCTTATGAAAATTATGTTTTAAGGATGTACACACAGTTCTAACTACCTACAGGAAAAAAAAAATTCAATTTAAGTAGACAAGAGACAGTAATTTTAAAGGGGATTAGATTAGATGACTCTATTCGGTAATGAAACCCGATAAAGGGGTGGGATGGTGTTAGTAGAAAATTTGGATTACAGTTCAAAAATGTTGAACATACTGTATGACACTGACAAATACATGGAAGCATCACACAATGAGGTAATGATAGCCCACAGGAGGGTGCAATTGTTCTTAGAAGACAGTCTTTTGCAAGGCGCCATTTCTGAAGATTTATACAATTTTCTTGAAACTGACCATCCCACTATACCACAAGCTTTTGGTATTCTGAAAGTACATAAAGATGTAGTAGATCCCCCTTACAGGGTAATTATTACATCACAAGGGAGTTCAACTTACCCCTTAGGAGTTTTTATCAACAGAATATTTAAACAGACAGTACAGTCAGTAGATTATGTTTTAAGGGACACTTGGAATTTCCTTTCTAGGATAGGACAAGAGTATTTCTCCCCTGAAGTATCATTTTCCACTATGGACGTTACTGATTTATTTACAAGCATTCCCCACAAGGAGGGTCTTGAGTTATTTTTGGAAGCAGTATTGGATCTTACCAACTTTAACAGTACATTGACCAATTTCATTGTTATCACAATGGAAGTAATTTTGAACAACTACTTTATGTTTGAAGGAAATTATTTCAAGCAAATTAAGGGGGTAGCAATGGGGGCCAGTTGTGCCCCCATTTACGCCAACATGGTGATGTACGCTTGGGAGTGAAAATATGTGTCCCCCACCTTTTTTTAAAGACAGACAGCATTTATATCTCCGTTTTTTGGATTATATTTTTATTTTATGGAAAGAGCCAGTAACAGTGAGGACAGACTTAGTCAACTATTTAAATCAGCACTCCTCCTTTTTGACATTTACTAACAACAGTTCTAATAATTGTATTGCATTTTTGGATGTTAAAATCAATAAAGACCTTATTAGAAAGAAGTTTAGTTCAACAATTTTTCATAAGGACACCTTTTTGAATAGTTACCTAAATTTCAACAGTCAGCATCCTTACAAAACTAGAAGGAATATTTTGAAAGGACAGTTGGTCAGAGCTACCAGAATGTGCTCTGAGTGGGATGTACTGAGAAAGGAAATTTTGCTGATTACTAGGTTTTTTGCAGAGAGAGGTTATCAAGGGGATCTTATTTTGAGTGTGACCTTTGAGGTAACACGAGCCTGGGGTTTCAGGTTTAAACCTCTTTTAGATACAGGGAGAGGTAATGTGTGTCCCCGTGCAGAACCAGTTAAGAAGGACTTCCACAACAGCATGATAATCCCCTTTGGTGAAGGTACGAGAGAGGTGAAAGAAATTATGAAAAAATATTGGGTGGTTTTTAAGAGTAGCACAGAACTCATATGAATTCTAGGAGATGAACCCCACTTTGTACACAAAATGGGAAAAAAATTGAAGTATATGTTTGAACACAACACTATAGATAGGAACCCATTTGAAAAGGGCACAACAAAGTGTGGATGTTGTTCTTTTTGTAAATATATTTTGGATAAGAAAACTATACGTATACCCAACAGGGTGAATCAAGTAATTTTCAAACCAGGAAATTGTGCCACCAAGGGTTTGGTCTACCTGGCAGTTTGCGACAATTGTAAAAACTTCTATGTGGGGAAAATGGAGCGACCATTAAGGAAATATATATACGAGCACATGTATACAATTGTCCACAAAAATGTGAGAAATGCTTTATAAAGACATTCATTAAAATGTTTGGGATTTAAAGGATTTAAATTTGGTTTACTGGAGGTTGTACAAATCATTAAGAGGTGGCTGGTGGGAAATGAACATTGAACTGTGTGAGTTAAAGTGGCAATTTCTTTTAAACCTTTTTTTGAACCTGGTTTAAATGACACTTCGTCTCTTGCACCTGTATTAAAAATTAGAGCTTTGAAATTATAGATGGTTTTAGAGCATTGTTGGTTTTAATGTTAATTGGAGTAATTACAAGAGCAATTATTCAATTTATTTTATGTATTTAAGTTGGGGAAGGGTGTATGGTTTTCATTCTGAAGAAGTCTTGGTACTGACCAAGACTAAAGCGCTTAAATAAAATTTGGTTTGCAGTATTGTTCGCAGTTTTTTTTTATCTTTGGACGTTTGGGCTCACCAAAACAGTTCATCCTGTTGGTTTACGAGGGTCTGGTTGTCAGGAGAGAATTTTTCGCCTTTTTTTATTCATGTACTAGTAAACATGTTGACCAAACAAAACTCCTGCGTAGTTGAAATGTCTGTTGGTGTCAAATGGGGATAGGTTATTGTGAGATATATGCTAGTTGACTGGGGATCTTGCCAAGCTGCATATGTATCCACAACTACTGAATCACATTTAGAAACTGGAGTGATAAAATTGATAAGACTATGTATTAGTGGAATGAGCTGGAAACAACTGAAATGAGACTGGAATGAATGTCTATCTGTTAATTACCCAGAACTGTGCTGAACAGGAGCTAGTCTCTCATTTATGGGCCAAAAAGTCTGTACACACAGTAGTTTGGTTAAGTATGCTTAATTATGTACAGTGAAGGTAGATGACAATATCCAAACATTGTGTCCAATGACAGTGCTGATAAACTGAAACAGTCCTCTGCATTCATATTCGTAAAACAGTCTGCAGAAATTATGTAATATTCTGGAATGCTAGATAGCAGTGCTGATATTCCTTTCCTCCTGAATAGTATCGTTAATATTCTGGAGTGTTTAATAGTTGACCTAACTTCTGTACCCACTCTCAAGTGCCTGCACTGCTATGACTATCTGCATATCAGTCCAAACTAAACTAACCTAACTGTGTCTGAGATATTTCCTAATATTGTATTGCAGTGTATTGAATTGTAAAATATACCAAAGCAATATACAGGTCTACCTTGCATGGAACTGAACTGTTCCCCTGGCTTCTTGCTTTGTTGACTGACTGTACCAATGCTGCTTTGATTCTACCTCTTCCTGAAATATATCTAGCTATGTTTGAAGAATTTATTAATGCTGTATGTTGGATTCATTTATTAATACTGTATTTCTAGCTATGTTGGATGAATTTATTAATACTATATTTTGAAAATATGCTTAGTAATACTGGCTGTACTAACTTAATAAGGACATTTATTTTCTTTTCCTCTCCACTATTTTAGTCTTGTTCCCTAATTATTCCCAGCTCTTCAGCTTGCCTCCCTTCCACTTGAGGTTGAGAAATTGACTATCTGGAATATAAGGACCCTTCCACATCACCTGCTGTCTTATCCCTGTGCTATTCCAAGAAAGGAAGAAAAAGTATGTGTTCTCCTGATACTGGCAGAAAAGCTGACATTTAATAGTTTATATGTCTTGTAGATTGTAATTGTTAGCTTCTAGCCAGGAATGCCAGCAGCCATACCCTCCTCTGTATCCAGTAGCTAGATTATAGACCCTTAGTCCCTCTATTGTCGCCCCCATTAGCTGACTCACAGTTAGTATCTAGTCCTTGACCAGCCTTTCCCAGATATTTACTTCTGCCTGTCCACTAGGTGGCGGTCTCATTTAGTCCCAACAATTACTCCATACTGCCATCCTATAAAATTACATCTTTACTCCCTGCAACTTATACCCAGCTCCTATCTTTCCTTCACATGCCTTCTGCTCTTCAGTAAATACCACTTTTCTGCTCTGAACATTACCACTTTACATTTATTATTCTCTAGTCATCTGCTCTTTCACTTACCCTGAGCTATCAGCAATCCACTGATTGTTCATTCTGAACTGTTGCACTCACTTGTCTCTACCCTACCTATACTACATCCCATACTTTCTATCTTACATTATGCATTCTTCATCTCTTAATTCTAATCCCATTGCACCATACTACCTTATCCTCTTTCCCCTATTTTCTCTCCCACCTCTCAACTCCCTCCACTTTTCACCCCTACCACAACTCACTACCATAACATATCTCCCTCACTACTACAGACCAATGTACCACTACTAAGATCTTACCCACCTCCACCAACCTGAACTTCCATAAAGCTCTAATCTATTGTCCTCAACAGTCAAAAGCAAACTACATTTCCTACTATCTCCCATCTTTATCCACCTAATTCTATCTGGTGATAGGACCTAGCACCACTAATACCTCATTCCCATAAAGTAACAATACCACTAACCTTAAAAGCCTAAAATAATCACTCTCAATGCCCAAAGCCTAAGAAATAAAACTACTCTTTTCCATGCCTGGCTTCACCACAACCTTCCTGACATTGTAGCCATCTCTGAGACTTGGCTAAAACCTACCATCTCTGACTCAGAACTGGCTTTCAAGCCCTTCACAGAAAGGTGGAGGAGTAGCCTTGATATTCTCTAATTATTCCATACCCAACCCCATTCCCCAGTTCTCTAGTAATAGGTTTACTACAAATGAATATTCAATCCCTTTATATTCCCCAGGTAACAATACTACCACCCTTGAAGAAATCATGGGCCTCAACTAACATTAACCTAGAAACCTACATATTAGGAGATGTGAACATAGATTGGAACAAAATTAATAACCTACAGCCATATATGTCAATCTATTCAACTTTACTCATTTAACTAACTCTATCACTAGACCCAACAAAATCAACCCTCCAGGATCTCTGGATCCATCTTAGGGCATCCTTCCCGACTCCTGTGACCACCTAACTGCCTTCATCCACCGAGCTACTCAGTCTCCCCATCTCCCAATACCTGCATACACATAACCTAACTAACTTCAACGCAATACCTCAAACAAACAACTGAACAATCTAAAAAACTTCCTCTTGACAGAGCCATTTTAACTCTACTTTCTAAATGTACTTAATTCCTAAGCTCCACTATAAGAATCAAATCCAAATCTGCCCCATGGCTAACTAGAAACCAAAACTCATGCAACAGCGAGACAAATGCTGGAAATGTTCTCAGCACAATAAACATCCAGAGACCCTTATTCAATACAAGCAGCTCCGCAACCTCACTAAAAAACAAATATCCAAAGACAAACAATCCTACCATATGAAACTCCAAGCCAACCACTTCAAAAACCCTAAACTATTCTGGAAGTCCATTAATTCACTCCTCAACCCAGGCACTGAAAATAATCCTTGCCCTGACACTACCAAGTCCAATCCAGAAAATGCCACTCTTTTCAACTCCTTCTTTATTAACTGTATAGCTGAGCTAAATAAGACATTTCAAATTAACCCATCCACACAGATCAGTCACTCTACTCCTGCCTCTAAACCCAACTCTCCCACCACCTTTGAACTTAAACCAGCCTCTAAACCCAACCCTCCCACCACCTTCAAACTTAAACCAGTCTCCACCTCATATATAAAAAAACTTCTCAGCAAACTGAAGCCTTGCTCTAATGCTCCAGATAATATTTCATCCAAATTCTAACAAATTGCTGCAGAAGGAATCGCCCTCCCCATTAGTATCCTAATCAACAGATCCATAATGGAATCTTATGTCCCCAAGCTGTGGCATTCTGCCTTTATACATCCTCTCCACAAAGGCGGTAAAAACAATAATACCTCAAACTTTTGCCCCATAGCCATCCTCTCCCCAATATCAAAAATCCTGGAAAAATGCATTCACATTCAGTTAATGCCCTTCCTTATCAATAACCAACTCATCTCCCACACCCAACATGGTTTCCGCCCTGGCCATAGCACTATAACTGCTCTATTCTCATTCCTAGATACAGTCAACCGTGCCCGTGATACTGGTAAAATAGTTTCAACAGTTCTACTAGACCTCTCAAAGGCTTTCGACACTGTCTCCCATACTCATCTCCTTAGCCACCTTGCTAACCTCAACCTCTCTCACAATACACTATCTTGGTTCTCTAGTTACCTATCTAATAGATCTCAAGCTGTAAAATGGAGGAAAGGTACCTCTAACTTCCTTCCAACCCCCACTGGTGTTCCCCAAGGTTCCATTCTTGGCCCTATGCTATTCAACATCTTTATCAATGATTTTCATTCTGCCTTCCCTAATACTAAAATTGTACAATACGCCGACGACTCCACTTTAATCTGTTGTGCCACCAACCTCCCAGAACTTCTATCATACACACAAACAGCTTTCTCCACCACTGAGAAGTGGATGCTCCAAAACCACCTTTCTCTAAATGCTAACAAATCCAAAATACTTCCCCCCCCCCCTCAAAATCCTCCCCTCTCAACAAAAACTCATTCCAAATTAGAAGCCATAGTAATTCAACTATAGAAATTGTTCCCTATGCCAAACTACTTGGGGTCACTGTTGATGAAAACCTAAAATTTGACACCCATATTCAACTCAATATCAAGAAGACACATCAAAAACTTCGTCTGCTATATAGAAACATTCACTATCTCTCTCCTTCTTCTAGACAAACACTTGCCACTACCTATCTTCTTCCATCACTACTGTATGGCGCCCCTCTATTAACTAACTTATCTGCCTCCCTTTCCTCAAAAATGGAAAGTTGTTATAATAAAATTTCTAAATTCGCCATCAAAGCCAAACACACCTCCCACCATTGCTCTGCCCTCTATTCACTAAACTGGCTAGAACTCCCCAACCTTATAAACTACCTACAACTTAACACTGCCCATAGGCTATTATTTAACCCCTCCAAATGTCCTGCACTATCCAACATCCTACAACTTTACACCCCTAACAGGTCACTTAGATCTGCTCACCTAAACCTACTCAGTGTCCACACACCAAAGCGACCAGCCGGGCAACACCTCCTATCCTTTTCCTTAGCCAAAAAATGGAATTCTCTACCTCCATCTTTACGAATGACTGAAAATCCTAACAACTTCAAAACCCTACTCCATTCCCACTTATTCTCTAATAGGAAGTGCAACTGCACTTTCCCCACCTAGCCTTCTACTCTCAACACTAATTGTATCTCCATACTACTCCTTCGTCCTACACTTTGTTCCATGATTCTACTTCTTTCTTACTGCTGCCTTTTGTATATATTGTAAATAATGTAAATAATCTGCACTCCCTTTTATCCCCCTCCCTACAATTTACACTTGGTCTTCCACTCTGCCCCAACAAAACTCAAATTTTATATAACCTTATTAACCATCCATGTTAATCTATGACCCATATGCTATGTTACCATTGTACCCCATACTGTCTCTGGTCTTCCACTCTGCCCTAACAAAACTCAAATTTTATATAACCTTATTAACCAACCATGTTAATATATGACTCATATGCTATGTAACTATTGTACCTCATACTGTCTCTGTATGACAATTTTACCTGTATTCATAAAACCTAATGTTTTCTGTTCTATCTTAATGTACCCATATGTTTGAATCTTAAATTTAATTTTACCTGTTTTTTAACTTTACTAAGTAATGTGGAGCTTTTCTCCCCGGGCCTCCACTGAAAACGGGCTCCTGAGCCCAGTGGACTTCCCCGGTTATCAAACTGAAATAAATAAATAAATAAATAAATAAATAATACCAAAACCCTGCAAATCTCTACATGTTTCCTTAGCCTTGGTTCCTAAGACTTGTACCATACAATCAAAATGTGCTTGTACTCAAATATACACAGCAATTCTGTTCTTATCAATATTCTTGACTTAAGGTTATTTATTCACTGAAACTCAAACTACAAAGCCTGCTTTAATATGGGTGCATTTCTAGACTTATGCAAACAGAATACTGTATTTCTGCACATTTAAATGACATCTGACCTGAAATGCAGAATCATGATGCTGTTATTAAGAATACTGCTGGAACCAATAAGCGTTGAGCAATCAATAATCCACTTGTTACGGCTTCCTGATCGAGGAGCCACTCCACTGCAAATAGTTGCAATTAAATAACTGAAGTTAAAATTAATGGATTTCTGCAGGATGTAATAGTTCCTAGCAATAGTCATAAAGAAAAACCTATTGAAACGAATGTATAGTTCTAAGTGATATACATAGACAGAGGGACAGCTTGTCTCTAATAAAATAAAATAGTAAGGTCACATATGGGTTATGTGACACAATATACCTTTAAGATCGCAAGTAGTCCAGGGTTGTAAGTCATGTGACTGGGAGGGATTCAGAATTTGTGAGTATGGGCTTAATGAAGAAGCAACTCTGTATGTGCTTCACATATTCTAAGATCTCCTTGCCTTGACCTGACTCATTTGGAAACAACTCTTTTCCTCTAAAGATCTGATAAAGGGTATTGTTATGGCAGAGAATTAAGCAAATGGGAGGGGGGAATAAAGTGAGATGAGTAGGACTAGGTGATGATGGATATAACCGTTAACAGTAAGTGGTTATGTGGTGTCAGTGTGACATGGCAGCAGCAGCAGCAGTCACTTATAGGAGTCAAGTGGAGATCTGATTAGGTCTCCCAAAACATTAGTATTTTATTATTATTTATTTTACATTTGTTTACCGTGGGAGGTCCGACTGGACAGATCTGTCAGTTTTCAGCAGAGGCCCAGGGAGAAAAGCTCCAGAAACAATTACTAACATACTATACATAAGATATTTACAAGAGCATTGTGGTTTACACATACAGTTATAAAATATAGCAGATAACATATGATTACATAAAATATTTACATAAGATATTTACATAAGTATAGTGGTTTAGACATACAATTAAAAGTATAGCAGGTAGTAACGTGATTGTTGTTCATACAGTATGTTTAGTAGAGATAATCTTGAAAATGTTACAAAGATAAGGGAAGAAAGACAAAAACTAACAATTGACATTTTAAGGGAAATCTATTTAACTTAGCCTAGTGGAGAGTTAGTGGGTATAGATGGGACACTGGGGAATAAGTGTCAGTAAGTTGGTAAGTAACATGTGATAATAAATATAATGCATCGGTGGGAGTTTTAAAAAAGAGGTTGGATAGTGAGTAGGGGAAAGGTGTTAAAATATCTCAGCGAGGTGCTAGGCAGTTGCATGTCCACAAGTTGTTTACGTGGGAAATAAGCTGTTTTTTGAAGATGGTTTTGTTAGGTTGTACCCTGATTTGTAGTGGTAGAGAGTTCCAAGTCTTGGCAATGCTGCTAGAATAGGGTCTATATTATACCATCAAATGCTTAAAAAAGTGAACGATGATTAATCGACCCCATGTAAGCGAAAGCTTACAATGTCGAAACCTAAGAACAGCGATTTTTTTCCAAGGGGAAAAAAATCGCTGTTCCAAAAAAAAAAACTTTAAAACATTACATAAAGTGGGGGGCTTTGCTCCCCACACCACCCCTATTTAAATATACCAACACCGAGATCGCACTACAGTGCCGAAAACAGCAAAGTAATGGAAGCGACCAAGCAAATTCTTTCCCAGGGAAGGAATTCATTTAAAAGCTGCTTCGCTATTTTGACTTTTTGCTGTTTTATGTTCGATCAAGACGCATTCGACAGAATGCGTCTGCGATCACGAAATAGTATAGTAATAGTAATATTAGTAATAGTAATAGGAATAGGAATTAGAATGCAGGGAGTCACCAGAGCTGTAATGGCTTTTGGAGTTTGTGATTAGTGCTTGTTAATGGATCTAAGTTTTTGGTTATTGGTATAGAGGGTGATCAGGTTTTGTAAGGCTGGAGTTTTGTCAGGTTGTCTATTAACATTGAATAAACTATATGAAGTTTGTGCATAAATGACTCTGTATAAAGCTGATATGGTGTGCCTCAGTGAAGCCTGTTTAAATATGGTATGCTTACAAAGAAGTCTGCATTAAAAGGATATTACTGTTTCTGGAAAGAAGACAAATGACAGGACTGAAACAGCAGCCATTCTAACAAATATAAGTTCACCACAGATTGCACGACCAATGGTTATAAAGATTTCAAAGGGAAATAACAAGTGCCTCCATATTAGTTGTCCCTTACTCAAAACAAAGTTAAAACATGAACAAATCTAGTTCAACACCAATACCTTAATCAACCACAAACGTAAAGAAACACTGACAGCACCACAGCTAGGAGATTTATTTAAGTGGAACAGTACAAACAGTGCACAGGTTAGCGCTTTCAGGGATCAACCCCTTCATCAGACAACTGTTGAAATTCCACACTTCCTTAAATACTTGAAGCAGTCACATGAAGATGCAGGCAATTACCTGAAAGCACGAACATGTGTACTGTTTGTACTGTACTGTTCTACTTAAACAAATCTCCTAGCTGTGGTACTGTCGGTGTTTTTTTACGTTTGTAGTTCCTTATTTTCCAATGACAGTTTTGTGCCTAGAGAAGACTCTGTGCATTCACCTTAATCAACCAGTCTTTTCATATTTGAAGACATAAATGACACCAGTACATCTAAACTAAGAGAAAATATTGACCCCTTACATAATCTGTCAGCTCATTAGTATCACAACCAGCATAGTTAAATACACCAGAGCCAGCAATATGACTGTATATATATGCCTGTCAAAACAAACAGTGCTTATACACTGTTGTCCGACTGTTTCTGTAATTACTCTCCTACTTTTTGCAAATGAAACAAGTTTAAAACCACTTAAGCCACAACTCAACTCACATAAACTCTCCAGCAAAACTAAATGTATTACTGTACTGAACAGTATAACTTGATTTACTTGCCAAATGTAGAAGAAGCAATGAAGTACTTTAATGATGTCTTTGTGGATTACTCTATTGCATGTTTTTGTATCCAAATGTAAGGGCTAAAAACTGCCAAGGGAATGTAAGGCTAGGCTTCTCAAGCTCCTAACAAAGCAATAACATATTAACTAGCTGCAAACCTAGGTTTACAAGCTGCCTTATGAAACAATGAGAAAGGTTAAAAAACAAGAAATGGAATGCCTAAGGACACTTTTATCCATCCATTTTTGGATATCCCACTTTATTACAGGGTTGTGGGGATATTGGAGCCAGTCACAGCAAACAATGGCACAAAGCTTCAAAAACCATTCTAGGCAAGGCACCAATCTACTACAAAATGTATGGACGCATGCCTGTGCACTCGCACACAGACACACATAGACTCATGCATACTCACACACACACACACACACACACACACACACACACACACACACACACACACACACACACACACACACACACACACACACACACACACACACACACACACACATACCCATGTACACAAAAGCAATGGGCAAAGTTGGGGAACACCAATCCCACTGTCACATATCTTTGGGAGGAAACTAGAGCATCCAGAGAAAATAAATGCAAATGCAAGGAGGATGTGCAGACTTCACAAAGAAGGCACTATAGCCAAGAATCAAACCAGAAAGCTTTTAGCTGTGAGGTGACAATGACAAAGGAAGACAACATTTTTTTGTAACACAGGTAAGAAAGCAGATTTATTTCATCAATCTTCAAAAAAACACCAAACAAATGTTGGCACTCCATCACACTGCCACTAAATGTAATGCCACAATTTCAGCAATTCTCTGCCCAAATTTTGTACATTCTCTTTCTCAGATGAAATCACCATCCTACTAATCAACTCACTCTGAACATAATCATCTATAAAATGTAACAGAACAGTTCTAAAAATGAAAGCCTCTGGTTTTCCAGGTCAGTTCTAAATTTACAATTACTTACAGTGACATATAGATGAAGTACTCCGCTTACCTGGATTATTAATAGGTTACTGAAAATACTGTTCAGCAAGTCTAGAAATCTTATACTCTTCCCATCCTCAACAACTTAAAAGCTACTTCACTCATCACTCTCAGCAGCGTGATGCTCAAAGTAGCTTTCATCCTCCACAGAGTCAGTACTGTTCCAATCAAACAGGCAAAACTATCGAGAAAGACTCTGGAATTCTGGAGCAAGAACTAAACACATGGGCAATCTTTGCAGACTTCACAAAAACCTTTTTTTACCAGGAAACATCCTTTACTACTACAAAACTTATCCAACACAGGCATCGGCAACTTATCTGTTTCTTGGTTCAACAGCTATCTAACAGGACACGGAAAGGTGAAGACCTCCTTAGTTGTCTGTGGAGAATTAATATAGTTAATTATAGTTTAATTCACTAGCATGCGATAACAGTATAATGAAGCCAGCTTGCTGTCTACAATACTTAGCCCTGTACCATCTGTTTCAGTTGTCGACTTGTATGTGCATATCTTTCACAGATCAACACTGTTGGTTCTCATTTGATCTGGCCTTGTTCTAAATTACAGCTAAATAAAGCCATGTTATTTACATCTTACAAAATGGGCACACTCAGAAGCTCTGTGCTGAATATCACTGCTTTGAATCAAACCTCTGTTGAACTTGTCCATGAATATAAGTACTTGGGAAGAGACTACATAGTTGGCAGGCATGGTGGAAAGACAAAAGCATTAAAGAAAAAATATAGCACAGAAACAAACCATGTCGCTAACTCAAAGGTACTCAAATTGCAAGAGCTACAAAGTTGTATACAATCACCAAGATTTTTCTGTCTCTCAAGCTACTTTACAAATAGCAAATGTCCATTGTTACTAAATCTTTAAACAGTATTCACTTCCTAAAACCTTAATATCAGCAAGCTTATTACACAAACAGGCAGGATGAAGATGCAACTCCAAGAATGCACAACAGTGGGGAAAAGGGAATCTTCTTAACTCCGATATTTGGAAAAATGGGAATTGATCGATGCAGCCAATAATTCCCATTTCAACACATCAAAACTATTACCAAATGTATGGATACCACACACACACACACACACACACACACACACACACACACACACACACACACACACACACACACACACACACACACACACACACGACTTTTCCTCACTGGGTCTCCCTTGTTATCCAACCTTTGCACAGTAGGACCAGCCTAGTTAAAAATATACATACATAAATAATTGTGTAACAACAGCATGTTACATTCTGAATATAGAGCAGTGAATCCTGGGTAAGAAAAAAATGGAGAATGGAGTTGAAATAAAGCCTTCACAAAAAGCTTTCTTCTTCTCCTGCTTCCAACAGGTCATCACAACAGCAATAACATAAGGATTATATGTCACTTTACTCTCCTTCAGAAGAATAGTCCACTAATTTGGGAAACTCACAAAAAAGTTGCACATAGTACCTCTAACTCTTAGTGATTATCTTGGAATGAATAAAACAGGTTGCACTCACCACCTATGACAAGGTAACAACAAAAAAGGCACTACTGCTACAGCCTTGTGAGCAGCTATCTAGGGTGCTCACATCTTGTCGAAAACAGAATACAATTAACTTGTGAACACCATACATGCTAGGTTTAACAGTACCAAATGTAATAATCTTACTATCTCAGTGAAACCACTGTAAGCAGCAGCAAATTTCAGAATTTTACTGGGTGATCTTCATCTAATCTCCTTCAGCAGAAACCTTAATTCCATCTGTAAAGTATTTTTCTTCTTAACCTTGTAGGATGGTAAGACAATTTCTCATGTTCCAAAGTGACTTATTATAGGACTAAGATACTATGCCAGTATCACCAGCTTTCATAAGACAGAAACGATTCAGGTTCTTGCCTTGAGTGTACTTCATTTTAGAATCCAGAGGAATGAATGAGACACAGGACCTCATCTTTCACTCTGATGGCAGCCTTATCAGATGTAGTACTGGAAGGGTACCAAACTCCTTAGAAGAACCTTTTTCACGTTTGCAAGGTAGAGAGGAGAAGCTCTCCGGAGCAACAGCTTTGACATGAAGGATCCACTTATTCATGTCAACCAAAAGTTAGAGACTTTTACTTGTCATCTTCTAGTAATCTGCAAAACTCTTAAAAATATGAAAATATGACAATCCTTTTCAGAAAAGGCTTAAAGAAATTTAAAACCTGAAATGGGTACATTAAACTACAGTGAGAGCCCACAAAAAGAGTGGTTCAGTCTCTGGTACTAAATTGGGCTGCTAAAAAAGAGGAACTTTATTTTTAATCTCAAAACAAACAAAAAATATAAAACGCGCGGTTTCTTTGCAAAAGAAAAAGAAGAAATTAACCACAAATAAACTTTCCAAAGTTATTGAAAAAAAAAACTAGTAAATACAAGCAATAAGTCCCACCTATACAAAGGTTTCAGCCTAAGGTCATACAAGTCAGAAGTTCATTATACTTGGAAATCACAATCTTATGTTTGCTATACAAAGCGTATCAAAGAACATAGCGGTTACTTAAGGAAACTGCTACATTGATAGTACAAAGTAGTACCGTGCCATAGAAAAGTCATCTGCTGTGCAGGTTGCCATGCATCTCACCAAGTAGTAAAAAACTATGAGAAAAATCTTGCCAAGCTACAGTTTTCACTGTGTGATACCTTCAACCTCCTGTAATAGAAACCCATGGGATATATGCAAATGACCCCTTAAGGACATTAAGTGTTTCAGCTATATGGCTTCTGAATGTCCATAACTTTTTCCTTTTTAAATCTTTATGGGCACATTCAGGCCAATAAACCCAAACCCCACTAGCTGTGAATACGCACATTTTGGCCTTCTTATGACCTCATCAGCACAGCATAAGTGAAATGTTTGGCTATACTCATCATGGGAATGAGTATCTGAGTTGCTGCTTCTCTTTTTACAAGTGTCTTTTTCTAAAAAACAAAGCCTTAAAAATTATTTTCCTGGTTATGCTTGAGGGGAAAAAAAAGTTTTGTACATAAAAATAAACAGATATTAAACCTACTGTGGGAGTCCAAAGGATTTGGTGTAGAATTCGGGAGAGCCTCAGGTATCTCGCAACACTACGAAAATTGTAAAAATCCAGTTCCACTTCCCTGATAGGTGTATAGGAAGCCTAAGTTTACACGATGCTGCCCCCAATACTAAAAATGGATGGAAGAGATGATCGGATTCAGAAAGATACTATATATATATGTTAATCTCATTACCTTTTCTTAACACAGGCCAAACCCTAAGAAACCGACCATGCAGCCACAGAAGTCCTCTGAAGTTGGTATCCCTATATGTCAGATGTGAAAACACATATATGACATAAAAACATCTAATATGTATGTGCTCTTATGCCTGAAAAAACATGGATGGCATGCTGAGGGGCTGTGCTAATGGAGGAGCCCAAATTCCTTTTTTTACATCTGAGTCATCTCCAGTGTCCAAAGGGGACAACTCACAAAAAAGTACAGTTTTGTACCTACCATAAATGTAGATGTTCGAGTGCTCATACAGCTGCAGTCATAACAGATAGGTTATCTTGCCGTCAGGCGGGTCCTCGGTCAGCCGAATTCCAAAGTCTAGGTCTGGCGTCGGTTGTCGTCGCTTCTTCCCTGACGTCAGTGCGGCAGGGGTATAAAAGAGGCAGCCGACGCCATTTTCTTCAGTTTTTCTTGCCCCAGATGTCAGGTGCCCCCAGAAGGAAGGCAAACATAATGTTATGCAAAGATGCAATGTTGATAAATCAAAAACAGTAGTTGCAAGCAAATACACCATAAAAGAATACCCCAAAAAGGTTACATGAAAAGTGTTTGTCATAAGGCCTGTCCTAAGAGGGATGGAGGAGGGAAACCTGGACTGCAGCTGTATGAGCATTCGAACATCTACATTTATGGTAGGTACAAAACTGTACTATGTTCATCGTGCATACAGCTGCAGTCATAACAGATGGGTAGAATCCCAAAGCTAAGTAAGGGTGGTAGGCACTAAGTGGAACTAGGAGGGGCTAGGATGCCCTGCAGGACTGCTGTGGCAAAGCCCGCTCTAGACTTTGAGTATAGTGGGAGGTGATAGTGCTTGGAGAAAGTGTGCACTGAACTCCAGGTGGCTGCTTCCAAAATGTCCTTGGTAGGGACCCCCCCTGAGGAAGGCTGCAGAGGTAGCTGTGGCTCTGGTGGAGTGGGATCTGATGCATGCAGGCACAGTTTTTCCATGGAATGAGTAACAAAAACGTATGCAGTGGGATTTCCATTTTGAAATTGTCTGTTTGGAAATAGCCTTTCCCTGAGCACCTACAGCATAGGACACAAAGAGTTGCTCAGATTTCCTGAATGGCTTTGTTCTGTCCAAGTAGTAACAAAGTTGTCTGTGAATGTCCAAGGAATGTAGTAGTCTTTCCCCTTTGTTTTGTGGATTAGGATAAAAGGTAGGTAAGTGGATAGTCTGATTCAAAGCTACACTGGATACTACCTTTGGCATAAAGGTAGGATTGATTCGTAAGGAAACTCTGTCCTGATGGAAGATGATGAATGGTTGCACAGCCATGAGGGCCTGTAGCTCCAAAACCCTGCATGCTGAGGTGATAGCCAGAAGAAAGGCTGTTTTCCATGACAAGTACTGTAACTCTGTTGAAGAAGCTGGCTCGAAGGGAGGAAGGGTCAGCTTTTCCAATACGTAGTTGAGGTCCCAAGCAGGGACTGGTGGTTTCCTTGGGGGTTTAAAATTCTTTGCCCCTCTGAGGAACTGCCTTAAGAGAGGGTGAGAGAATAATGGAGGATCTGTGTTGTATTGTGCAGAAATGGCTGAAGCGTGCATCTTGATGGAGGAGAAGGAAAGTCCATTGTTTAACATCTCAGCTAGGTACTGTAAAATTTGAGGTATATTTATTACCCAAGGATTCTGCCCCTTTTCTTGATTCCAGGCACAAAATCGTTTCCATTTGGCGGAGTAAGCCTTTCTAGTAGAAGGTCTTCTGGCCTCCAAGATGACATCCTGCACCTCCTTGAGGAGAAACTGTTGGGAAATCAAGGAATTCTCCATGCAGCTAGATTTAGAGTTTTGAGATGGCTGTGAAGGGTTTTGTAGTTGTCCTGGGACAACAGAAGAGGGACTAGAGGTAGGATCCATGGTGGGGAATGTGTCAGGCTCCTGAGGAACGGATACCAGTGTTGTCTTGGCCAGTCTGGAGCGATGAGAATCATTTTCGGCCTCTCTGCTCTGGCTTTTAATAGAACTTTGGGCAGCAGAGGAAGAGGCGGGAAGGCATAGACTGTCAATGTTGCCCAATTGAAGGAAAGGCCCACTTTCCAGGCCTGTGGATGATAGGTCCTTGAACAAAATTTTTTCAAC
Organism: Protopterus annectens; assembly: GCF_019279795.1. Classification (NCBI taxonomy): domain Eukaryota; kingdom Metazoa; phylum Chordata; order Ceratodontiformes; family Protopteridae; genus Protopterus; species Protopterus annectens. The sequence continues at coordinate 452,202,901 of NC_056745.1, forward strand.
TGGCAATTTCTGTGGGTAGCAAAGAGATCTATGTCTGGCTGTCCCCATGCCTGAGTTATCTTTGTGAAAACTTGAGGATGCAACTTCCATTCGTGTGGATCTGTCATATTTCTGCTTAGGTTGTCTGCCAGTGTGTTTTCCTTCCCTGGCAGGAATTGTGCCTGCAGTTGAATTTGCAATTCTAGTGCTGTGTTCCATAGGGTCATGGCTTGCCTGCACATGGGGTATGAATGAGTTCCCCCCTGTTTGTTTATGTACCACATCACTGTGGTGTTGTCTGTCCTTATCAATAGCTGGCCTGGATGCAGTAGGTCTTTGAAGGTCATAATAGCCTTTGCACGGCTAGCATCTCCTTTTGGTTGATGTGAAGGTGCTTCTCTTTTCGGTCCATTTTCCCTGAATGCACTGATCTGTCATGTGTGCTCCCAGGCGTAGTCTGAGGCGCCTGTTGTGATGATGTGAGTTGCTTGAGGTACACAGAAAGGGAGACCTGTGTTTCTTCGGCAAGCTTGAGTCCACCACAAAATTCCTTTGAAGGCATGGAATGAGTGGGATAATTGTTTCCAAGCTGTGGCTGTGTTGAGACCATAAGTTTTCAGGTACCATTGAAGTTTCCTCATATGCAGCTTTGCACATGGGATTAGTAGGATGCAAGATGCCATGAATCCCAGAGCCTGCAGGATTTTCTTAGCCTGGTTGCCATTTTCTGAAGTATTGAGACAGTTGCCCTTGCTTGTCTGGCATGAGGTAGGCCATCTGGGTGGTTGTATCCAAGCTGGCACCCAGGAAAATTATTTGTTGAGAGGGTATTAGTTTTAATTTCTTTTTGTTGACTGTGTATCCCAAGAAGTTCAACAGTTTTATTACAAACGCCAGGTGCTGCAGTAGTATATCCTTGCTGTCTGCTTGGATCAGGCAGTCGTCCAGATATGGGTAGATTTGTATCCCTTGTAGTCTGCAAAAGGTGATTACTGATGCCAGGCATTTCGTAAACACTCTGGGCACAGTAGATAAGCCAAAGGGCAATGCAGAGAATTGGTAATGGGTTGAACCTGCAAGAAATATGAGGTATCTTCTGCAATCTTGTCTGATAGGGACATGCAGGTATGCCTCCTTGAGGTCCAATGTTACCAGCCAAGACTCCTTGCCCAGCATGGGAAGAAGCTGCTGTAATGTGAGCATCTTGAATTTTGGCACCTGTAGATATGTGTTTAGGATGGATAGGTCTAAGATAGGTCTCCAATCTTTGTCTTTCCTCGGTACCAGGAATAGTCTGGAATAAAACCCTTGACCTTGTTCTTTTGCAGGTACTTCTTGAATTGCTTTCATGTCCATGAGAGCTGAAACTTGTTTTTGTGCCTCTGCCCTTTGATTTTTGTGGCAGGTTTGGCATGCCTCTCATTTTTGGAAGGGTGTGAAAGTGGAACCTGTAGCCTCTGTCTATAATGTCCAGAATCCATTTGTCTTTCATAACAATATGCCAATTTTTTGAGAATAACGTCAGTTTTCCGCCCAAAGGTGCTGCCATTAAAGCTTTGCTTGGCAGGTGTAGGTGGAAGTCATTGTGTCTGTTTTCTAAAAGACTGTGATCTATCTTCTCCACCTCTTGGGGATGGTGCTTGCCACTGTCTGGCTCTGAAAGATCCTTGAGGTTGCCCTCTGCCACTTTAGCACCTGTATCTGCCCCTTTGAGGTCTGTCCGTGGCTGGAAAGGACCAATTTTTTGAAGGCCAGTTTCTGCTGAAACGTGGAGGCTGTACCTGCAGAAAATCTTTCACTGTTTGCATTGATTTCGCTTTTTCCTCCATTTTCTTTAGCACCTCCTCAGCTTTAACACCAAACAATACATCTTTTTGAAGAGGTGCATCTAATAATTTAGCTTTGACATGATCTGGTAAGGTTTGCTCTTTGAGCCAAGCATGCCTACGTATAACAGACCCCATAACAGCAGCTCCACATGAGGCCTCTAAAGCATCAAAACCACACTGCAAGGTATGTTTACCCACTTGCTCTGCACCATGCAACAAATCCTGCAACTCTTTTAAATCTGGTTGTTCTGGTTGTGTCATCTTGCTTTTCAGCTGAGATATCAAAAACTGTTGATACTTTAACATATGAAACTGACAGTTTAATGCCCTCATGGTTAAAGTGGCCGAGGTGTACACTTTTTTCCCCCACCTTTCTAAAGCTCTGGAATCTCTCTCTGAAGGTAATGGATTTTTAGCAGTAGAAGCCTTAATTCCCTTGGGACCCTGTGAAATTGTTTCTGGGTCAGCAGTATGGCTTTTATATAGGAACTGGTGAGAGTCAGGAACCCGGTAATACCTGTCTGGTTTAACAGGAGCTGGAGGCAAAGAATCAGGATTAAGGCTGGCTTCTGTGTACACATCATCCAATATATCTAAAATAGGAGGGATAGCCAGAGGCCTATGCTGGGGGAGCAGAAGAAATTCCCTGTGCCTTTTCTTGGAATCTGAGTAATCTTGGCCTTCCCAGTGAAAGTGTTCCCTCAATGTATGCAGGGTTTCCCCAAAAGAGAAGTCCTCAGGGGGGGCCGAGGGAATAGACTCCTCTGCATCAGAGTCTTCGAATGGAGAATAGGCATAATCCTGGTCTTCAGAAAGTTCTGAGGTAATAGAAGCTTGATCTGAGGAAGGGTAGTCTTCCTGTAATCTGGGCCTTTTGTCAGAGGGGGGTTGAGAACCCCTGCTAAGAGTAATCAAATCCTCAGCCATTTTAAGCATCTGTTTTTTAGGCATGGTGCCTTGAGAGGAGGTCTGAGGAACCTTTTTTTGGTTTTCATGGCTGCTTTAGATTTAGTGAAGGCTTTAATGGAGAAGGAGGAAGGTCTGAAGACCCCTTGAGAAATGGCAGGCCTGTCTAAATTCTGAGTTTCCCCGCCAGGAGTGGCGTCGGGATCTGTAGTAGGAATGGGGCCGAGGCCTGCGACCTCAGGTACTGAAGACACCGGTAATGCATTGTCATCGGGTACTCAGGGGCTGCGTGGCGCCCGCTGAGTACCGAGAACCGTAGTCGGCCTTAGCGTGGTTTCAGTAGGTGGCAGGACCTCGTATGTCGGTCCTTATCTTTGGTTTTGCTCAAAACTGGAGTCGGAGTATCCGGCGACATAATATAATTACATTTTTGCCAAAAGTGAAGGCTTAACTCCGCCGACGCTTAATAGTCGCTTATTGAATCTAGCACAAAACGGCAGGCCGAGACGCCGTGGTCTGGGCCTAAGCAAGGTATACAGAAAGAGTGGAAATCCTTGTATTTGCTTCCCACATGAAATGCAATTATTAACTTTGTCTGACATCGGTCTGAGGCAAGAAGTTTCAACGGGTACTTAGCTTTCAAGAAGACTTCGGCTGAAATACTTTTGTAAATCTCAGGAGCTGGCCGACCGCACATGTGAACTGCTTCTGCTTCGGCACCAGCGGCAAGAAAGACTGAAGAAAATACGGCGACAACCGACACCGGGCCTAGACTTTGGAATTCGGCCGACCGAGGACCCGCCTGACGGCAGGATAACCCATCTGTTATGACTGCAGCTGTATGCACGATGAACATCAATCTACCTTGCATGTATACACTCCTCAGGCACCCCTTCAACTTACTTGCAGCCTGCAGTGCAGCTCCACCTGTGCTTCAGGACTGGTACTGCAGGCTAATGACCTTTCTATCATGTAATGCATACAGTACCTACCAGTGCTGGCAAAAATGACAGGGCACCAAGTATGCCAGGGAAGACAATTCACTTGAATGGGTCATACCATTACATTGGCATTCAACATCTCTAAGTTCAAGTCTCTTGTGAGCTTGATTCATACTTTGAAATCAGACTCAAGGCTCTGAGATTCTTCATGCTGCAGGATTCCTCCTTAGCCTATGTGGCTTGATGAATCCCAGAGACTTTTTATTAGAAATGGGTACAGTTTTACTGCCAAGTGTTAACTTGTTTTGGAATCTAGACATTACAGTGTGTCAGTGTTCATAATTTTAAAGTAAAATAAACACAGTCCAGGTTGCCACTCTGAATAAAATTAAGGTTTGGCATAATGGTCAAGGTGTTTACCTTGCAGGCTCAAGGTACAGGGTTTGATTCTCACCTTTGAAAGGAAAATTAGTTAGACTTAAAATGGCCCAAGAGGACAGCTAGCCTAGTGCTTACCTATATACCTATGAATCAACATGAATGCTCCCTTCTCTTCAGTACAATGACATGCTGAAAACAGATGTCAAGGACACTATCTTCTTTTCCCAAAGGAATGAAAAGAGACCAAACAATCATATGAAATTCTCAAAGCACTAGAAGAATGCTGCCCCACCTTCACACATAGCACACACCATCATGAGCTCCAGCCTAATACTACTTTGCTGACAGATGCAGGGAGGACGGACATTTGAAAGTCCAATCAAAATCGTTAAAGATCAAGATGCAAGCAAAACTGGCCAGTGCAAACAATGCGACCTGCTGATCTTAAAATACAATAGCATGCTTAAATACAAACCCTAGTTTACAGAAGGACTGAATCTCACTCATAGCATGTGAAATTAAAGTTAATGATTCACCCATAAATGTGGTAGATACTTTCCATTCTGCTCTTGTTAATCTGCAACAGAAAAGTACAGTTGTGTGCACTTACCATAAATGTAGATGGTCAAGTGTATTCACTGTTGCAGTCATCACATTTGGGTTATCCCTGCCAAGGTAGACCTTGGCCATCCGAATACCAGAGACTTAGTATTTCTGCGTGGGTTGCTGTTGCTTGAGGACTGACATCAGGTCATCAGTAGTATAAAGTAAGGCAGCCGATGCCATTATTTTTGCCCTAACCTGTCAGGATCCTCCAAGTAGGAGGCCAGGCTCTGGTGGAAGAACCCCACCAGTGGAAAATAAATACCAATATGTCCGTTGTAAGGAAAGGAGTACAATAAGGAAGAATGGTAATAAAAAGCAGAAAATGAATAAAGGGGGGGAGGGAAACAAGGACTGCAACAGTGAATACACTGCATTTATGGCAAGTGTACACAACTGTACTATGCTCTTCCTGTTTCACTGTTGCAGTCATCAGGGTCTGTGTTGTGGAAAATCTAGGAATTTCCTGAGTCTCTTTTTATACTGAGGGTAGTCCTGACTCTCCCACTGGAAATGGTCCCTTAAACTATGCAGAGTTTCCCCAAAGGAAAAATCCTCTGGGGGAGAGGCTGAAGGAATGGAATCCTCTGCATCAGAATCCTCATAAGTGGAGAGGGGTTGCATGTCTTCCTATTCAGATGCATCCGATTCATCTGAGTCTTGTTCAAACAAAACTACAGGGGACAGATCTCTTTTCCTTTTGGAGGGGGTAGCTTGGCTTCCCCTGATCAGTATGATAAGGTCTTCCGCCATTTTAAGCATTTGAGACTAAGGCAAGGTAGCAGGCGCCTGAGAGAGAGTCATCGGTTTCTTGGGTGTGGTTTGTACCCTGGGCCTAAGAAACTCAGTAATTTTTGAAAAAATGGTAGTCGCGAAAAAAGACGGTTTGTGTCGAGATTTGGTAGTGCGAAGGACTTCCTCGGAAGTCAGTGCCTGCTCAGAGGCTCCGGACCCATCCAAGGTAGACGACGACTTCAGGATCCTTAGTCAAAGAAGAGTTTTGCAGCATACCGGACTCCAAAAATGTCTTTGTAGTGGCCTTCAAATCAACAGAAGCGGACATCAGGGGTTGCAAAAGCACCTCACTGAATACCGGAGAACTGATGACTAGCTTAACGGAAGCATCGTTGGTAGATTTGGACCTGTGCAGTCTGTCTCTGTCTTTATCTTTAAGCTTTTTCGGAAGATCTGCTGTCGGATGGCTTACCGAAGCAATATCGGAACTTGAGGACTGCAAGCGAAAACATCTGGCTACAATAGGGGCCCAACGATGGATATTTCTGGCGTTGAACAAAGCACAGAAGTGAAAACGGGGGACGTCGTGGTCTGGGTCTAAACAAGTGATGCAGTAAGAGTGGAAGTCTCGGTGTGGTATTTGCTTTCCACAGGCGAGACAATTATTAACTTTTTCTGACATCGGTTAGTGCAAGAAAAAAGGATCCCCAATGGGGTACTTAGCTTTAGAAGACTTCAACTTCAATTCGGTAGATGAAAACTCAGGTAGCGGCCGACTGGCACTCGTGCAAACTGCTTCTGCTTCGGAATCCATGCCAAGAAAAACTGATGTAATGGCGTTGGCTGCCTTACTTTATACTACTGACGACCTGACATCAGTCTTCAAGCTACAACAACTGACGCAGAAATACTAAGTCTCTGGTATTCGGGCCGGCCGAGGGCTACCCTGGCAGGGATAACCCAAATGTGATGACTGCAATAGTGAAACATGAAGAACATCTTGTATATTATGCTTAAAAGCATAATATATGATACAAAATATACTTTATACAAAGTATATATTTAAAAAATAAATATTCACAAAACAAAAGTATACACAGATAATTTTCTAAGTCTAAAATACCCCCATGGTGGATGAGTGTTTAGAACTGTGTAATACTGGACCTGTAAAAAAGGTAAGACACCCCAAGGACGCCTAACTAAGGCATTCACTTGGCCTCAGAACTTCTCTCCTGAGTCAGGTATTATCTAACATTACTACCCCCATACACATACACACAGGGTACCATTACCTGCTTTTACACACCATACATGTATGTATGTATATGTATATACACACACACACACACACACACACACACACACACACATATATAAAATCTGCAGGAGCCTTTGTTGTATTAAAAAAAAAACTACTACCAAACCGTTCCCAAGAAATATTTTGAAATTAGTGAACTAAAATGGAATGGAAAAGGTGATTTTTATATCTGGTAATCATCAGATCTTTTAATACAGTTAAGAACTTTCCATAAGAAATGAAGTAGCTCTAAGCTGTTACAAGAATGTCAAAATGATTGCTTGGTTACAACCCAAAAAATAATAAAATGATGTCAGACAGACAAAAAAGTAAGCAATTCAACATTACAGTAGTACACGTTTGTGCTACAACTACAGATGCCACAGAGGTGGTTGACCAATTTTATGAAGATCTGCAGCAGCATTTGTAAATGACCGATTTTAAATTATATGATCCATTTAAACATACACACACACAGGGGAAAGCAGAGAATTTTACTTTCTACTCAAGTTGCCACAAAATGTGGTCGAGAATTGATTTCTTTTTGATCTCAGAAGTACTGATTTCTGCTGACCCATGTGTTTCTATCCAAGCTCGACAATTATCGGACCACTCAAAGATCACATTAACACTAAACAATAATAATATGAGTAATAGGAGACTTCGAGGATACAATTGGTCTTTAAATCCACATTTACTGAGGAAAGGTGACATATTGAAAGAAGTTAAAGAGACACTTAAACAGTTACTCCATAACCTCCTAAAAAACAGACATCCTGTCGATATAGAATGGGCTACAACTAAAGCCCAAATAAGAGGGACTTTTCTTCAGAAAGCTACTTACTATAAAAAAATGCAAAATAAGGAACTACAAGAATTGGAAACGAAAATTAAGTCACTAGACCAGGAGTTAATGAGGAACTACAATAAACAAACAGAAATAGACTTATTAAAGTGTCAAAAAGAATTGTTTTTATTACATAATAGTAAACTATCATTTTATGAACAGAGAAATCTAGTAAAATACGCAAATCATATTCAGACTCCCTCAAAAGCACTAGCACGTATTATTAACCAAACGAAATCAACACTATTAATATCAGAAATATATTATAATAATAGAACATATACTAATAAGGCAGACATCATGAATACTTTTGAAACAATATTCAATCAGGTTTATGGTGATCAGCAGACACTTTTACCAGATAAAGTTAGGAAAGATTTCTTACAGGAGATCACATTCCCGAGTATTGATAATGAGTTCCATAGGGATTTAATTAAACCGAATTCAGAGGAGGAGGTAACAGAGATAATTAAGAAGCTGAAACCAAAGCCCTAGGGCCGGATGGATTGACCTCTGAATTTTACAAAACTTTTAGCGAGATTCTGAGTAGAATACTGTCACAGACATTTAATTATATAATCCAAAATAAAATTAATGATCCTCACTTTAATGCTTCAAAGATAATTTTGATACCGAAAGAAAAAAGTGATTCTAAAAACCCAGATAACTACAGACCCATTTCACTCTTGAATATAGACATGAAAATTATGACATCTATCCTGGCAAATAGACTGAAAAAGGTTACCAATCTAATAGTATCAGAGGAACAGGCGGGGTTTATGGATGGGAGACAGACCACTGATAATACATTAACACTTCACACATTAATTTCCTACGCCAAGCACAAAAATCTCAATATTTATGCACTTATAATTGACGCACAGAAAGCATTTGACAGGGTTAATTTGGTATATCTGTTTGACATGTTATCATACTTTAATATACCTCAGGATTTTATTTTAACATTAAGGAAAATATATAATAACGCATATACAAATCTATTTATCAACCAAGGATGCTCTAAAAGAATACAAATTAAAAATGGTACCCGACAAGGGTGCCCACTATCTCCTATTTTATTTAATCTTTATTTGGAACCATTATTTTTACACCTTAAACAAAATGTATTTTACAATCCCCCAACATTATATGGTATGAAGATAAATATGGCTGCTTTCGCAGATGATTTAAATATTTACTGTACCACACCTGTGTCAGATGCTGAGAAAATATTAAAAGCAGTAGAAGACTTTGAGAAAATTTCTAATTATAAACTTAATTTTAAGAAATCCAAAATATTCCCATTAAAGACACCTACACCCTTTTCATTGTTACCATTGGTAGGACAGGTAATGACGGAAGAAAGAACAAAATATCTGGGTATTGTATTTTCAACTGATAATAGAGATTTTTTTATAAATAACATTAAATCAACTTGGGATCAGATAACATTGGACTTGAAAAGATGGAGTAAACTGAAATTACCAATGATGGCAAGAACTGCGATTATCAAAATGAATGTTCTTCCCAGAATACTATATATACTTAGAGCTACACAACTCAGAATCACGAGGAAATTCTTTAAACAGCTTCATATAGGACTAGGAAGATTTCTTTGGGAACCTAGGAAAACGAGGATAACATATGAGAAACTGATGGCTCCAAAGAATAGGGGAGGTCTAGACTTACTGGATTTCGAAACTTATTACTCGGTAATTAACGCTAACAGAATTTTAAGGGCGATTCACTTTGATAGAGGTACTCTGAAATGGGCGCCCAAATGGTTGGTCTTAACTTATAGACATGTAACTGGAGTGGGAATTAACTGTAAAGCTTTACCCTTTTTGAATAGGGGAACACTCATTAAATATGACTTAATGGAACATATTAAAACCTATGTAACTTCAATTCAAAATCTTTTTACTTCATTAAACCTACTAAAATATATGATGGTGTTTCAACCACTTCACAAGAACCCAAATTTAGTAATAGGGAATAAATTGATAGACTTACAGAAATTCCCTCTAATAAAGGATCTAATTATATGGGATTTCTACCCTTTGCTTGGGATATCAGTTCACGATATTTTAAAAGAGAAAAGTATTCCTATTTCCTATCCAATTATCATGAGACAATTAAAAGATCTGGCTATAAATTATTTCAATAACCTTGAATTTAAAGAAGAGGAATTAAATATATGTCGTAATCTGTGGGATGCTCTGATGCAAGACAAAAAATATATAACTACCTCATATAAACTGATAAAAGAGATGAAACATAATAAACATATTCTCTTATCGAATTACTGGAGGGAAAAATTAATATTAGTTGACGACAGCAAGATCTTGGAATAATTTAATCTAACATTAAAGTCAGTATCCCTCCAAAAATTACTATTTACACAATTGATGATATTTAACAATGCCTACTATACCCATCTTACTCTTCATAAATTTGACTCAAAGAAATCGCCTAATTGTCCATACTGCATAGACCAGACAGCTGATTTGTTTCACATGTTTTGGAGTTGCAAATGCATTTTTAAACTTTGGAATTCGTTAAAACTACAGTTACAGAAAATGGGCTACCAATACTCGACACTCTCTTGGGAATTTATGATCCTACATATTCCCCCAGATAACTTAGATAAATCAAAAAGGATCATAATCATGAATATTTGTTTATTAATGAAACTATACATAGCTTCAAACTGGTTGAACCCGACCCAGACATCTTGGGAAAATTTTAGAACATTAGCAATAAGACACATATTAGCGCAGAAAAGCATACATAATGTTAAAATATGGGAGCAAATCTTTAATATTGTGTTGGCCTAGGGTTCTTATCCACTGTCACTAAGGATATATATATTTATAACATAGATTCAATCTTAGGTTAGATATAGGTTATAATAATAATATAGACTGATGGCTTTTTTATGATGTACTTCCTTCTTAATATTTTGTGTTAATATACAATGTTTGTGTAACTTTTGGAAGCAATCATGTACATACTGTATATATATTGTAGTCTGTAGTTATGTAATTGAAAAATAATAAAAGACTGATTATTGAAAAAAAAAGGAAATGACACCAAAAAAAGATGTTAGAATTCTCCCAAATAATTCACTGATCCTACCAGACACTTATTCCTTAACAGCCTAAGAGATAGCTTTACACATGGTTATCGCTAGATGGTCATTCCAAAAATCAGAATATTTACTTTGTAATCAGAGATAGAAATGCTCCATACAGTCAGCAGAAACAAGCCCTATATCTGACTGTGGCTCAGATCATTGACTTCTTATTGTAAAGTTTAGAATTCAATTAACGAAAAAAGATAGCAATCTAGACCAGTGAGATATCAACTGAAATACTCCAAGTGAATTTGTAAGTGGAAGAGCATATTTAAGGGATCAGATCTGTTAGAGACAGCACCCAAAGAATCACGGACAAAAGTTAATGACTTTGTCCAAGAGATGACATAAAAATATTCCAAACAAAAATAATATTAATAAGATAAAATTGCTGAGAAGGACTTAGAAGTGGCCAAGAAAATGAGTAGAGTCAAAGCCAATGGTGGTAGGAAGACTATGCCAAAATGAATGCAGATCTTCAGAGAATAACAAGGAGAGGTAAGGAGGCAAGTTAAATGTGCAGTGCAAAGAAATGGAAGACTACAACAGAAAGGCAAGCACAAGAGATCTGTTCAAGAAGACTGGTGATTTTAAGGGAAACTTCCAGGTAAAATTGAGCGTGATAAAAGACAAATATGGGAGGGACCTAAGAGAAGCAGGAGATAATGAAGAGGTAGCAGAAATATACAGAACTATATAAGAAGTACCACAACTCCCCTGATACATACAATGGTATGTTCTCTAACCTAAAGCTAGGTTTAGAGAGTGAAGTTAAATGGGCCATAGAAATGCTTGATGGAAGTGATGGAATTCCAGTTGAATTGCATGAAACCCTGCGAACTGATGTCATTACAGTGCTGTTTATGATTTGGCATCAAATTTGGAAACACACACAATACTGGGCATGAGACTGGAAAAAGGTCAATTAAAAATTCAGTCCCAAAAATGAGTAATTCTAATGAGTGCTCAAATTATCAAACATTGCATTTGTTTCACATACTAGCAATGTAGCTAGTCTGGCAGCTAGCACAGAAGATTAAGGCTCTGAGCTGTTAAGTGCTTAAAATAAAATAAAAATGTTCAAGTTCCTGCAAGCTGGACTCCAGCGGTATATGCATAACGAACTGCCAGATGCTGACACTAGCTTTAGAAGGAGGCATCAAAGATCAAAATGCCAATATCCACTGGATAATGGACAAGGGAAAGGAATTTCAAAAAATATTTACCTTTGCATTACTGACTGCTGTAAAGCCTTTGACTGTGTGGACCATTAAAAACATTGGCAAACTATTAGAAAAAAGAGGATACATAGTCATCTTATTTGCCTCCTGAGGAATCTGTGTCATCTAGCTCTATCAGTTCTTTGCAAATAGATGGAAAAGAAGTAGAGGCTGTGATAGATTTTATTTTCCTTGGCTCAAAGATCTCTTAGAATGGTGACTGCAGCCATGAAATAAAAAGATGCTTTTTTGGATGGAAAGCCAAGGCAAATCTAGAAAAGATTTTAAAGAGCAAAGACCTCATGTTGTCGAAAAGGTCTGCATAGTCAAAGGTATGGTTTTCCCAGTAGTAATCTGTCTGTGATTGTTGGAATACAACTACAGCTGTGTGACAGAAAATTGATGCTTTTGAACTGTAGTATTGGAGAAAAACTTTTAAGAATTGCATTGACTTGCAAGAATATGGAATTGGTCAATTCTTAAGAAAATAAATCCATACTAGTCTTTAAAAGGCCAAATAGTAAAATTAAAGCTCAAGTACTTTGACCACAAAATGAAAAGACAAGATTTACTGATACGGATGCCAGGAAAGATTAAAGGCAACAAAGAATAGATGGCAGACACTAAGGTGGATGACAGGATTACTAAGTAATCAATATGAATTTGCAAGAACACAGTGAAGCATTTCTTGATAAGCAAGCTTGGCTTACTAAAAGCTTTGAGGTTTCAGTCAGATTCAATTAAACACCTTTAGTTCATACTTGTATGCATTACTTTTTTGTTTCACTTTACACTGATGGTTCACAATGATCTACAATACAGCAAAAATGCTACATTAAGAACATGCAAAAAAGTTTCCAATATAGTGAAGCTCCTACTCAGAGAAACAGGATGAAAATGATTCCCTTGTAATTCTACTTAAAGCTATGCCTTGTAAATCTACTAAAGATATTTGAGAGCTGCCGTTTACTGAAAAAGTCTTGCATGTTATATTTCTGAGAGTTTAGTCTTATAATGTCAGCAATTATGAATTTTATGATGCCTTCTGAGAGTAACAGACACCCAAGTACTCACTATATTAACTGATCCTCGAAAAGGTTCTCTTCATGTGGTAGAACATCTGTGAATATCCTTTCTATGCATTCTCTAGTGTTGAGCTTAGGAAGGTCACACCCTATTGGTTAAAATATAGCATCACTGTGCTGTGGTTAAGGTATATGTGCACATCAAAATCCACAGCCTCTCTTTATAAACAGAGCTGCACTTGCAAGACAACACATCAACTAGCAAGGTTACAGAATAATAAAGTTTACTTACTGGGAGTCCTGCTGCATAATGCAGCCATAGTGTCCTCATCAACTGGAACAGATGGAAAGGATTACTGCACCACTGCTGAGGGCACTCATGAAGGGAGACCAGTACAGTGAAGACCTGTGCTCCTACTGCACAAGCAGTGCCTCTGGAAAAATCCCAGTTTGGTTAGAAGAAGGTCAAAATGCAGAAGACTGTCTTTGGAGCAGTATGACTTGAAAAAATGTACTCATTGAGTGGTGGTCCAAAATGTAGTGTTTGGAGAAACCAAGAGGCCATAGTGCAGATGTCTTACCATGGAAACCATCCTGAAACATGGACTATTGCTTCCTCATCATGAGATCTAGAGTAACTCCACTTGCCAATATTAGACTCCTGGGGAGAATAGATAGTTCAGAAAAGATCATTCAAATGGCAGCTATCTGAACACAGTCCTCTGAGTAACTGCAAAACCTTCCTCACCGAGACCAAAGGTCCATTGGTCTCTGTTCATTACAACTAATGATGAAAATCCAAGGAATGAAAAATATAGCCTCCATTCTTCTCAACACTCAGTATGAAAAATCAGATGTACTGACAGGCTGAGTCAATGCTCAGAAACATCTTTGGAAAAAATGGCAATTTGTCTAGAGACACCCAAATGTGAAACTTTTTATATATAACAGCCTGAGCTAAAAAATCCACTACAATAAAGTCATGGCACCAACAATACCATCTTCTGTGATACAAACTTATAGTTTTACGAAACAGAATGACTGGGAAGAAAAAACAGCAGCATCTCAATCAAGAAGTTCAGTACTTAAGGGACACGTGGCTTCTTTGCTGGCGATCAGAAATTAAGAATCTCCTCTTGTTTCACAGTTTGTGTTAAACTACATTTGTGCCCTTCACTAGATCATGAGACTCTAATGTGTCTATCACATGCATCATCCTCCTCATCATGAAATAACTGAGGCCTAAGTAAAAAAAAGGTGCCTGACATCAGTCAGGTACATCTGGAGATTAATTAGACAAAGAATGGAAACTATACCTTTTGCACTAATGTTAACTCATCCTTAAAGGATGCCACACAAAAGGCTTTCCGGTACCCATAACACCTCTCTGAGATGTCTCTCTTTCTCTCTCTCTCTCTCTCTCTCTGTTGTGATATGATGATGAATTGGAAATGCTGTAAATCTTAGTATACTCTTTCTACAATTCCTTAGTGTAACATTTAGTTTAGAATGGCCTTGTCCAGATGCTTCTGGTTATTTGGTGTCTGTAGAATTCCTTATATTAGTATTATTCTTTAAGGTTCTATGAGAAACCATAGCCTTTGGAGACAATACTCAAGACCCATTTTTCTATGATCATGGTCCGTCATTGTTGGTAGTAGGTGATGCATGGTTAAAGCAGTAGGAGGGAGGAGGACAAGGGTGTTTTTTTGAGGGAGGGAGGGGAGGTTCCAGTGGTAGAAAAGCTGCTCCCTGGTGCCAAAATGGCCCTGAGAGACCCATATCCCTCTTCTCTATCCTCTTGCTGCCCATTTGTTTTATGGAAAGCCTTTCTACTTTTGAGGCATTTCCCTTTAACCTGCTTCTGACAGAAAGAGCCATGCTTAGATAGCACTTTCCCGTGATGTGCTTGACACATTACATAGCCTTCTGAGTGTTGCCCAATTTCTTAAAAACACTGCAGGCCTTGGATCGAAAGTGCAAAGTCCAAGTGTTCACTGAGCAATGGCACTTTAACATCTTAGAACAGGGTTAGGCCAAGACTGCCTTCCAAGAACTGACACTATAGCATGGACTATGCAACCACAGCCGTATACACACATTTGATAGCATGGTTTCCCAGATTCAAGGAGGTCTGGACTTAGTGAAGTAAAGCATCCTTCCTGTCCTCATTCCTGTACTGCCCCCCTAGCTTTCCAACAGCCACTTGAGGACACGTTCCTGATACTTAAGAATATAGGTCTGGGATTCCAAGACTGCAGTGGTAGTGTAAGCAGCTAAAAATAGAACTCTGGGTACAGAATAATTAAAAACAGCAGAATTCTGTAAAACAACTGAAAATCGTAGCTTATATGCCTACAATATCAGGAAGGTTAACAAAGAAGATAAAAATTAAAATAAACAAGACAGCAACTGTGAAAACTCAGAAGGAAATTAAGCACAGCGAGGTGGAAAAGTGGTGAGAAAAGTAAATGATAACAGCAGCTGAAGGAGAAAACTATTCAGTCACCCTGGAGAGAAAGTTTGACCAAATGTGCTCAGATTTTTAACATAAATGATTCCTTGTTGGAACATACAGAAATAAAAAACAGAAGGCTGAAGGAAACAGAATATATTTAAGCATTCAGAGGAAATAACTGGTATGCATAAAGCTGAAAAGGAGATAAAAGAAAAATGATTGAACAAAAATTAAAATATGAACAAATGGCACAGTAACCATTTGAACTTTAGCACAGAGCACAGAGAACTTGAGGTTTAGAACAGTACCAGAACACATAGAAGGAAAGGATTTTAAGCACTTTATGAAAACATACCTCAGCACCTTAATGTATAATGTTTTAACCTAGACTGGAGTTTCTACTGCTGTTATTAAAACAGAAAGGGCAATGAGTAAATATGCATAATTTGAGACTGAGAACACAAGGGTGTATGCGGATAATGATAATAACATTGGATTTAAAACAACAACTAACAGAAATGCTTTTCTTCCTTCCATAAGTCTCTGCAGAGAAATGAAAATTTGTTTCAGGTTACTGCATCCTGCTAAACTTCAAGTCGTATATCTACTTGGATTATAAAAACCTACACAGACCTTCAATTTGCACAAGATGAACTGGCCAAAGGAAAAGAAAAGAGTAGGAGGCAGGAGAACATTGAAAGTGAACAAGCAGCCAGTCAAGAAATACTGAAAAGCTACCTATGGACACTTAAAGGGAGAGATGTCCAGTAAAGCTTTTTCTTGTTTAAAAAAAGAAAATGATGGATAAAACAAAGCAGATTACACAGCTTTCAAAAAGTGGAAGATTCCCTAAAAACAATCCACTGGGAATACTGACTAAGATCACTAATTAAAATTGTCATCTATATCACATCAGTGAACGCTAAGAATAGTGAACACTGATATATCGAACTTCAAAGTCCAAAAGTTGAAAACATCGAAGGAAAAAATTTGCTGGGCTGTTCTCTGGGCTTTGCTGTTTTCTCCACTGTGGTGCGATCTCGGAGTTGGCATATTTAAGTTGGGGGGGGGGGTAGCCCGCCACTTAATTTTGACTGTATACTCTTTTTTTTTTTTCTTTTTGGATCAGCAAATGTTTTCCCTGGGGAAAAAATTGCGAATCCTTCCCTTCGCTGTTTTCAGCTTTTGGACATTTGAGTTTGACATAACAATATTCGCTAATTTTAGCATTCACTGTTATGATATAGACCCTTAAAAATGATAGATGTTTATATAGAAAAGGATTTGATATAATCAAAATGTGACTTGCATTCTGAATAATAATTTAAAACCAATGAAATCAGTAATTACTATACAGAAAATAAATGTTTGATTAATATAAATGTAATCATTTAAGTATTATTTCTTATATTTTAGTTAAAAATGAAAGTTTTCAATTAAAGGGATTATAATCGTGTTGTCTGATGAAAGACCCATTTGTTTTCAAACTGCAAACTGTGTTATGTTGATTTTAATTAAGGGTATGTGACAGTAGGAGAAGCAAGGGGAAAGAAACAAAATGAATGATGAATGAAAAAAGGAAACTTGTATGTTATGTGATGGCAGCCAATAGAAAATAGTCTATAAAGTTACTTCTGGTCATGTTATGTACCGCTTAGTCTAGGAATGCAAACAAAGTTAATGAGATACATATGTTGATTAAAAGTAGGCTAGACAGTAAGATTCACAATGTAATACACTAGAAACACTAATTGAGGGAAGTTGTTAACATGTAGGGAAATATATGCAAAGGTCAGAATGTTTTGTATCATTAAAAAGAGAGTTGTACAGATACTTTAAAAATAATTTAAATCAAGCTCATGTGAGAAAATAACTATTTTATTGGACTCTGTATGCTGTCTGGTTGAAGTCATATTTGTTATCTGGCTTGAGAATGGTAGACAGTCAGTCTGCAGAATGGCTTGTCTCCGCTGCTGTTGGAATGCAACTTGCCTGACAGTAACAAGGTTGAGTAACTGTGTCTGGGGAGTCAAGTTTGACATTCTGAAAATAGCTACAGTTAAAGGGGAAAATTAAAGAAATGTTCACTGACTACAGGAATAAACAGCCTGTAGAAATGAATATGCAACATGAAAAAATGCAGACAGCCTTGCTATCAAACAACAGAAGGACAGGGGGATAACTTCAGAAATAAAATTCTACAGACAAATGAAATAAATGGATCAGTTATTTATAATAGGGTTTGTGGTCTGCACTGTTGTGGCAGAACAGGTAGCTTACATCCTTCTAGGTTGAGAACTGCTGATTGAGGGCTCAGTGTCTGTTATTCTAAAAGTGTATTAATTCTGGTTTTACTTTGGCTGGCTCAAGCCAGTTATTTTACATTAAGAGGGTTCGTGGTCTGCACTCTTGTGGGAGGAGAGGCTGGACTCTGCCCTTCTGAGCTGGGAATTTCTGGTTAAAGGCTTATAGTGCATGCATATCTGAACTGTTAGACATTCTCTAAAGTATTCAATGGTATTTATTACTGCTTGGATTAAAGTGTAGCTATCATTCAAGTCTTTTGGATTAAGCACTTGGGCTTCAGACCAGTTGTTTTACATTAGGAAGGTTTGTGGCAAGCACTGTGGTGGCAGGACAGGTAGCTTTCATCCTTCTAAGTTGGGAACTGCTGATTGAGAGCCCAGTGTCCAAGTGTATTAGTTCTGGTTGGTCTGCACTCTTGTGGGAGAAGAGTCTGGACTCTGCCCTTCTGAGCTGGGAATTTCTGGTTAAAGGTTTATAGTGCCTGAATATTTGAACTGTATCTTACTGAAATTGGTTCTCCTTGTTTGCTCTAGCATAGACTAGATCCAGGCCTGCTGAATCTAGCTTTGTTTATATGCTTGTTGTATGTTTGCTTGTTATTTCCTGGAAGCTAATTCCACCTGTGGATCACTAGTGATATCTGCATTGCTTACTGTACTTATTTCCTTGTTTCACTTGAAGAAAAGTACTGTATGTCGTTTTTGCATTTAGTTACTTGTGACACATTGCACTCAAGTTACCTGGCACTTGCTCACTAAAGCAATTATATAAGTCAGCACTAAAAATTAAAAGCACTACACCCTCACTCCCCACTGGCCCTTGTTTTCAATTAAGGAATTCCCAATATTATTCTAGCATGTCCAAAGGTCAGTTGTCAATCTTCTCCAGTCCAGCTGGTGAATCTGGGAATCTTGAGGCAATGTTATAACTGCCTCATACAACCCTCTCCTCCTCCCACATAACACAACTCAGGACTGGCAAGACCAGACAGGAGGAGAAGGCAACTACACACACCACAAAACCAGCCTCACATAATGCTACCACTCCACTGAATCAAACACATAAACACACAAAGACATACCGGAGGCTCTGAGTAAAATTTACCTAAACAGCAGAGGCCTCCAAAGCAGACACCCAAACAACTGCTACCTCAAGACACCCCACAAGCAACACATAAACCACAAAGCAGTCACAGCCCTTAAGGCCAAATACAACACCAAACATACTTGTCATAGGTGACTCCATAGTCAGACACTCCCACTCACCAGGCTGAACAAGGAGGCTAGTACAAATATGACACAGTCATTGTCCATGCTGGTGTGTGGACTACATGAAAAGAGACATAGAGGAGCTCTCTGATTATGTAGCCCAGGCAGGTATGACCCTAACCCTGAGCAGTATCCTTCCTTCACCAAGAATGATGTCACAATATAGAGACAAGATGATCAGCTTTAACAATTGGCTTAATGTCTGGTGTCATTCAAAGGGGATCTAGTGTCTGTCTGCCTGGGATGACATGCTTGACAGGATATTGGCTAAGGCTCTTGCCACCCCATAGTGCCTTTTTAGGCAAGGCTCAAATTCTAAACCTACCACCCTAGAAAACAAAATGGGAAGAAACTGAGGGTAATGCTGCTCAATGCCAGAAGTCTAAATCTCAAAATGCGGCCCTTCTCAGTATGGAGAACATCGATGTCTGTGCTGTAACTGAAACCTGGTTCAAGGCTCCTGAGAGCACCCTGGCACTATTAGGTTTTACTCATATATCATGCGTTCCGGCCCCAAGGCCGGACCACACAAAAGGAGGGAGTGTATCCATATTCATAAAGGATACCCACACCTCCAGGTGGCAAACTAGCGCTCAGGAAACCATCCAGGTGCAACTAACCATAGGCAAAACTGCTCTACAAATTGTAGCATGCTACAGGCCACCCTCTCAAACTCAGGAACCCCACACAGCCTTCCTGAAGACAGTGGAGGGTATAAATGTATCTCCAAACACCATCATATTGGGTGACTTAATATAGACTGGGAACATTACTCAAGCCGGTTCCTGGAGTTCATAAATTCAAATGCCATGGAACAGCTAGTCACTGTTCCGAGAGGAGAAAATATACTAGATCTCATTGTCACAAACATGGGGACAAAATGCTCCACAGTATATCCCTCATTGGTGAGATCTGATCATAAACTAATCTCACTGGAAATCCACATCACCCCAAACAAAAAGACCATAGTGAAGAACTTCTACTTCACACTACTCAAGACTGGTGTGGTATCCTTCAAGGCCCCTGAGCTAGTGGAAACCACAACCCAAGCTGGAAGCCCTTACAAATGCCTTCTATGAACACCTCCAGGACTGCATGGATCAGGCAATCCCAAATAAAACCAAGACTCTTTCCACAAAAGTCTGGTGGACCCCAGCCATTAACAAACTTTACAATAAGAGGAGAAAGCTATTACATGATAGAACAAAATCCATAAAAGTGAAGTCACCCCTGATCATTATTAGTAAAAAGAGCACTCATAAAATCAACTAAGGACAATTTTGAGAGAAAAATTGCCATGGATTCAAAGGACAATCATAAGGCCTTTTCAGCTATGTTAGGAACCTGGGTGGAAACTCCCAGATATGCTCAGAATTAGTCAAAATTATACAAAATCACTGAACCCACAGACATTGCCAACATACTGGCAGACAGGTTCAGTGCAAACTCTCCCCTAAAGGAGAGATAACTATCCCAGCAGTGTAGCCTCCCGGACATCTCAAATCTCTCTAAAGCTAAAAACACAGCATCAATGGGACGGATGGTGTCCCCGTGCTGGTGCTACCCTGAGCTAAATGAGGAATTAAACCCGCACATAAGGCAGCTGTTTAATCTCAGCCTTACCACAGGATCGTGCCCAAGGGCAACTGTGGTCCCGGACCCTGGTAATAACAAGTCTAGTCTGCAAAGCTATGGAGAGGATCATAATGGAGCTCATAAACAAAGATAGGGGACTTGCAGACATTGGACCCGACCCAGTTTCTTTGTCAAGGGAAGATCATGCCTTTTGAACTTGGTTGACTTCTTGAAACAGTCACCAAGGCCATTGATGAGGAAAGGCAGTCCATACAGCCTACCTTGACCTTGCAAAGGCTTTTGACACAATACCCCTTTCGGGTATTGTAGAAAAAAATGTAAACCCATATGTCACAAGATGGGTTGCAAACAGGACAGAACCCACAGGGTTAGAGTTGCTGGCGCTGTGTCAGACTCCAAGCCGGTCACAAGTGGTGTCCCACAGGGCTCGGTCCTTGGCCCCTATTGTTTTCATCTACTTCTCAGAAGTACAGGCCAACATGGGAGGACTTTGGCTGACAATGTTTGCAGGCGACTACAAAACTGGGCGCCATAGTGGAAAGTGCATCGGACACGGATATCCTTCAGAAGGGACTCACGGAAACAGATAGCTGGTGCCAGAGCCATGGCCTGAAGTTAAACACCAAAAATGTATAGTCATACCCTTCAGGAAAAACAAGGTAACCCCAAGCTACCATATAGGTGGCAATCCACTAAGCACAGAAGAGGTTATCAGGGACCTGGGGACCCAGGTTGACAGTAGCCTTTCTGTTGACACGCACATCGCTGAAGTGGTTAGAAAGACCTTCTACTTTGCCCACCTGATCATGAAGGGATTCACATCCAGATCTAGTGAGGTCATTGTTCTGTACTCTTCACTTATCAGACCAATGATTGCCCCATTCGGGATGTATCTCACCCGACATCTGCAGCAATTGGAGAGACCCCAAAGTTCCTCACCAAAAGGATAAAGGGACTCCAAAATCTGTCATATGCTGCCAGATTGAAGAAACTCCAGCTCTATTCAGTGTCTGCTCAGAGGTGACATGTGCCTGACATACAAGGCCATGTCCAACCCGGAATTAATGGACATGCTCCACCTCAAAAATCCAAATCCACCAAAAGCACTGGACCAAGCAACTTAAACCTTAGCACGGATATAAATAGGGGCGTGCTGGAGGGATAGATTTATCACTCAGAGACTCCCTATGCTGTGGAATAAAATCGGTCCATGTGAGGCAGAGCACCGAGGTGACTCTGTTCAAGAGAAATCTAGATCTGTGGATGGGAGATCATAGGTTTACCCCGAGAATCATCTCTGTGTCACTGCTGGACAGAGGCACAACAAACTAATGGGCACAGTATTTTTTCATATAAGGGTAGGCTTATAAATGCCTTAGGGCAGATAGCCTAGTATAAACCTATGAACCTATGAATAGATGTTCTCCAGCCCATAGGAGTAAATCAGGATTTCAGATTGAACAGAGGACTGGAAGAAGCTTCATACTGATGTTTGTACAAAGCACTATGTCAATTGCCTTGGGAAATATGTATATATTTAATATGTTTACTACCTTGCTAATTCACCTTCCTGGTCTTGCCACCACCCCACCTAACTCATAATCCCATTAAATGTCCTTAACATGCTCCTCTTTCCTAAAGAAAATATTACAAATAAGGTACAACCTCTCTCTGTCTACTAAACAGTTGAATACTCTATTTCACTGTCTTTTTCCTCCAAAATAAATTACCTCTTCTCATTTCCTTATACTTAAGACTATTTTATACATCTCTACCTCCCTATTTCTACCTCACTATCAATAATTTTTTTACATTTCTTATCTATTCAATTCCTATATTTTTAAACAAGTATATTTTCTGGTTTAATTAATGTGTTAAGTCAAAAACAACAATTATTGTTGGGTCTTTTGTATGCAATTTTTGTGCTCTGTGTTATCTTCTGTATGTTATTCATTTTGTATTTGTTCATTTGTATATTTGTATGTAGGTCTTTTATTACAGCTTGTTAATATTTCTTGTATAGTTAACATACTGTATTTTTTGTGTGGAGCTTTTCTCCTCAGGTCTCCACTGAAAATGGGTCCTTGGCCCAGTTGGACTAACCTGGTCAACAAAAGACAAACAAATAAATAAATAATAAATACATTTTTTTATCTCTTGGACAGGGATGAAATTGTGTGTTCTGATCAGGTTCATTTGGAACAATATTACACAAAATTATATAATATGACAGAAGAAGTGATATAAACAGACTATGAAAGGCCAGTTTGTAATAAAAAGGCAAAAAATAGAAATTTTGTAGAATAGAATATAAGCTTTATGATGGCACAATTTAACATATTAGTTGGAATGTTAATGGATTGGTGAACAAGAAAAAAACAGGACCAGATATAGATTTATATTTGCAGTAGAAATGCACAAATAACAGATGATATGCACTTGAATCATAAAAACATGAAATGTCTTTGCTGGAACAGGAGGACAGTGAAAGAACACTGCCTTAATATTAATTAAAACGAGTATAGGAATAAAGATTGAGGAACAAATGAAGGAATGACAGGGAGGATTTATACTGGTGAGAGGTTTTCAGCAGGATGTAAGAATTTCAGTTGATGCATTATATATTCCAATAAAACCAGTGAGCCAATATATAAAAAATATGGAAGTTATAGCATTTTGTCAAGGTTGTGTATTAATACCTGGAGATTTGGACACTACAGGAAAACAACTAAGACATCTTTGTACTGGAGATTTGGACACTACAGAAAAACAACTAAGACATCTTTGTAGGGCCAAGATGTTATAGGATACGATCTAAAGACAGAGAAAGACAGGATTAAGTGGAATATACATATTTTTCATCACAATAAAATTATTTGACAATATTAGATGCATGCTACATATCAAAATAATAATATAACATGGGTCCAAACTAAGAAAACACATCCAGACCACACAACTATACAAGTTAAGCTTTGTAAACAAGTAAAAGTCTATTATAAAAAACAGCAGCATTTTCCAATAATAAATTTCTTTTGAAAAAAAAAAAAGCTGTTTTACTGATTGGATACATCACACTTATCTGAAATTGTATTATATTTCATCCAAACTGGTAAAAAACTTGCAAAAAATTGAGATAACTATAAATTGAATATTAGAAATATAGTCACAAAGAAAGCAAATGAAATACTGAATGGTAGTCACAGTAGGTATCTAGGGGAACAAGAAAAGTAAAAGGCATTTACAAAGGCAAAAAATAAAATAAAATAAAAAGAATTAGTGAAGAAAAACAGGTTGAAGAGCATCTGAAAGATGCTAGAATGTCTATGCAAGAGTGTTTAGAAAATATGGCTGAACATAAAACAACGGTTTTAAAATTACCATTTTTTGCAATAACCCTAAAGCATCCAAATTGTTGTCTGAATGTCTGAGGTAACAAAAACTTGAAAGGATAATAACTAAAATCAGGAATTATGAGAATGGTAGGGTAGAAGTAGGCTCAGAACAAATGTGAATTTAACAGCAAATTACTACTGGACACTATATAGACAGGATGTAGAGGCTGAGAACAATGCACAAGAAATGTTGACATACTTGAAACATTGCAACTTCCTCAGTTAAAAGGAGTACAAAGACTGGTATTAACTTAAAAATAAAGGAAATGGAAATTAAAGAGCAATGGGACACCAATGTACAGGAAACACCCCAAGATAGTGATGAAATACCAGAAAGTGTAGAAAGAAGCAGCAGCACTATCAAAGGCAGGGAAGTATCCCCTTGATCCACAGTCATACCAACCCATTTCAGTTCTGAAGCATATCTACAAAATGTTTAGGAGAATTTTGGTAAAAAATGGGAAATATATTGCTGAGAATAATAGTCTTGGGACAGTGTGGGTTTACAGAAGACATGCAAACATTTGATAATTTTAACAAAACCCTAATGATTCAAAAGGATGCATTGGACAATAATAATATGTTAATGTTAAATGGTCTGAATGCTGAAAAGCCTTTCATGGAATGAGATTAGAATTTATGAAGAGATCTTTTGAGGTATTTGGGTTTTCACAGGCATGGTCAACATTAATACTTAATACTTACAAAAGAGTTCAATCTAGGACAAAGTGTGGTGGTGAACTGTTTAAAGTGCACAGCCTTACAAGAGGAACTAGGCAAGGACATCCACTTTTCACCATTACACTTTGCTTTGCATTTAGAGTCAATAACAAATGACACAAGAAAATCAAACATAACTGGATTTAAATGGGGAAATACTAATTAGAAAAAAATATATTTTTTGAGGGTGACATAATATTATATGTTAATAGTCTGGAATATGACATAAAAATATTTGATGAACTTAAATATTTTAACAGGATAGCAAGATATATAAAATGGAAGAGTAAAATATCAAAGGCTATAGTAATGGATTATGGCAAATGCATGACTATGCAGAAAGCTTACCTTTTGGGGGGGGCTTACTTGGGAATTTGGCTGATACAGAATGTTGATCAAGAAGCTAAAGAAATGTGGGAAATAATTATTCAAACTATTATAAGATGACTATGGAAATTGTTATTTATGGTCAATGACAATAACATTCAAGTGATTAAGATGTTTTTGGACCCACCAGTTCTTTATGTAGGTCAGGCTTATATGTATCAAGAGAGAGACAATCTGGAAGAATATAAAAAGGGAAATTAAGGAGTTTCTTTGCAATAACAAGGGAAACAATGCAATAGGAAAACAAATACTGACAATGGAACAGGGTGGATTTGGGCTCCCAAATTTGGAGATATTCTATAAGTCCATGCAATTTATATTTGGATTTAGGGATTTTCAAGATAGTTGCACACTGATCAAAAGCATAACCTTCAGCTCTTCCAGTGTGAAAATAAAAACTGAGAAACAACAGCCAGTGATACTGTCAACTTGAGTAAAATTCAGTTACTGTCTAATAAATACACTGCCTGGATACCAGCAAAGAAACAAATAAGAGCCTGAAAGAAAATAAACTAGAAAAGGTGAAGAGAAAACACTGACTGGGAAGAATCTTGCAGCTGTTCAGCAAAAAGCAGTTGAAGCTCCCGCTTTGGGCTTCCAGTAATCTAAAGGTAAAAATAAGGCAGATGTAACATTGAAGGAGTATTTCAACTCAAATTTTAAAAAGGTTGTAAAATGGAAGAAGCTTTAAAAATATACTAAAACAAACTGATAAAACTGCAAAAATCAGAGGTCGAAATGAAGAAAATACTGGACAAGTATGACAGTGCTAAAAAGGATGTTTCAAAAAATGGTAGAATTACAGGACAGAGAATGAAGGAAAAAGTTGAGAAATTCTGCTGTACCAGAGAAACTAAAAGGAACAGACTGAATTCATTTTATGAAGGCACAAATAAGCAACCTGAATGGTATTCCACAGCAGGAATTGTTAATTGAAAGGGCACACCATGTTTGTTCCAAATCTGTCCATGAGAAAGCAGCCAAGACTTTTTTTTAGTAAAGATTTAAGGCTACCAGCAGAAAGAGTTGATCCTGGCAAAACTGTTTTATGCAGAACAGGTTAAGGAACAAATGCAAAAGTCTGTCCAACAAAAAGTGAGTTATCAAGCAGAAGGGTTGCTGCTTCTCATTCTTCTGATAGTAAAGCATTCAGAGAGAATTGCCAGCAAAAATGTTTCTACTGTTCAACAGGAAAATGCTTGAGAGACAGAGAGGCGCACAGGAGTTGACCAGAAGAATCAGAAGTACATTGAATTGAACCAGACTCTGGAGTTGAGAGGTGGAGATGAACAGGAAGAAAACCAACAACATGGAAATTAGTGAATAAATGTGACATTGCAAAGCATCAATCACATCTGTGAAATATGGCTGTATAAGAATAAGTGGAAATAGTGGACTTTTGTTGAGTTTGTTAAACTTGTGGGGAACTGAAAAGCATTTGTCTCACTTCATGTATTTAATGTTTGGAAGGATGCTGATGGGAGGGGAAGAAGAAAGAAAAATGTAACTTTAAGTAAAACCATTTCTGTTCATAATAGTATTTCTGTGAAACGTTTGACAATATAAATTATATATTCTGTAGTAAAGTATTTTCAGTTATTCTTGTGTGTGATAATGTTACTAAAGTAAACTTGCATTTTTTTCTTCCTCCTCTTCTCTTTCTTCTTTTTTGGTATTAAGAAATATAAGCATTACAGTGAAAATGAGAAGGAAGGCTAGAAAAAAATACATTTAAGTTAATAGGCTGTATTCTTGGCTTTTTGAGGTGGGGATGGGGTGTAAAAGTACACAGATCATAATATATGTACAGCTGATATAGACCTCATATTTTAACTGGTAACAAGTAAATATCAGAACATAAAAATATAATGAAAAGTTTTCCTCAAGGAATAAATGTTTCAGCTTGTGTTTCAAGCTGCAGCAGAGTACTACATTTTTCTTTTTTTATCTTACATTTCCATAAAGACAAGTTGATAGTAGGGCAATAAAAGACTAAACACTGGTTTCTTCAAGTCTAAAATTTAATGATTTTTGAAAATGTGTAATTTGTTTTCATATCTGGAGTGGGTGGAATAAAGATTAAAAAAAGAACAGATACCAATTAGTGTAAGTAGAAATGTAGATATGCACAGTACCATGTATAACCTCAATTTCAGGTTAATTAGGGCCTATGTTAGCAGCTGTGTACTTGCACAAATGTTCATATACACAGTTATGAGTGTTTGAATTAAGTTAATAGGTTATGGGTCTGTGTTTGCTTTTTTGTTTGAGAGCTTTTATTAAAACAAAATGTCTTGTAAAATGTGATGAAAAGAAAAAAACTGTTTAAAAGATCAACCATGGGGTGGTACAGTGACACAGCAGATAAAGATGTCGACCTACAAGAGGTTCCCTGGTTCGGTTCTTGGGGACGGTGCCTTCTGTATGGAGTCTGCATGTATGCCCTGTATTCATGTTGGTCTCCTCTGTGTGCTCAAGTTTCCTCCCACATTCCAAATACATGCAGTAAGTGGATTGGACGCTCTAAATTGGACATAGGTGTGAGTGTACATGTGAATGTGTCATATAGAAGAACAATCGAGGCAGGACTAGTCACCCGGGGGTATGAACCTTGGCTCTAGATGATTGTCACTGTTGAGGTGACACCCCAACCCCATGTGCAAAAATGGGAAAAAAAAGAGTGTGGATGAATGGATGGATGAATTATCAAAGAAAATAAGGGACTCAGAAATTCAAGGATATAGTTGGTATGGTGTTCAAGAAAAGCTGGCTTTATTTGTAGATAATATTATTTTGCACCTGATGTAACCAGTAAAGGACATCTCAATGTTGTGGAACATTCTGAGACAGTTCTGAGCTTTTTTGGGGGATATAAAATTAATGAAGATAAAACAAAGGCTATAGTTATAAAATATGTACTTACACATGAATTGCTTCAGCAATACCTCTATCCATAGGTACATGATAAAATGAACTACTTAGGAGTATGGATTGAAGAAGGATTCTGTTATAACAGCTAAGGCTATGTGGGACAAGACTAACTAAAAGATTATATAAAAAATGTGAAACTGGGAGCTCTTGCCTATGAATATGGATAGTAAGATGCAAGCAGTAAATGTTTTAGTCCCTTTAATTTTATACACAGGTCAGGCATGTTTTTATCAACCAGAAGAGAAGCTGTAGATAGTAATCAATAAAGAGTTGAAAGATTTAATTTGGGGGAAAGGGCAAGAGTCAAATGGGATAAGTTGATCCTCCCAATAAGTTTAGGGCTACAATTTAAGCTATAATTCAAAGTAGAAAGGGGTGGTGGTGATGATGATGATGATGAAGCAGGGGGATAATTCAAGAAATAAGGAAAAAAATGGATTTTGGATGCAGAGCCTTAAGGAGAATAACAGTCATATAGAATATTATATTCATAAAGTAAGCAGAAAGTATACTAAGAAAGTACAGTTTTGTACCTACCATAAATGTAGATGTTCGAGTGCTAATACAGCTGCAGTAATCACATATGGGTTCTCTGCCGTCAAGGCGGAGTCCGGTCGGCGAATTCCCAAATTCGTAGGTCCAGCGTCGGTTGTTGTCGCTTTCTCCTGCGACAGTCGCGCAGGGGTATATAAGACACAGCCCAGTCTTTCTTGCCCCAGATGTCAGGTGCCCCCAAAAGGAAGGCAATACATAAATTATAAATATAATCATGCAATGCAATATAATTCAAAAATCAGGAGTTGCCAGGTTGTATGAGGAGGTGTTAGCCACTAGGCCTTTACCAAGAGGGGAAGGAGGAACATCTACATTTATGGTAGGTACAAAACTGTACTATGTTCATCGTGCATACAGCTGCAGTAGCACTAGGTGGAACTGGGAGGAGCCAGAATGCCCTGCAACACAGCAGTGGCAAAGCCTGCTCTAGTTCTGGAGTATAAAGGCAGGTGGTAGTGTTTTGTGAAGGTATGCACAGAACTCCAAGTGGCTGCCTCCAAAATATCTTCTCTGAGGAAGGCTGTAGAGGTAGCTGTGGCCCTTGTGGAGTGAGATCTGATGCCTGTAGGAACAGATTTGCCATGAAAGTAGTAACAAAACCGTATGCAGTGGCCTATCCATTTTGAAATTGTCTGTTTGGAAATTGGCTTCCCTTGAGCTCCTACAGCATAGGACACAAAGAGTTGTTCTGATTTCCTGAAAGGCTTTGTTCTGTCCAAATAATAACGTAGCTGTCTATGGATGTCTAAGGAATGTAGCAGCCTTTCCCCTTTGTTTTGAGGATTGGGGTAAAAGGTAGGTAAGTGTATGGCCTGATTTAAAGCTACCCTGGATACTACCTTAGGCATAAATGATGGGTTGGTTCAGGAAACCCTGTCCTGATGGAAGATGAGAAAGGGCTGCACAGCCATGAGGGCTTGTAGTTCGAAACCCTACGAGCTGAGGTAATGGCCAGAAGGAAAGCTGTTTTCCAGGACAAATATTGCAAATCTGCTGAGGCAGCTGGTTCAAAGCGAGGCAATGTTAATTTTTCTAGAATGTAATTAAGATCCCAGGCTGGTATTGGTTGTTTCCTTGGAGGTCTTATATTCTTAGCCCCTCTGAGGAACTGTCTTAAGAGTGGGTGAGAGAATAAGGGTGGATCAGTGTTGTATTCTGCAGAAATGGCTGAGGCATGAATTTTGATGGAGGAAAATGAAAGTCCACTGTTCAACAGCTCAGCTAGATACTGTAATATCTGAGGTAAATTCAGTTTTCTAGGATCTTGGCCTTTTTTCTCATTCCAAGGAGTAAGCCTTTCTAGTAGATGGCCTTCTGGCCTCCAAAATGACTTCCTGCACCTCTTTGGAGAGTAGGATCTGTTGTAGTGTTAAGGAATTTTCCATGCAGCCAGATTGAGTGTTTTCAGCTGACTGTGAAGAGTTTTGTAGCTGTGCTGGGTCAATAGAAGAGGCATTAGAGGTAGAATCCAGGGAGGAGTATGTGTTAGGCTCCTCAAGAGTGGGTACCAGTGTTGTCTTGGCCAGTCTGGAGCAATCAGTATCATCTTCGGTCTGTCTGCTCTTGCTTTCAAGAGCACCTTGGGCAGAAGAGGCAAAGGTGGGAAGGTGTAAACTGTCCGTGCTGCCCAACTGAAAGAAAGTGTGTCCACTCTCCAGGCCTTTGGATGGAAGGTCCTTGAGCAGAACTTTGTCAATTGATGATTCCTGTGGGAGGCAAAGAGATCTATGTCTGGCCTTCCCCACGCTTGGACTATCTTTGTAAACACTTGAGGATGCAACTTCCATTCGTGTGGGTCTGTCATATTTCTGCTTAGATTGTCTGCCAGCGTGTTTTCCAATCCTGGCAGGTACTGTGCTTGAAGTTCGATTTGCCATTCCAGAGCCAAGTTCCAAAGTGACATGGCTAGCCTGCACAGGGGGTATGAATGTGTTCCTCCTTGTTTGTTTATGTACCACATTACTGTGGTGTTGTCTGTTCTTATCAATAATTGCCCTGGATGCAGGAGGTCCTTGAAAGCTGTAATTGCATTTATCACTGCTAGCATTTCCTTTTGATTGATGTGAAGGTACTTTTCCTTTGGGGACCATTTGCCCTGAATGCACCTGTCTGTCATGTGTGCCCCCCAGGCATAGTCTGAGGCGTCTGTTGTGATGACTTGATTTGCTTGAGGCTTGCAGAATGGTAGACCTGTGTTTGTTTGACATGCTTGGGCCCACCATAGAAATTCCTTTTGCAAACATGGAATTATTGGTATTATTGTTTCCAAACTGTGGCTGTGTTGAGACCATATGTTTTTTAGGTACCATTGAAGTTTCCTCATATGCAACTTTGCACATGAGATTAGAAGAATGCAAGATGCCATGAAGCCCAGAGCCTGCAGGATTTTCCTTGCAGTTAGCCTGTACAATTTGCTAGTATTTTGAAGTACTGAGTTAGTTGCCCTTGTTTTAAGATAGGCCATCTGGGTGTTTGTGTCCAAGTTGGCACCCAGGAAAGTTATTTTCTGAGATGGTGTTAGCCTGGATTTCTCTTTGTTGACTGTGTATCCCAGAGAATTCAATAACCGTGTTACATAAGCCAGATGTTCCAGAAGTATGTGTTTGCTGTCCGCTTGGATCAGGCAATCGTCCAAATAAGGGTAAATTTGTATCCCTTGAAGTCTGCAGTAGGCAATTACTGATGCCAGGCATTTTGTGAATACTGTAGATAAGCCAAAGGGCAATGCAGAGAATTGATAGTGGATTGAACCTGCAAGAAATCTGAGGTATCTTCTGCAGCTTTGTCTGACTGGGACATGCAGGTATGCCTCCTTGAGGTCCAATGTTACCAGCCAAAACTCCTTGCCCAGCATGGGAAGAAGCTGCTGTAAGGTGAGCATCTTGAATTTTGGTACGAGTAGAAATGTGTTTAGGATGGATAAGTCCAAAATGGGCCTCCAGTCGTTTCCTTTCCTTGGCACCAGGAATAGTCTGGAATAAAAACCTTGACCTTGCTCATGAGTAGGTACCTCTTGAATAGCTTTCATGCCCATGAGCTTTGAAATTTGTATTTGAGCCTCTGACCTTTGATTGTGATGCCTCTCATTTTGGAAGTGTGTGAAAATGAAATCTGTAGCCTCTGTTTATAATGTCCAGGATCCATTTGTCTGTTGTGATAATATGCCAATTTCTTGTAAATAATGCCAGCTTTCCTCCCAAGGGTGCTGCCAGCTGAGACTTGCTTGGCATGAAAAGGGGAAGTCATTGGGTTTGTTTCCTGTATTGTTGTGCACTGTCTTCGCCACCTCTTGGTGGTGGAGTTTGCCATTGTCTGCCTCTATATGATCCTTGAGATTGTCCTCTGCCCCTTGTGCATCTGTATCTACCTCTTTGGGGCTTGTCCGTGGCTGGAAAGGACCAGTTTTTTGAAGGCCAATTTCTGCTAAAACATGGTGGTTGAACCTGTAGAAAAGCCTTGACAGTTTGCATAGATTTAGCTTTTTCTTCCATTTTCCGTAGTATCTTCTCAGCATTAGTACCAAATAATAAATCCTTTTGTAAAGGAGCATCTAGTAGTTTAGCTTTAACATGATCAGGCAAGCTTTGTTCCCTAAGCCAGGCATGCCTACGAATGACTGATCCTGTAACAGCAGCTCTACTTGAGGCCTCTAGAGCATCATAGCCACATTGTAAGGTGTGTTTACCCACTTGTTCTGCACTATGCATCATGTCCTGCAACTCCTTCAAATCTGGTTGTTCAGGTTGTGACATTTTATTCCTTAATTGTGATAACGGAAACTGCTGATATTTAAGCATATGGAACTGACAATTTAAGGCCCTCATGGCTAGGGTGGCTGAGGTATATACATTTTTTCCCCACCTTTCTAAGGATCTAGACTCTGTGGATTCTTAGCAGTAGAGGCCTTCACTCCCTTGGGGCCTTGAGAAATGGTTTCAGGGTCAGCATTATGGCTTTTGTAAAGAAATTGGTGGGAGTTAGGAACTCTGTAGTACCTATCAGGCTTGACTGGGGCAGGAGGCAGGATTAAGAAAGAATAAACATCATCAAGTATGTCCAAGACAGGAGGTAAGAGGTCTGTGCTGAGGTAACAAAGAAATTCCCTAAGTCTTTTCTTGGAATCAGAAAAGTCTTGGCCTTCCCAATGGAAGTGTTCCCTCAAGGAAGAAAAATCCTCTGGGGGAGATACAGAAGGAATGGACTGTTCTGCATCAGAATCTTCAGTGTTGCTCTTCATCAGGATGTTCTGAAATAATGGAGCCCTGGTCAGAAGAGGGAGAATCTTCCTCCACTCTGGGTCTCTTGTCTGGAGGGGGTTGGGAACCCCTGATAAGAGTAATTAAATCCTCAGCCATTTTTAGCATCTGCTTTTTAGGCATGGGGCCTGGAGATGGGCCCTGTGCAACAGGCCTCTTGGGATGCATGGCTGATTTGGACTTAGTAAAGGCCTTAATGAAAAGGAAGATGAGGGTCTAAAGACACCATGGGTGGAAGTGGACCTGTCCACATTAGGAGGCTCAACACTCACAGTGGCTTCGGTGGTTGTAGCCTGGGTATGGGCCGAGGTACCAGTGGTCTCGGTTACAGAAGACACCGCCAAAGAAGTGTCATCGGTAGTCAGCTTGATGACAACCGGACCACGTGTAGCCAGTTTTGGCGTGGTGTCGGTCGAGACGGACAAAACAGTAGTGACATTTTATAATCAAAGGCTGTACCAAAATAGTGTTGGATGCTTAATAGTGCATTTATTGAAAGTAGCGACAGCCGAGGCGTTACGCCGTGGTCTGGGCCTAAACAAGGTATGCAGAGGGAATGGAAATCCTTATGTGGTATTTGCTTCCCACAAGAAATACAATTGTTAACTTTTTCTGACATCGGTCTGAGGAGCTTTAAAGAAATTCAGGAGCTGGCCGACCGGCACTTGCGAACTGCTTCTGCTCGCGGCAAAAAGACTGAAGCGACAACAACCGACGGACCTAGACTTGCCTGACAGCAGAGAACCCATATGTGATTACTGCAGCTGTATGCACGATGAACATCTAAGCCAACACAGGAATTATGAAAGGAGATTCTGCTAATAGGGATGACTGCATTTAGGAGTATGGATAACAGGCAAGAGGGGGCTGAAATTTACTGGAGGAAGCTAGCAAAGGAACTAAGGTACTGGGAATAAATAATTAGAGAGGGAAAGCTAACAGAATATGAAGAGGCCAAAAAGACATTTGGATTGCAGGCTAGTGATTGCCTTCCCTATCAGGGATTGATATCAGAGTACAAGCAGAGAGAAAGGGATAGGGACTACTGCTGAACAGCCTTAGTTAGAAACTTCTGAATACAAGAAAAGTACAGTTTTGTACCTACCATAAATGTAGATGTTCGAGTGTTCACCCTGCTGCAGTCATCACACTTGGGTTATCCTGCCGTCAGGCAGTCCCGCAGTCAGCCTGAGTTCCAAAGTCTTGGTCTGGCATTGGTTGCTGTCGCTTCTTCCCTGACATCAGTGTGCCAGGGGTATGTAAGAGGCATCCAACGCCATTTTCTTCAGATTTTTCTTGCCCCCAGATGTCAGGTGCCCCCAATAGGTAGGCAATATATATATAGCTATATAAAAATGTACATATAAAAATAAAACAATACCTTCAGGCACAAGCAAATACACCACAGAGGTTGTATAGGATAGAATGGTATAGATAAGTCCAGCTAGTTCAGAGGGGATGGAGGGAGGGTAACCTGGACAGCAGCAGGGTGAACACTCGAACATCTACATTTATGGTAGGTACAAAACTGTACTATGTTCATCGTGTTACCCTGCTGCAGTCATCACACTTGGGTTGAATCCAAAAGCTAAGGATGGGCGGTGGAGTTAAACAGAGTTAGAAGAAGTTAGAAGAAGCTAGTAGGCCCTGCAAAACTGCAGTGGCAAAACCAGCTCTAGTCTTAGAATATAGAGGTAAGTGATAGTGTTTGGGGAAGGTGTGCAAATAACTCCAAGTTGCAGCTTCCAGAATATCCTTGGTTGGCACCCCCCTGAGAAAGGCTGCTGATGTAGCTGTAGCCCTGGTGGAGTGGGACCTAATGTTAGCAGGCACCGGTTTCCCATGATGCGTGTAGCAGAAACGTATGCAATGTCCTATCCATTTTGAAATGGTCTGTTTTGAGATAGCTTTTCCTTGTGATCCTGAAGCATAGGCTACAAAGAGCTGGTCAGATTTTCTGAAAGCCTTAATTTTATCCAAGTAGTAATGTAATTGCCTGTGAATGTCCAAAGAGTGCAGGAGTCTTTCTCCTTTGTTCTGGGGATTTGGGAAAAAGGTAAGCAAATGAATGGTTTGGTTTAGGGCCACACTGGATACCACCTTTGGCATAAAGGAAGGGTTAGTTCGTAGAGAGACTCTGTCTTGACGAAAAATGAGGAAAGGATCCACTGCCATTAGTGCCTGTAGCTCTGAGACTCTTCTAGCTGAAGTTATTGCTAGTAGCAGAGCAGTTTTCCATGAAAGAAATTTTAAATCAGCTGAAAAGGCTGGTTCAAAGGGTGGCAGTGTAAGCTTTTCCAAAACAAAGTTGAGATCCCAAGTAGGTGTTGGTGCTCTCCTGGGCGGTCTTATGTTCTTAACCCCTCTGAGGTACTGTCTTAGGAGTGGATGTGAAAATAAAAGAGGATCCGTGTTGAAATGAGCTGAAATTGCTGAGGCGTGGATCTTAATAGATGAAAAGGAAAGTCCTTTGTGCAACATCTCAGTTAAATATTGTAGAAACTGAGGAATGTTTGGATCAAGGGGATTTTGGCCTTTAGCCTGGTTCCAGGCGCAAAATCTTTTCCATTTGTCTGAATAGGTTTTCCTGGTGCTGGGCCTCCTGGCCTCCAGAATGACATCCATAACAGCTTTGGATAGAGGTGTTGGCTGGTTGTTTAGGTAATTTGCCATGCAGCCAGGTTTAAAGTCTTGAGCTGGCTGTTGAGAATCTGATTGTCTCACTGGATGAGCAGGTGAGGAATTTGTGGTAAAATCCATGGTGGGCCGTGGGCCATGTTCCTTAGAATTGGATACCAGTGTTGGCGTGGCCAGTCTGGTGCAATGAGTATCATTTGTGGCCTCTCTAATCTGACTTTCAGCAGTACCTTTGCTAGAAGAGGCAGTGGAGGAAAGGCATACACTGTTAATGTTTTCCAACTGAATGAGAGGGCGTCCACTTTCTAAGCTTGTGGGTGGAATGTCCTTGTGCAAAATTTTTGAAGTTAGTAGTTTTGGGGGTTGGCAAACAGATCTATGTCTGGGAGTCCCCATTTTTGAGTTATCATTGCAAATACTTGTGGATCTAATTTCCACTCATTGGGATCCATGATGTTTCTGCTTAGGTCGTCTGACAATGTGTTTTTCTTTCCTGGCAGGAATTGTGCTTGAACGTGGTAAGACAGTGTTGTGTTCCACAAGGTCATTGTTTGCCTGCACAAAGGGTAGGAATGTGTGCCCCCTTATTTGTTTATGTACCACATTACTGTGGTATTGTCCGTCTTTATTATTAGTTGTCCTGGGTGTAAGAGGTCCTTGAAAGCTGTTAGGGCATTCTGTACTGCTAGCATTTCTTTTTGATTGATATGCAGATGCCTTTGATCTGTAGTCCATTTGCCCTGAATGCACTGTCCTGCCATGTGTGCTCCCCAGGCATAGTCCGATGCATCTGTTGTCATAGTTTGACTGGCTGTGGGTAAGGTGAAAGGCTGACCCTTGTTGAGGTGACATGCCTGTGCCCACCACAGAAACTCCTGTTGAAGGCAGGGAATGAGTGGTATCATTGTTTCCAAGCTGTGGCTGTGCTGGGTCCATATGCTTTTCAGGTACCATTGTAATTTCCTCATATGCAGTTTTGCAAATGGTATTAGTAGTATGCAAGATGCCATGAATCCCAAGGCCTGCAGAATTTTTCTTGCAGGGAGTTGGGTCTTTATTGCCATTATTTTGAAGTATTGAGTCAGCTGTTGTTGCTTGTCTGGCGTGAGATAAGCCATCTGGGCCGTTGTATTCAATCTGGCACCCAGAAATATTATGTTTTGTGAGGGCACTAGTTTTGATTTCTTTTCATTTACTGTGTACCCTAGGCAACTTAGAAGGTGTTTGACAAATGCCAGATGCTTTAAAAGAATGTCCTTGCTTTCTGCTTGAATAAGGCAGCTGTCCAGGTATGGGTATATTTGAATTCCTCTTTGTCTGTAGTATGCAATTACTGGTGCCAGGCATTTTGTGAAGACCCTGGGTGCAGTAGATAAGACAAAGGGCAGTGCAGAGAATTGATAATGAGTTGAACCTGCAATGAAGCGGAGGTATCTTCTGCAATTTTGTCTGATAGGGACATGCAGGTATGCCTACTTCAGGTCCAACGTTACTAGCCAAGCATTCTTGCCCAGCATGGGAAGAAGCTGCTGCAGTGTTAGCATCTTGAATTTTGGTACTTGCAGATAGGTGTTCAGAACTGAAAGATCCAGAATGGGTCTCCATGCTTTGTCCTTTCTTGGGACTAGAAAGAGTCTTGAGTAAAATCCTTGTCCTTGCTCCTGTGTAGGTACCTGTTGAATGGCTCTCATGTCCATGAGAGCTGTAATTTGTTTTTGTGCCTCTGCCCATTGATTTGGTGGCAGGTTTGGCATTCCTTTTATCCTTGGCAAGGTATGAAAGTGGAATCTGTATCCTTGTGAAACAATGTTTAGGACCCATTTGTCTTTTGTGATGATGTACCAGTTGTCTGCAAAAAGTGCTAATTTTCCTCCCAAGGGAGCTGCCAAGAGAGATTTGCTTGGTAGTTTGAGGGTTGAGTCATTGTGTTTGTCTTCTGCTAGCTTGGGGTCTGTCTTCTCCTCCTTTCTGGGTAGCAGTACCCCATTGGCGAGGTTTGTAAGGGCCTTGTGACTGACCTTTGCCCCTTCGGCGTCAGTATTTGCCCCTCTGCGATCTGTCAGAAGCTGGAAAGGACCAGTTTTTTGTTGGCCAATTTCTGCTGAAACAAGGGGGTTGTACCTGTAAGAAATCCTTGACTGTCTGCATAGACTTTGCCTTATCCTCCATTTTCTTTAAAACCTCTTCTGCTTTGACACCAAATAATACATCCTGCTGTAAAGGTGCATCCAATAATTTTGCTTTAACATGATCAGGTAGGGTTTGTTCTTTTAACCAAGCATGTCTATGTATGACAGACCCAGTAACAGCTGCTCTACAGGAAGCTTCCAATGAATCAAATCCACATTGTAAAGTATGCTTGCCCACCTGTTCAGCGGCATGCAACAGATCCTGCATTTCTTTGAATTCAGACTGTTCAGAATGAGTGCTCATTTTTTGTTTTAATTGAGACATTAGAAATTGCTGATATTTCAGCATGTGAAACTGACAATTTAATTCTCTCATAGCCAGAGTAGCTGAGGTGTATATCTTCTTTCCCCATCTATCTAGGGCTCTGAAATCCCTTTCAGAGGGCACAGGATTTTTAACCATAGAAGCTTTAGCCCCTTTGGGACCCTGGGAAATTGTTTCTGGTTCAGCCACAGGGCTTTTATAAAGGAATGTGTGTGAGTCAGGGACTCTGTAGTATCTTCAAGGAAAACAACGAACCAGTGAAAGTCACACTTTATTTTTCTATAGCGCCTCGGCTCACCAAAAAGCCTTCAAGGAGTAACAAATCACATATATCCAAAGAATATATAGCACTACCAAAGTTAATTATTCAATTAAACATTCAATTAAATATAAAACTCATTGTCTACTTAAAAAGACAGTGTGTTAAATCAAACTTTTCCAACAGCATTCAGTATTTAACCCTACAGGACTCAATGTATTATATTTTAGAATAAAAATAATTTCTTTCTTTAAGAGAGCATTTTTTATTCTACTCTCACTAACTTCATTTATAATAATCTGCTCTAAAATAGTAACCTTCAAACTATCACATTCTCCATTATGAAACTCAATAAAATGTCGAGCTAAAGGGCTTTCTATTTTATTTGCTCTTATGTCCCTTAAATGCTCCAAAATTCTAACTTTAAACATTCTTTTAGTTTGACCTACATAAAATTTTTCACATTTACATTGAATGGCATATATTACACACTCCATTGTACAATTAAAATAACCATTAGGTTTAAAACTATTTCCATTAATATAAGGAAAAAAATTTTTTACGAAGGGACAAACCTTACATTTTCCTCATGGTACTATTCCCTTAACACCAATTTGTTTATAAATTTTCTCCCCCAGTCTAATAAATTTCGTGTGCACTAACATGTCTTTTATATTTCTGCCTCTTTTATAAGCAAAATTCAGTTTCTTCTTTGTTAAATCATTAAGTTCTCTCTAGTTTTGTAAGAATTTCCAAAAATGTAAGATACATTTCTTAATATTTTCACTATATATATTAAATGTAGAGACCATAAAAATCTCTTCTAATTCTTTTTTATTACTCATATTAATTCTATTATTTTGTTTTTTCCAACATATTAATTCCCTCTTGTATCTTTTATCAAATATTTTATTTATGCTCAAATTAACTAATTGTCTATCATATTGCCTTCTTATAAACATATCTGTAGAATTCTTTATTTCATTTAAAAAATCTTTTTCATCATTACAGATACGAGATAGCCTTAAGAATTCACTATAGGGTAAGGCTTCCAGGGTATGCCTAGGATGACAACTTGTGCCCATTAAGAATTCATTCAGGCAATCAAATGTCCTATGTATACCTGTAACTATAGGTCTACCTATAATGCCCTTTAAATTAATATCCAAAAAGGAAACATTCTCACCACATTGCATACCATCAAACGTTATATCAAACCTATTCATTTGTATATCTTGTACAAATTTCTCAACTTCAGATTTACCTCCCTCACACAAAAAAAATAAGTCATCAATAAATCTAAAATAATATATAACATAATTTTTAACAAATAAATTGGTATAAATATATTCGAATTCCACCATTCCCATAAAAATGTTAGCATAATGGGTGCAAATGCAGCACCCATGGCTGTGCCTTGGATCTGGTGGAAAATCTCATTGTCAAAATAAAAATAATTATTCTCCAAACAAAATTTCACTAAGTCTAAAATATAATGTGTCAATGGTGAGTCACCCATCTGTTTATGTAAGGCTTCTATTCCAATTTTTTTTTTTAATATTAGTTTATAGGCTTTTAACATCTAATGTCAGCCAATACATATTTTCATTCCAAATCACAGTTTTAATTCTATTCAAAAAATCAAAAGAATCCTGTATATAGGACGGAAGTTTCTGTGCCTCCTTCAGAAGTACTTGATGTAAAACCACCCCTAAATTATGTAAAAAATAATTACTTGCCGAAACAATTGGTCTACCCGGGGTATTAATCATGTCTTTATGAATTTTAGGTAGTCAATAGAAGTAGGCTGGACTACAATATTGAATATTCAACTTATTTTCAACATCAACATCCAACCAATAACCTAATCTCAAGCCTCTTTGTATTAAATTCAAATAGTTTTCCTTGGCTGCTTTTATTGCCTCATCTGAAGCTTCACAATATATAGACTCATCTTCTAATAAATCTGTACACATTTTATAATATTGAGTATAATGCATGATAACAATTTTGTTACCTTTATCAGAGGGCTTTACTATTAAATCACATTGTTTGGAAAAAATCATTAATTCCTTCCATTCATTTTTGGATAAATTAAAACTTACATCTCTATTATTTAAATTATCTATTAATGCATCAAGTTCAAAGCCTACCATCACTTGAAAGTTTTTTATCCCTTCATGTAACAAAGGAGGCATAAATTTATTATTTGTACTAATTGCAGAAGTATCTATAGTGCAATATGCATTCAATTCACTAACGCAAGATAGAAATGAATCATTCAATGAATTATTATTAACTTCTAATGAATTCGTATCTGAGCTTAATGAGTTATTAAACAAATCATTTGGCCCTGCATTTTTAACAACAATACAATTAAAATAATACCACAAATGTAATTTGCGAACAAACCTTAATAACTCTATTTTACACTCATATTTGTTCGGTAAGACTGTAGGCACAAATTTGTCCATGATTTAAAACAGTAAAAACTTCATCACTGATATGCCAACCAGATAAGTTAACAACTAAATTCAAAATTTGATAAGAGCAAGAATCAGTACCATCTAGTCCTTTTATTTTCGCGCCATTGGTGTGGGGGACCTCCTCTCTGTGGTTCTTGTTCCGTATAACTTCTTTTCTGTTGTTGTTGCCTCCCATAAGTCTTATAGGGATGAAAATGTTCCAGAAAATAACAGTCATCTGCTGGTGAAGGTAAAGGAGGAAAATCAGAACCTATGTCACTATCACTCTGAGTTCTAGGTATATATTTCCCGTGATTATGAATGTTTGTCGTACTATCAGTTCTCTCTCTCTCTGGTGACCACTTCCATTGAAATGACTAGTTCTGGGGCATGAATGTTGATTGGATCCACCAAAAAAGGCTGTACCCTTTTCAAAATCACGAAGGTCCCTCTGTATTTTTCGCATCTTTTGTTCCAGTACTTTTTTCTCATGTATAGTAATTTTATCCTGAATGTCAGTAAGACAGGATTCAAATTTCACCCTGTCCAAGGTGGTCATTAAATTTGTACATACCATGGTGATGTCTTTTTTGATATTAGATAATTTAAGAATATCCCGTTCTATCAGAATATTGAGCCATTCAATTGAACAATGATGTGTCGCTTTTTCCCATCTCTGTTGGAATACTTTGTCAGTGGCACACGTCAAAATGAAGGGCTCTGAGGAAAATTTTATTGCTCTCAAGCCTCTGGGTACTATATTAAGGTCTACATACCTTTGCAGGCTTGTATAATTGTAATAAATAAGCATTTCTTTGTCCATTAAATTACTGAGTTTAGTTATCAAAGTTTTCACTTCTCCTGAAAATTCCATAGATCGCTTACCAATGTGAGCAAAAGGGTTACTTCTTTGTTTGTTTCGAGTTTGTCAGAAAGCGTTCCCACACTGGAACACCAGAGACATTTTCAGTAACCCATTCCTCTCTATACGATCAGAACTGCATTCCATATTGGTATTAATAAAACCATCAAGAGTCCGTTGAGAGGTACCTGGATTCTCCTCTCTAAAAATTCTCGGAATATTAACACCTGGATCACTGGCCATAGAAGCGAGGATATAGAACAACTTACAGGACACAAAACTGTACCACGAACTTCAAGGAAAACAACAAACCAGTGAAAGTCACACTTTATTTTTCTCTAGTGCCTCGGCTTACCAAAAAGCCTTCAAGGAGTAACAAATCACATATATCCAAAGAATATATAGCACTACCAAAGTTAATTATTCAATTAAATATAAAACTCATTGTCTACTTAAAAAGACAGTGTGTTAAATCAAACTTTTCCTACAGCATTCAGTATTTAACCCTACAGGACTCAATGTATTATATTTTAGAATAAAAATCATTTCTGTCTTTAAGAGAGCATTTTTTATTCTACTCTCACTAACTTCATTTATAATAATCTTCTCTAAAATAGTAACCTTCAAACTTATCACATTCTCCATTATGAAACTCAATAAAATGTTGAGCTAAAGGGCTTTCTATTTTATTTGCTCTTATGTCCCTTAAATGCTCCAAAATTCTAACTTTAAACATTCTTTTAGTTTGACCTACATAAAATTTTTCACAATTACATTGAATGGCATATATTACAGACTCTGTTGTACAATTAAAATAACCATTAGGTTTAAAACTATTTCCATTAATATAAGGAAAAAAAATTTTTACGAAGGGACAAACTTTACATTTTCCACATGGTACTATTCCCTTAACACCAATTTCATAAAGATCAAAAAGACATGATTAATCCCCCAGGTAGACCGATTGTTTCGGCAAGTAATTATTTTTTACATAATTTAGGGGTGGTTTTACATCAAGTACTTTTGAAGGAGGCACAGAAACTTCCATCCTATATACAGGATTTTTTTGATTTTTTGAATAGAATTAAAAATGTGATTTGGAATGAAAATATGTATTGGCTGACATTAGATGTTAAAAGCCTATACACTAATATTAAAAATTTTTTTGGAATAGAAGCCTTACATAAACAGATGGGTGACTCACCATTGACACATTATATTTTAGACTTAGTGAAATTTTGTTTGGAGAATAATTATTTTTATTTTGACAATAAGATTTTCCACCAAATCCAAGGCACAGCCATGGGTGCTGCATTTGCACCCATGTATGCTAACATTTTTATGGGATTGGTGGAATTTGAATATATTTATACCCATTTATTTGTTAAAAATTATGTTATATATTATTTTAGATTTATTGATGACTTAATTTTTTTGTGTGAGGGAGGTAAATCTGAAGTTGAGAAATTTGTACAAGATATACAAATGAATAGGTTTGATATAATGTTTGATGGTATGCAATGTGGTGAGAATGTTTCCTTTTTGGATATTAATTTAAAGGGCATTATAGGTAGACCTATAGTTACAGGCATACATAGGAAATTTGATTGCCTGAATTAATTCTTAATGGGCACAAGTTGTCATCCTAGGCATACCCTGGAAGCCTTACCCTATAGTGAATTCTTAAGGCTATCTCGTATCTGTAATGATGAAAAAGATTTTTTAAATGAAATAAAGAATTCTACAGATATGTTTATAAGAAGGCAATATGATAGACAATTAGTTAATTTGAGCATAAATAAAATATTTGATAAAAGATACAAGAGGGAATTAATATGTTGGAAAAAACAAAATAAT
Organism: Protopterus annectens; assembly: GCF_019279795.1. Lineage (NCBI taxonomy): Eukaryota > Metazoa > Chordata > Ceratodontiformes > Protopteridae > Protopterus > Protopterus annectens. The sequence continues at coordinate 452,246,207 of NC_056745.1, forward strand.
AGAATTAATATGAGTAATAAAAAAGAATTAGAAGAGATTTTTATGGTCTCTACATTTAATATATATAGTGAAAATATTAAGAAATATATATTACATTTTTGGAAATTCTTACAAAACTATAGAGAACTTAACGATTTAACAAAGAAGAAATTGAATTTTGCTTATAAAAGAGGCAGAAATTAAAAAGTCATGGTAGTGCACACGAAATTTATTAGACCGGGGGAGAAAATATATAAACAAATTGGTGTTAAGGGAATAGTACCATGTGGAAAATGTAAAGTTTGTCCCTTCGTAAAAAAATTTTTTCCTTATATTAATGGAAATAGTTTTAAACCTAATGGTTATTTTAATTGTACAACGGAGTGTGTAATATATGCCATTCAATGTAATTGTGAAAAATTTTATGTAGGTCAAACTAAAAGAATGTTTAAAGTTAGAATTTTGGAGCATTTAAGGGACATAAGAACAAATAAAATAGAAAGCCCTTTAGCTCGACATTTTATTGAGTTTCATAATGGAGAATGTGATAGTTTGAAGGTTACTATTTTAGAGCAGATTATTATAAATGAAGTTAGTGAGAGTAGAATAAAAAATGCTCTCTTAAAGAAAGAAATGATTTTTATTCTAAAATATAATACATTGAGTCCTGTAGGATTAAATACTGAATGCTGTTGGAAAAGTTTGATTTAACACACTGTCTTTTTAAGTAGACAATGAGTTTTATATTTAATTGAATGTTTAATTGAATAATTAACTTTGGTAGTGCTATATATTCTTTGGATATATGTGATTTGTTACTCCTTGAAGGCTTTTTGGTGAGCCGAGGCGCTAGAGAAAAATAAAGTGTGACTTTCACTGGTTCGTTGTTTTCCTTGAAGTTCATGGTACAACTCTGTAGTATCTGTCTGGTATGGCTGGAGCAGGAGGTAGAGAGTCTGGATTTAGACTAGACTCCAAGTAACCATCATCCACAATGTCTAAAACTGAAGGGATAGCAAGTGGTCTGTGCTGGGGTAGTAAAAGGAACTCTCAGAGCCTTTTCTTAGAATCAGAGTAGTCCTGGCCTTCCTAGTGGAAATGTTCCCTCATGGTAGAGTAGTCTTCAGGGGGAGATGCTGAGGGAAAAGAGTCTTCAGCATCAGAGTCTTCATAAGGGAGAAAAGCGTAATCCTGTTCCTCAGAAGAATCTGAGGAAATTGAAACCTGGTCAGAGGAAGCATAATCCTCCTCTTGTCTTAGTCTTTTATCTGGAGGAGGATGGGAACCCCTGATTAGGGTAATCAAATTTTCAGCCATCTTAAGCATCTGTTTCTTGGGCATGGGGCCTTGAGCTGGAGACAGATGTACAGTCTTTTTTGGTTTTAATGGAGTTTTAAGCTTAGCATAAGATTTAATGGTGAGTGTAGTCAGTCTGAAGACACCTTCTGCAACTGAAGGTGTTTCTACTGCACCAGGATCTCCTTCTACTCCGGTGTCGGAAGGGCCTAATTAAGATGGCTGCGATGGCCTAGTACACTCCGCTTGAGAATCCGAAGCTGTCTGGGGTTCCAATTCTGCGGTCATCAGGGGCTGCGTAGGCGCCTCACTGAAAAGCGGAGAACCAGTGACAGGCCCAGCAGAGGCCTCGGAGTCTGGCTTGTTCCTAGGCTGCCTGTCCTTATCCTTGTGTTTTTTATGCATGCCGGTCTCTGCTGCTCCGACGGCATGATATAATTAAATTTCCTACCAAAGTAATGTCGTGCGAAGTCAAAACAGCATTTGATAGTTTGTTTATTAAACCTAGCACAAAACTGACAACCAGTGACGTCTTGGTCTGGGCCTAGGCAAGGAATACAATAAGAATGGAAGTCCTTATGAGGTATTTGCTTCCCACAAGAAATGCAATTATTAACTTTTTCTGACATCGGACTGAGGCAAGAAAAGGTTCCCCAACGGGGTACTTAGCTTTATTAAAGACTTCGGACTGAAATTCGATTCAAAAATCTCAGGTGTCGGCCAACCGGCACTTGCGAACTGCTTCTGCTTCGGTAACCGCACGGCAAGAAAGACTGAAGAAAATGGTGTTGGATGCCTCTTATATACCCCTGGCGCACTGACGTCAGGGAAGAAGTGACAGCAACCAACGCCGGGACCGCCTGACGGCAGGATAACCCAAGTGTGATGACTGCAGCAGGGTAACACGATGAACATCTGCCCTCCTTTTACGGTAAGCTATTCAACAGGCAGCTTACCTACACCCTCCAAAGCAATGAAGCATCTCTTTTTGCTATGCTATCTCCATTCAGATTACATAAAGAGAAAAAGCCTTTTTAAGAAAATGTTCCCTACAAGCTGGTACAAAATACCATGTAACATAAGATAAATAGAAAGTATTGTAAGCTTCAAACTAAAACTCAGAATAAATTGCTGGAAATTTAAGGACGAGGGTTAAATTTGTTGACATATTCAGTACTTAACCATTAACAATAACTCAAACCTCAAAATCAATATTTGATAATAATGCACATAACATATGTGCTTGTTAATGGAATAGTAAAATGATGCATCCTCATACCTCTATATGGCCCTGCTATGAACACTTTCAATTTTTATATTTCCAGTAACGTCAAGTAAGTATATTACATGGTTATTCTCTTTACAATTTATTTGAATTATTTGTATTAGACTGTAAACATTAAGTTTTAGTTGATTTGACTGTACATTATTTGTGAATGATTTGTTTTTTTTTTAAATGCTTTGTTTATATTCTAATATGTCAAACAGATCACCATTTTATCTTGCCCCACCTGCTCTGGTCATGGCTGAATAGGGTCTGCATACCAGCTTGCTTACCCAGTTAACAAATGTAAAATAAAATGAATAAATAGCATGTGCAATCATACGCCTCAAAACCAAAAGCCATTTTTCAGAGCTATTTTGGTCAATTACAAGCACTATTTCATATATTCCATTGATATGTGCCACACTGATTTACTCCCTGTGGCTTGTTTTTTTTTTTTTCCTTTTAGCTTTCTTTCATTTTATTTTGGAGTTCACAAAGGCAATGAATGACAAAGTAAATGTTTATAGGAAACTATATTGTATCAAGCCTTTTAGCAGCCATTCCTTGAAGTGCATGCCAGAGTTCAAGAAACCTAAATTCTTTGTACATTCTGGCTGGAACCTTCCTATTAAATCTATGTAACATGTAACAGATGAATGAACACATTCTGTATCACTTGCTTAAGAAGGTAATTTGTCATCTTTTCCCTATTAGTAAGCTGAATAACTTTAACATTATTCCAAATAAAAATTATTCTAGATCAATAAAATGGAAACGACAGAGTGTACTGTCTTTGCTACAATAATAAATGATTTCCTTCCAGTTCTATCATACAAACAATTATAAGCAAGGCAGTTTCATTGTACAAGTGATGATGCCCTCACTATTGGTAAGTCAGACCCTTAGACTTCACTATCCTACTTTGCTTAACTGTACTTTTTTTATGTATATGTTACTTATGTTTGTTAGTGGTAGGTATCAGTAATGATAGTGCTAGTGAACAGAATTACTCTAAGTATTAATACTAACAGTGAAGGATATAATCCCTTGATATGACTTTCTTATAGTTGCTGTCCTCAAAACCTAACAAACTTAAGAAACAAAAAATAAGGAAAGGAGAGTTGTTTTGACTGTGACATTTACTGGCCATGATCAGCTTAACACATCAAGCTTACTCTTATGAATATGAAATTACATTTTTGACATGCAGCACATGCATATATTGCATGCACATACATCGATGATTTAGAGAGAACTTATGCCATTTTAATATTCTCTCCACTAAGTGGAATTTCTGGTGTTTCTCATGCAGCCTTTTAATCCAAAACTACTCACTGCATTAATCACCTTTAACAAGACTGTCGTCTAAGGGAATTTGTAGTTGATTCGTCTGTTCGTTCTTAGAGTTGAAAATTTTGTTATACTCCATATGCTTGTATTTTCCATCTTCAACATTGACTCGCTCTAGCATTATAACAATACATTTTTGTGGAAATATTTTGCCAGATGTAGCATGGAAGTGTTCATTGAGAGATTCTTTCTGCTTCAGAGTCATCTTGCTGACTAGAAAATAAATATGAAATAAGTACATCCTTGCCATAAATTGACTAAATAGTTTATATATGTACAGATATAGATATATATATATATATACACAGAGAGAGAGAGACAGACAGATATAGATAAAGTAAAACAATCAAAGCACTGTAAAAGGTCAGAAGTATACAATTACTGTGGTACATATATGAGAATTGACAGAAGCAGAAGACATATTTCGCAACTCAAATAATTTGAATGAGAAGTATAATGCTTCTTTATCAGCTTAATGAAAGAATACAGTAATGCAACAATAGAGAAAGGCCATGCCTTCTACCCTCTTATCTCTGTCTAACAAACTGAAACCATAATTCAAATCATTTTGCAAAAATTTCTTTGCCACTCTCATGTAAAAGTCATTACGCCTGCTACATCAGCTCCATATCTGCTCTGCATATCTATCTTTATATACAGGTGAAAACAGCAAATGGTTTTTAGTGGTGTAAAGAGAGCGAACTTTCTTTTTAGTGGAGCTTCAGCTGGCAATCTTTTGTATAAAGTCATGTTGCACCAGGGTCAGAGAATTTGCCCTTATCCCAATGCTGTGTGATCTCATAGTTTATGGCAGGGAGCTGATACAGGAGTGTTTGCTCCCTTGCAAAATATTTTTTTTTCCGATCATTTTAGATTTCGATCTAAAATTATCACTGTTTGTTCATCTGCTCTTCTGAGTCTGCAATGAGACACACAAGTAATGCTAGATAACAGACCACCCTTACTGATTAATCTTAATTGTCTTTAGAATTTTTTTTTTTTTAGTTTAATAACTTTGGCACCATTTACTCAGTTACCACATACATGGTAAATTTACAGTTCTACTGTGGAGTAACTGGCACTGATGAAAAGGATCACTATCCAAGCTAACCTAGGTTAAAAAAATGGTTTCAAAAAATAAAAATTGCCCTCATTGACTTGAAACACAGGCTTTGCTAAAGGATACATCATGAAAGTATGCTGACTTCTCCTGGAGTGCTTTTTAAAGACCACATCACAAAATTCCGATTTGTCAATAAATAGATCACATTACATTGTTAATATTTTGCTAGAGTTATGCTTTCTATGACCTCAGGCTTGAGGGGTTGTCCAGTGCTCACTAACTTACACATCCCCTGCATGGGTAAATGCAGGATGCAAACCCATGAGGTCATCTTACTATAAGGTATTGACATCAATGCAAGTACAAGTCTACTTCAATGCACATACCTCACTCTATGCATTTATATGCACCCTCTGTTCAATGCCTACTTCAGTGACGGAGTCTGCCAGCATAAATAAGCTATATCACACCAAAGAACAACCATCAACAACTCAAATTCTGCCCCCTCTTTCTACTACCAAAGTCTCTAATTAAATCCAGTTCACAGACAGTGCAAGTGGATAATCTTTCTATTTGGCATTACACAAATCTGTGTTTCAGAAATATTTAAACTTTCGGATTCTTTTAATGCACTTTTATGTCTTTTCAGCTCTCTAGCCACCAATTGTTTCATGATACCAGTAAGTGAGAAAAACAAATGTAAAAATATAAGAGTGGAAAAAAATTTTAGAGACTATTACCTTACTTCTGGGTATGTGAGAATGAAAGACTAGCTGTTTTGTATGTCTGATTTTTTTAGAACAATGACAAAACTAGTTTTTGTTAGTGCTGATATAATTCTACAGGCCATGGTATACTAATACACTGCTTTATTATAAAATGCAGACTGTGACCACAGCACGAGGAATGTGAAAAGTGGCTAATCTGCAACTCGTAACCGTAAAAAATTTGGAACAATCTGCATTTAAACCACAAGTATATGAAAATGTATATATTTAAAAGAATTGTATCATACACTGTGCCCAAGAACAGAAATGTTTACTGTAAAGTAAGGCAAGTTAAATCTAGTTAACACTTACCTCTTATCCTCTGTCCAATATGAAGCCCCTATCATGACCAACCTACAAACCTCACTTAATTCTGAACTTGAAGAAGCCAGATTTGCTTGCAAAAAAAAAAAATGTAACAAGACCCACCACTGTTTATCAGTAAAAACACTTAGCTGTCTCAAACTCACCACCCATCCTATAACCAGCTCATCTTAACCCACAAAATCATCTATACCCTGTTTGCCTGTCCAGCAATTAGCCACATACTCCAATTCTGTTTACCAACCTGTCCCCTCTGGTCAAATGATAAACAACTGCTTACCATCTACAAAGCACAAAAGGCTGCTTGGGTCAATCTCTATTTCAATAATGTTGCTAGAACTTGGAATACAATTCCTATATCAGTCAGGTCTATCTCAACCTTCCTCTTTTCAAACCACCACTAAAAGACTTGCTCTTTGCCTCATGGCATTATCCCTGCCCCTCATCTGGGACATAGGTTCATAGCAGGTTACTAGGCTATTGGCCCTAGGGCCTACACATGCCTAGCCATGTAGTATCCATGTTCTCTAGTTGACCCCAGCAGAGAAAATCTGTGATCAGCACTGAATGCCCCTGCCCACAAATGACATAGGTGCCATCCCCAGGGTGAAATAATGGTTACACAAACAATTGTCAAGGTTGCATTTAAATAGGGTCATTGAGGAGCTCTGCTTCACGTGGAGTTTATTCCAGAGGAGCGGCAGTCTCTGAGAGACATATCTAGCTCTCCAACATGTTCTGCTTATCTCACAGGCTACACAGGCTAGGTTGAAATCCCTGGAGTGAGTGGCTCTTGTTCCATTTGATTTGCAGATGCACAGCATTTCCATCAAAAATTGCTCTGTATGCCATGCACAGCTCACCTCTTAACAGTCTATAGGATACAGAGTACAGAGACAGGGCCTTCAGTCTTTCCATGTAGGTCATGTTTGAAGGTCCTGAATTTTTTTGGTTAAAAACTCTGTGATTTCTCTAGGTGATGCAGGTGTCTGGTGAGGTACATGTAAAAGGCAGCATTGTACTAAATTAGTGGTCTTACGAGGGTCGAGTATAGAAGAGTTATAACATCCCTAGTCTTGGATGCGATGTCCTTACTTAAGAGATGTGCAACATAGAAGGCTTTCCTTACCACTGTGGACACATGGTGATTGAAGTTTAGATTGCTATAAACCTGTGTTCCCAAGACTCTCTCACCACTGTGTTTGAGCTTGGGGGGGTACTGTCTATAGTGCAATTTGCAGGGGCCACTTCTTTGTCAAAAAGGGATAATGATGCATTTTTTTGCATTTAGTTTTAGTCAGTGGTTCTGAAATCATTCATTTGTCTGTGTTAACCCCTTTTGTAATATGTTAACATCATTGGTGGGCTCAGTGACTGTACCTAGTTTGTAGTCATCTGTGAACATGGTAAGCCCATCTACTTTCACCTGGACTTCCGAGAAGTAGACTCCAAATAGTAGATGGCCCAGCACAGATCCCTGTGGTACACCACTGGTAACTGGTCTACTGGTGGAGGTGGAATCCCCAGCTTTGACACTATGCATTCTCTAGTTGAGCCAGTTTGCTACCTGTCTAGTAGAGTATGGGTTAATCCCCAGCTGGGAGAGTTTCTCAATGATACCTGAATGGAAAATTATGTCAAAAGCCTTGGCTAAGTCCAGATAGGTGGTATGTGCTGCTTTACTCGCATCCAGGGCTTTGGTGACATTCTCGAGGAAATCTACCAGGTTTAATAAGCAAGATCTGCCCTTAACAAAGCCAAACTGGGTCAGGTCAAGAGCTTGGAGGTCACCTATGTCCTTGTTGATGAGGTCCATGATGATTCTTTCCATAGCATTACAGATAAGGCAGGCTAGGCCTATAAGCCAATAGCTCCCAGGGTCGGTTGATTGACCTACTTTGTGTAAGGGGGTTACTGTTGCTGCTCTACATTATGTTGGTACAAAGACAGTGCTCAAGCTATGGTTGAAGATGGTGCCAAGCTGTTCCACTGGGTCTTGTGTTAGACAGTTTAGCACACAGCCTGAGGTGGTATCTGGTCCCATTGATGCCAAGTTTTTGGCCTTGGAGAGGGCAGATATGACCTGCTCTTTGGAGATGTTAAGTGGAGGACTGGTGACAGGGATGCTTTGGGGTATGTCTGGTGGGGACAGGGGGTTGAAGTTTGCATCAACTCTTTCTGCCAGTAAGTTGGCAATTTCTTCAGGTTCCATATGAGTGGTATCATACACTATAATTTCTTTGCATAGTTGGGCATTCCCTTTAAGATTCTGAACATAGCTAAAGAAAGCCTTATGATCGTCTTTAGCTTAAAATGTTAGTTTAGCCTTATAATCAGCTTTAGAGGATTTTACAAGATATCTGATTTCCTTGTTCAAGCTATGGAGGGTGTTCTTCCTCAGCTAAGTTCCCTCTTGTTCTTGGATAACAGTTTCTTCCTTTTGTTATATGACCCATTTATACTTGCAGTCCACCTGAATGGTCTGTTTCTTTGGGAGGACCTGGTTTTGATCCTGTCAGGTACAGCAGAGACTATACAGCTGTTTAAATGTCTGTGCAGGGCATTTGTGTACTCCTCTGCATAGTCATTGTTGGCTGTGTTAGCAAGGAGTTTGAAACTTTTTACACCTTCACTTAGTAAGCTAAAGTTTACTTTGAAGAAATGTTTCAGTTTTTTTTCCTTGTGCGGGAGTGTTAGGTATGATCTGTACTTCAAATGAAACAGATTTATGGTCTGACCTTACTAGGGAGGGCAGCACATGCAGGAGTAGTGTAGTGACCCCCCCCTTCCATGTTGGTGAGTACCAAGTCCAGGACATTCGAGCCCCTTTGTAGGGGTGCTAACTGTTCCAAAGCATTTGAATTACTAAAGTCCAAGAACATCAGAGCGATCATATTTGTGCTCTTGTATGTTGCCCAATCAATGGAAGGATAGTTGAACTCTCCCATGACCAAAGTGTTTGGCTGTATAGGGAGTGATCCTAGCAAGTACAGGTAGGCAGTATGCTTCTCTTGTCTGATGGTGGGGGACCTGTAGCTAGCAATGATGTGGTAGAGTGTTTTACCTATAGTTATTTGGACTTGGAGTAGCTTCAAAGACTTGTACTGTTTAACTAGTCTTGAGGTGTATTTGGATTTAATGAAGATGGATTACCCTTCCACCTTTGATTCTTTCATATTCGTTTTAGGGTCTGTAGCCTTGCACGGCCAGGGTGTTCTCTTCAGCCTTGAACCAAGTCTCAGTGACTGTACAGATGTCAGTATCTTCCAAAATGAGGAATGTTTTCAGGGAGTGCAGTTTTATGTTTAATCTTCTTGCATTAAGCAACATAACCTTGGGTTTGTCTCGAGTGGATTTCTTTATGTCAGGAATTCTGTTGTTTTGACATTGCCCAAAAAAGGCACTATAAGAGAGGCAAGCATCTTTGCCAGTATCCGAAAGCTTTGAGGAGACAGGTGAAGACCATCTCTGGCAAAGCAGCATGATTTGATGACCATGTCTTCCAAGCTGACAGATACTAGATCCTCCTGGATTGACACCAGAAGTTAAGCCAATTGCTGAAGTCAATCATTTTCTGTTTGTATTGTGGCATCATCCTGGGTGAAGGTAAAATGCTACTTAGTGCTAGGGGCATACCTGCCTAAGACACACTCTGAGTGTTCAGCCATGTCTTGCTTTATATAGTCCAGGGAGGTACATCTCAAGTTGTTCATCCCAACACGAACTATGACAGAGCCATAACAGTAATTGTTGTTGAGTGACTTGAGTGCGTGTGTGATTTGATGGATCCTGGCACCTGACAGGCAGCTAACCGTGAATTTCTCCTTGTCCATCCTGGTGAGGGGGGCATCTGTGAGTCTCACTATGGAATCACCTATGACCAATCAGGTTTTGAGGTGTTTTGTCTTAGGGCCTTATTTGTTGAGCCATTTGTATGTGTATTGCTATGTGTAGAAGGTCTGTTTGTGTTCCAGTATGTGTGACTTGCTTGCACTAGGGGTTTCTGTTCCTTTGGTAGGCTCTTACTGAGTACCTCTCCATATGTTGGTCTATGTGTCTTGACCTTGTCTTCTGTGAGAGGAGAGGTGTGTGTGCTGTGAGAGATGTGTGTGAGAGGAGAGGTGTGTGTGCTGACAATCTTTTTGATGTCTTGTTTATTGTTAAATAAGATGATTGATTCCAGTTCCACGGTACAATTAAATCTCTCACATACTGTATTTGTTTGCTTTAGGAGCAAGTGGTTGTGAGTATATATGAGGCAATTACTACATTGCCTGAAAACAAAATCACGTAAGGGCACCAGAAGCGCCAGAGTCAAATTAACTGCAAAAAATCCAAAACTACGAAATAATACAGCAAAGAGGACTTCATTAATGCTTAACAGTTATCACTGCGCTTTCTTCCGTATCAAATGACTTCATCAGATATACAATTTTTTTAAATATCCTATTACCCCTTTAATGTGTTACTTAAGTGGCAATAGCAATTCAATTTAATTAAAACGCTCTATTCGAAACCAAAGTTAAACCTATATACACAACCTATGTACCATTTACTCATAAAAATCAGTTATATGTTAGTAAAAATCTCTAAGAACACATGCCAACAATAAAACTGATTGCCTAAAGTAATATAGTGTAGAATCTGCCTATTTAAAACTTGTATTAAACGATGCAAAATATAAGAAAAATATTTAAAAAGTTACTCAACACTGCCACCTTGTGACTTGTACAAATACATTCAAAACCCTGCTTTAAAACTAATATGATTAAAAAAGCAGTAATCCCTTCCAACAAACCCTTTTCTATTTAAAAATGGTGTGCAATCTTTGCATTTACAGCCTTGCTCCATTGCCCCAGGATGCCCATGTCAATCAGGCTGGCAGGAGAAATGCTGGGAAACTGACTGTCCATTGTATCAGGTTAAACCATATGTACTAGTTTGGGAGTAGGCAAGTTGAATCAGCGTTTGCTCATGGATTAACTCGACTAACTAGCAAGGGGACTATTTCTATTGAGGAATAGGGATGAAGAAATGTGGAGACACTGTTCAACGCTCAACTGAGTTGCCCATAGTGCAGCAGTGTGCAACTCAGCTGCAAGCAGTACGGCACGGAAGCTTGGGAGGGTTCTACTTTCAGACTTCTAGGGAAACTGATAGTTTCTGGGTGTTTGTGTCTATACATAGCAGCGCTAAACTCTCTTGAGCGGTGTGCAACTATGTGCAAATGCAATGCTTAAATACAAGCAAAGTTAACCAGTTTTAACTGAAAGTAACCAATAGAAAAGCCTAAAACTGAGCCTTTTTCCAGCACTCCCCAACTCAGACGGGTCCCGGGCTACACACTTCTGCCACAAGAGTGCAGGGAGACCCTCTTAATGTAAGATGACTGGCTTCTGGCACAGAGATTCTTAACAGTCTAAATTCAGCAAGTCTGAATCTAGCCTATGCTATATAAGGCAGTAGCATTTCAGATACAAAGTGCAGAAAAATGCAGTCAGAAGCACAAACAGCAAAAAAAAAAAAAATGAAGCAGCAGATTAAATAAATAAAGTTCACAAGGTGCAATGTAGGCCTTGAAAATACTTATTTATAGCTGATTTCAGTTCAGACACACTCCAGACCTCTGGCTAAAGTCGTCAAACTTTGAGCAGCTCCAGTTAACTGAGCTCAAACCAGCGTAAATGTGAGGCTTAAATACAAGCAAAGTTGAACAGTTTTAACACAAACTAACCAATAGGAAAGCCCGAAAACGGAGTCTTTTTCCAGCAGTTCCCAACTTAGATGGGTCCTGGGCTACACACGTCTGTCACAAGAGTGTAGGGAGGCCCTCTTAATGAAAGATGCTTGGTTTCTGGCACGGAGATTCCAAACAGTCTAGAGTCAGCAAGCATGAATCTAGTCTATGCTATATAAGGCAGTAGTACTGCAGATACAAAGTGCAGAAAAAAATTCAGTCAGAAGCACAAACAGCAAAAAATGAAGCAGTAGATTAATAAATATAATTCACAAAGTGCAATGCATGCTTTGAAAATACTTATGTTTTAGTTGATTTCAGCGGATGCCTTTGATTTTAGTTCAGATGAACACCGGACCTCTTGGCTAAAGTAGCCAAACTCTGAGCAGCTCTGGTTCACTCTTCTGCTGACACCCTTCATCACCTTCTTATACCTCCCTTTAAAGCACTAAATCACTTAACCTGCTTATCCCTTTCTAATACCTCACTTTATTCTAGTACTTAAATAACTATATCTACTTCTAATTAGCACCACCAAATTACCATTCTATCACTACTTCTCTACTAACACTTAATATCACATGTAATATCTCACTCTAATTCATTTCTTATATTACTCCTGTCTTATACACCATCCTTCCATTTGTAAATTCTCAATACAATGATATATATTAATGTCTGTGAATATCAATATAAATTTTATTACACTGACTACTATGCTATGTATACACTGTAACCATACCACTCAACTTAGACCAAGAAATCTGGACAAAGTCATAAACAATGGGGGGGTCAAAGGCCCAGAAATAGGGACACTTTTTAAATACTGCCCTTATAAGCTTAGAAAGTTGATAGAATAACAGTTGTTGCATTAGCTTTAATTTTTTGAAGGGTATGGAGTCTGAAACTTAACTGTCATTATTTTCTGACTTCAACCCTCAATGATTTGTCAGTGATTTTTCCAGAAAACCACAATTTTACAAGAAACAGACCAAAACTATAAGGCAATCTGGACATTCTGTGAAAATCTGTACAGTTTAGAGATATGACTGGAAATGCATTATAAAATTTGTTATTGTAAACATTGACTGCATTAAACTGGTTACCTTGGAGCTTTTCTCCCAAGGCCTCTGATAAAGGGCACTTGTGCCCAGGCAGACTCGCCCAGTAAACACGTCAATAAATAAATAATAAATAAGTTTTTGTACTTTTGTAAAGATTTAACAGTCTAATTATGCAGTTATTATCCTGCCTGCTATGTAGACAGCTGCAAATTTAACTTCCAAAAATAGTTATACCTCAGACATTTTTTATCACTTCTGACTCTGATTGTATACATGTCTACAGAAACCCTTCTCTTTAAACATGCTAAGGACTTTAAAAGTGGCATTGTATAATAAGTGCAAAAAGTACAGTTGTGTACACTTACCATAAATGTAGATGTTCGAGTGTATTCACTGTTGCAGTCATCATCTGTGGGTTATTCCTGCTATGGAAGCCCTTGGCTGGCCCGGATACCAGAGTCAATGTTTTTCTGCATTGGCTGCTGTCACTTGTTGACTGACGTCAGGGCATAAGTGCTATAAAGCAAGGCAGCCGACATCATTATATCAGTTTTTCTTGCCCTAACCAGTCAGAAGCCTAAGTAATAAGGTAAAGAGGTCTTGGTGGCTATAAGCCACTGATTGAAGCTTATGTCTCCCTAAAGAAAGAAGATATAAGGAGAAGGAGGGAGGGAAACCAGGACTGCAACAGTGAATACACTCAAACATCTACATTTATGGTAAGTGTACACAACTGTACTATATTCTTTGTGTTTCACTGTTGTGGTCATCACCTGTGGGAGGATTCCCAATGTTGAGTAGAGGGGTGGTAGGATTAGTAAGAGACCTAGGCCTGGGTCAGCAAGCCCTGCAGAACTGCAGAGGCAAACCCTGCCCTAGCCTTAGAAAATAGAGGTAGATGGTAATGCTTGGTAAAGGTATGGACAGAAGTCCAGGTGGCAGCTTCCAGGATGTCCCTGGTGGGAACTCCTCTGAGGAATGCTGTGGAAGTGGAGGCTGCCCTAATGGAATGGGTTTGAATAGACCTGGGGGCGGGGGTCCATTGTAATCTGTAGCAGAAATGGATACAGTGTGATATCCATTTGGAAATGGTTTGCTTGGAAACGGGCTTCCCCTCCGCCCCTGGGGCAAAGCTGACAAATTGTTGCTCTGTTTTCCTGAAGGGTTTAGTATGGTCCAGATAGTATCTGAGCTGTCTGTGCACATCTATTGACCGCAAAATTCTTTCCCCTTATTTTGAGGGTTAGGAAAGAAGGTGGGTAGATGTATGGCTTGGTTGAGAGTCACATTAGATACCACCTTGGGCATAAAGGAGGGGTTAGTCCTCAGGGGAACCCTGTCTGCATGGAAAATGATGAAGGGCTCAATGGCCATCAGTGCCTGAAGTTCTGAAACCCTTCTAGCTGAGGTGATAGCTACGAGAAAAGCAGTCTTCCAAAAGAAGAATCTTAGTTCTGCTGAAGCAGCAGATTTGGAGGGTGGTAAGTTTAGTTTTTCTAAAACATAATTCAGGTCCCAAGCTGGCGTGGGTGGCCATCTGGGAGGTCTGATATTAGAAGCCCCTCCGAGGAATTGTTTAATCAAAGGATGGGAGAACAGGGGCTGATCTGTGTCAAAATGAGCTGAAATGGCTGAAGCATGAATTTTAATAGAAGAGAAGGACAAGCCACTATTAAGTAGTTCCGCTAGGTAGTCCAGGATAAGAGGGATGTTAGATTGAGAGGTATTGCCCCCGCTGGACTGGCTCCAGGAGCAGAATCTTTTCCATTTCCCAGCATAAGATTTTCTGGTGCTAGGCCTTCTGGCATCTGTGATAATAGCTAGGACCTGTCTGCTCAACTGGGGCCCCTTGTTTGCCTTTAGAGTATTAGAAGCTGCCTGGGAGGCTGTAGTGTCCAGATGTGCAGTAAGGGGTGCAAATGTTGGCTGGGCCAATCTGGAGCAATGAGGATGGCCTTTGGTCTCTCCTCCCTTATTTTGATCAGTACCTTGGGAATAAGAGGGTGTTCCAGGGGAAGGTCAAGGCATCCAACTTCCACGTTAGGTGGTGATACTCCCTGATACAGAAAATTTTCAGCTGATGGATGAGATACGAAGCAAAGAGATCCACCTCCGGAGTCCCCCACTCCTGAGTGATCTGTAGAAAGATTTTTTCTGTGGAACTGCCATTCGTGGGGGTCTAGTAAGTTCCTGCGTAGGTGGTCTGCCAGGGTGTGATTGATCCCTGGTAAGTATTGGGCTATCAGGTGTAGTCTCATGGATGAGGCTGTCAGTCAGAGGTTCATGGCTAGGCTGCACAGAGGGTAAGATTATGTACCACATTACTGTGGTGTTGTCTGTTTTGATAAGGAGAACCCTGGCTCGAGATGGGGTTTGAAGGATGTCAGAGCCTTTTCTACTGCCATCATTTCCTTCTGGTTGATGTGTAAGGGAAGGTGGTGGGCATCCCAAAGACCTTGGGTGTACCTGCCTTCTAGGTGAGCACCCTAAGCAATGTCTGAGGCATCAGTGGTAATGGTCTGCCCGATAGGGTGAGGGGTGAAGGGAAGACCCTTGTTCCTGGCTCAGGCCCCTGCCTACCAGAAAATCTCGACCATTATGCAAGGGATCAGGGGAGAGAGATCTCTATAGTTAAGAGTGCTGACACCAAAAGTTCTTTAGATACCAGTGAAGTTTTCTCATGTGATGCCTTGCCAAAGGAATTAGAAGGATGCAAGATGCCATATACCCCAAGGCTTGCAGGAACTTCCTCGCAGTGAGGGGACTCCTGGAATCCAGCTGGGAAAGGTAGAGAGGCAGGAAGCTCTCCTTTTTTGGGGATAGGAAAGCCATTCGGGATGCTATGCCAAGCAGTGCTCCCAAGAAAATGATTTTCCTGGAGGGTGTTTGCTTTGATTTCTTCTCGTTAATTTAGGAGGGTTTTAACAAAGAGGAGGTCTTGGAGCAGCTTTTCTTTGCACTCTGCCTGAATGAGGCAGTCATCCAGATAAGGGTAAATTTGCATGTTTTTCTGTCTGCAAAATGCTATGGCTGGGGCTAAGCATTTGGTGAATACCATGGGAGCAGTAGATAAGCCAAAGGGTAGCACAGAGAACTGAAAGTGTTGTGAGCCTGCTCTGAAGCACAGGAATTTCCTGCAGGATTCCCTTATGGGGATGTGGAGGTAGGCATCTTTTAGGTCCAGGGTCACTAACCAGGCATTTTTTGTCAGCACAGGCAGCAGCTGCTGCAAAGTTAGCATTTTGAATTTGGGGACCACCAGGGAGGTGTTCAGAAATGATATAACCAGGATGGGGCACCAAGTGCCCTCTTTTCTGGGAACAATGAATAGTCTGGAATAAAAGCCTTTGCCTGTTTGATCTGGGGGAACAGGTTCTACTGCCCCTAGGATATGAGAGTTTGGACTTGTTTCAATGCCTCTGCCTACTGATTTTGAGGTAAGTCTGGGTACCCTCATGGAATTGGGAGTTCATTGAAAGAGAATTTGTATCCCTGTGTGAATCAGGTACCCTTTAATATCTGTCAGGTTTACTGGGAGCAGGAGGTAGGGTGTCAGGAGCTAAGCTGGATTCATGGAAAATATCATCCACCACTTCTAAGATGGGGGGAATGGCTAGGGGTCTGTGCTGGGGCAGATCTAGAAACTATCTTTGTATTTTCTTAGACTGGGGAAGTCCTGAGATTCCCAGTGGAAATGTTCCCTGAGGGTGTGAAGGGTTTCCCCAAAGGAAAGGTCTTCTAGTGGGGAGGCAGAAGGGCTAGATTCCTCTGCATCTGAATCCTCATAAGCAGTCAGAGGTTGTTG
Source organism: Protopterus annectens (assembly GCF_019279795.1). Taxonomy (NCBI): domain Eukaryota; kingdom Metazoa; phylum Chordata; order Ceratodontiformes; family Protopteridae; genus Protopterus; species Protopterus annectens. The sequence goes on from NC_056745.1 coordinate 452,262,859, forward strand.
TTCCTCTTCAAAGTCTGAATAATCAGATTACTCAGAATCCTATTCTGCCATTATTTCAGGAGAAGGGTGTCTTTTCCTTTTAGAAGTTGTGGCCTGATTACCCCTGATAAGGGAGATAAGATCCTCCGCCATTTTAAGCATTTGGGCTTGGGGTGGTGGAGCAGGAGTAAGATGGTGGCTAGAGGTGGATTTTCTAGGAGTGGCCTGGCTTCTAGGCCTAAGAGTATCCATCGGTGTGAGAGAAACTGTAGTTGGGTGAAAAGATGTTTTTTTGTCTAGAATAGGTAGTGCGAAAGGCCTCCTCAGAAGCTGGTGCCTGCATCATGGCTCCGGACCCAACCAAGGCAAAGACGCCCAAAGGATCAGAAGATGAAGAAGATTTCTGCGACATACCGGACTCCGTAAGGGTCTCAGTAGAGGCCTGCATAGATATCATATCGGGCATCATGGGCTGCAAAAGAATTCCAGAGAACTGACGACCTGCTTAGCGGTAGCATCATCAGAAGGCTTAGCCTTGTGTAGTCTGTCTCTATCTTTATCTTTACATTGTTTAGGAATGTCTTCAGTTTGTTGGCTGATGGACGCCATTTCGGAATGCGAAGAGTGAAGCCGAAAATACCGGTCTACAGTAAGAACGCTACAATGAATGGTTCTCATGTTAAAGAGGGCACAGAACCGGCAATGGGGGACATCTTGGTCTGGGCGTAAACAAGTGATGCAGTATGAATAGAAGTCTTGGTGTGGGATCTGCTTTCCATGGGTGAGACAATTGTTAACTTTTTCAGACATCGGTTAGTGCAAGAAAAAAGGATTCCCAATAGCGTGCTTAGCTTTAGACATTTTCAGCTGTAATTCCAACTCTGGTAGCGACCGAGTGGCACACTTGCGAACTGCTTCTGCTATGGGCTCCACGGCAAGAAAGACTGGTGTAATGGCGTTGGCTGCCTTGCTTTATAGCACTGACATCCTGATGTCAGTCAGCAAGCAACAGCAGCCGACGGAGAAAAACACTGACTCTGGTATTCAGGCCAGCCGAGGGCTACCACAGCAGGGATAACCCACAGGTGACGACTCAACAGTGAAACACGAAGAACATTCATAGTTTGTGGATAAACTGCACCAAAACATTTGTACCACATAAGACATGACTGTACAGAAGACATACTGAAAAAACAGTTAAATTGGCCAAGTTATGGACATTTCTTTAAACTGAGACAGAACAATAAAGCCAACAGTGTCCTTTACAGTTATAAAATACAAAATATATTCTATAAATGCAGAGATCTTCCCAAAATGGAAGCATGCCTCATTCAGTACAGAAACAACAGCACATGATAGCAAGTATGTATGTGAAGCAATGTAAAGAGTAACCAAGTAGTAACCAGCATCGCTGATGTATAGGGATGAAGCCCAAACCCAAATGACCCGGGTTTGATTGGTAGCTTAGGTGTCTGTTGGAGATGGCACGGAGAAGGTGAAGCAGTGAAAGGCTCCCTTGAGTGGACTGGATGACTGTGTCTGCACAGTGTCCTAGCACCATGTTTCATGAGTGGCTTAGGTGAGAACATCCCTGCCATAGTCCTTATTATCAGGCACACAGCAGAAGTCACAACTGTGACATGGCTACTGCAGACTGCCCCACTGTCAGTTGCCTCCCTACTCTCAAAGTACAGTTTTGTACCTACCATAAATGTAGATGTTCGAGTGCTAATACAGCTGCAGTAATCACATATGGGTTCTCTGCCGTCAGGTGGGTCCTCGGTCGGCCGAATTCCAAAGTCTTGGTCCGGCGTCGGTTGTTGTCGCTTTCTTCCCTGACGTCAGTGTGACAGGGGTATATAAGACACAGCCGACGCCATATTCTTCAGTCTTTCTTGCCCCAGATGTCAGGTGCCCCCAGAAGGAAGGCAATACATAAATTATATATATATATATATATATATATATATATATATATATATATATATACACACAAGTAATGCAATGTAATCAAAAAATAGTAGTTGCAAGCAAATACACCATAGAAGGATAACCCCACATTAGGTTGCAAGAGGAGGTGTTAGCCACTAGTCCTTTACTAAGAGGGGAAGGAGGGAGGAAAACCTGTACTGCAGCTGTATTAGCACTCGAACATCTACATTTATGGTAGGTACAAAACTGTACTATGTTCATCATGCATACAGCTGCAGTAATCACATATGGGTAGAATCCCAAAGCTACGCACAGGGTGGTAGGCACTAGGTGGAACTGGGATGAGCCAGAATGCCCTGCAAGACAGCAGTGGCAAAGCCTGCTCTAGTTTTGGAATATAAAGGCAGGTGGTAGTGTTTTGTGAAGGTATGCACAGAACTCCAAGTGGCTGCCTCCAAAATATCTTTGGTAGGAACTCCTCTGAGGAAGGCTGTAGAGGTAGCTGTGGCCCTGATGGAGTGGGATTTGATGCCTTTAGGGACAGATTTTCCATGATAGGAGTAACAAAACCGTATGCAGTGGCCTATCCATTTTGAAATTGTCTGTTTGGTAACTGGCTTCCCTTGAGCTCCTACAGCATAGGACACAAAAAGTTGCTCTGATTTCCTGAAAGACTTTGTTCTGTCCAAATAGTAACATAGCTGTCTATGGATGTCTAAGGAATGTAGCAGCCTTTCCCCTTTGTTTTGAGGATTGGGGTAAAAGGTAGGTAAGGGTATGGCTTGATTTATAGCTACCCTGGATACCACTTTAGGCATAAATGATGGGTTGGTTCGAAGGGAAACCCTGTCCTGATGGAAGATGAGGAAAGGGCTGCACAGCCATGAGGGCTTGTAGTTCCGAAACCCTATGAGCTGAGGTAATGGCCAGAAGGAAAGCTGTTTTCCAGGACAATTATTGCAAATCTGTTGAGGCAGCTGGTTCAAAGGGAGGCAATGTTAATTTTTCTAAAATGTAATTAAGATCCCAGGCTGGCACTGGTTGTTTCCTTGGTGGTCTTATATTCTTAGCCCCTCTGAGGAACTGTCTTAAGAGTGGGTGAGAGAATAAGGGTGGATCCGTGTTGAATTCTGCAGAAATGGCTGAGGCATGGATTTTTATGGAGGAAAATGAAAGTCCACTGTTCAGCAGCTCAGCTAGATACTGTAGTACCTGAGGCAAATTCAATTTTCTAGGGTCCTGGCCTTTTTTCTCATTCCAAGAGCAAAACCGTTTCCATTTTGCAGAGTAAGCCTTTCTAGTAGATGGTCTTCTGGCCTCCAAAATGACATCCTGCACCTCTTTGGGGAGTAGGGTCTGTTGAGGTATTAAGGAATTTTCCATGCAGCGAGATTGAGTGTTTTCAGCTGGCTGTGAAGAGTTTTGTAGCTGTGCTGAGTCAACAAAAGAGACATTAGAGGTAGGGTCCAGGGAGGAGTACGTGTTAGGCTCCTCAGGAGTGGATACCAGTGTTGTCTTGGCCAGTCTGGAGCAATCAGTATTATCTTCGGTCTGTCTGCTCTTGCTTTCAAGAGCACCTTGGGCAGAAGAGGCAGAGGTGGGAAAGCTTAAACTGTCCATGCTGTCCAACTGAATGAAAGGGCGTCCACTCTCCAGGCCTTTGGATGAAAGGTCCTTGAACAAAACTTTTCCAATTGATGATTCCTGTGGGAGGCGAAGAGATCTATGTCTGGCCTCCCCCACACTTGGATTATCTTTGTAAACAGTTGAGGATGTAACTTCCATTCGTGTGGATCTGTCATATTTCTGCTTAGATTGTCTGCCAGAGTGTTTTCCAAACCTGGCAAGTACTGTGCTTGAAGTTCGATTTGCCATTCCAGAGCCAAGTTCCAAAGTGTCATGGCTAGTCTGCACAGGGGGTATGAATGTTTTCCTCCTTGTTTGTTTATGTACCACATTACTGTGGTGTTGTCTGTTCTTATCAGTAATAGTCCTGGATGCAGGAGGTCCTTGAAAGCTGTAATTGCATTTATCACTGCTAGCATTTCTTTTTGATTGATGTGTAGGTGCTTTTCTTTTTGGGACCATTTGCCCTGAATGCACCTGTCTGTCATGCCCCCAGGCGTAATCTGAGGCGTCTGTTGTGATGACTTGATTTGCTTGAGGCTTGCAGAATGGGAGACCTGTATTTGTTTGACATGCTTGGGCCCACCATAGAAATTCCTTTTGCAAACATGGAATTATTGGTATTATTGTTTCCAAACTGTGGCTGTGTTGAGACCATAGGTTTTTAGGTACCATTGAAGTTTCCTCATATGCAACTTTGCACATGGGATTAAAAGAATGCAAGATGCCATAAAGCCCAGAGCCTGCAGGATTTTCCTTGCAGTAAGCCTGGTACAATTTGCTAGTATTTTGAAGTACTGCGTTAGTTGCCCCTGTTTTTCTGGTGTAAGATAGGCCATCTGGGTGTTTGTGTCCAAGTTGGCACCCAGGAAAGTTATTTTCTGAGATGGTGTTAGTCTGGATTTCTCTTTGCTGATTGTGTATCCCAGAGAGTTCAGTAACCGTGTTGCATAAGCCAGATGATCCAGAAGTATGTCCTTGCTGTCCGCTTGGATCAGGCAGTCGTCCAAATAAGGGTAAATTTGTATCCCTTGAAGTCTGCAGTAGGCAATTACTGATGCCAGGCATTTCGTGAATACTCTGGGTGCAGTAAATAAGCCAAAGGGCAATGCAGAGAATTGATAGTGGATTGAACCTGCAAGAAATCTGAGGTATCTTCTGCAGCTTTGTCTGATTGGGACATGCAGGTATGCCTCCTTGAGGTCCAATGTTACCAGCCAAAACTCCTTGCCCAGCATGGGAAGAAGCTGCTGTAATGTGAGCATCTTGAATTTTGGTACGAGTAAGAATGTGTTTAGAATGGATAAGTCCAAAATGGGTCTCCAGTCGGTTCCTTTCCTTGGTACCAGAAATAGCCTGGAATAAAAACCTTGGCCTTGTTCGTGAGTAGCTTTCATGTCTATGAGCTTTGAAATTTGTAGTTGTGCCTCTGCCCTTTGATTGTGTGGCAGGTTTGGCATGCCTCTCATTTTTGGTAGAGTGTGAAAATGAAATCTGTAGCCTCTGTCTATAATGTCCAGGATCCATTTGTCTGTTGTGACAATATGCCAATTTCTTGTAAATAATGCCAGCTTTCCTCCCAAGGGTGCTGCCAGCTGAGACTTGCTTGGCATGGAAAGGAGGAAGTCATTGGGTTTGTTTCCTATATTGTTGTGCACTGTCTTCGCCACCTCTTGGTGCTGGAGTTTGCAATTGCCTGCCTCTATATGATCCTTGTGATTGCCCTCTGCCCCTTGAGCGCCTGTATCTACCTCTTTGGGGTCTGTCCGTGGCTGGAAAGGACCAGTTTTTTGAAGGCCAATTTCTGCTAAAACGTGGTGGTTGAACCTGTAAAAAAGCTTTGACAGATTGCATAGATTTGGCTTTTTCTTCCATTTTCCGTAGTATCTCCTCAGCATTAGTACCAAATAGCACATCCTTTTGTAAAGGAGCATCTAATAGTTTAGCTTTCACATGATCAGGCAAGATTTGTTCCCTAAGCCATGCATGTCTACGAATAACTGATCCTGTAACAGCAGCTCTACTTGAGGCCTCTAGGGCATCATAGCCACATTGTAAGGTGTGTTTACCCACTTGTTCTGCACTATGCATCATATCCTGCAACTCCTTCAAATCTGGTTGTTCAGGTTGAGACATTTTATTTCTTAATTGTGATAACAGAAACTGCTGATATTTAAGAATATGAAACTGACAATTTAAGGCCCTCATGGCTAGGGTGGCCGAGGTATATACCTTTTTTCCCCACCTTTCTAAGGATCTTAACTCTCTTTCGGAAGGTAGTGCATTCTTAGCAGTAGAGGCCTTCATTCCCTTGGGGCCTTGAGAAATGGTTTCAGGGTCAGCATTATGGCTTTTGTACAGAAATTGATGAGAGTTAGGAACTCTGTAGTACCTATCAGGCTTGACTGGGGCAGGAGGCAGGGAATCCGGATTAAGGCAAGCCTCCGAATAAACATCATCCAGTATGTCCAAGACAGGAGGTATCACCAGAGGTCTGTGTTGAGGTAACAAAAGAAATTCCCTAAGTCTTTTCTTGGAATCAGAAAAGTCTTGGCCTTCCCAATGGAAGTGTTCCCTCAAGGTGTGCAAGGTTTCCCCAAAGGAAAAATCCTCAGGAGGAGATACAGAAGGAATTGATTGCTCTGCGTCAGAATCTTCAAAAGGAGAAAAAGAGTGTTCCTCTATATCAGAATGATCTGAAAAAATGGAGCCCTGATCAGAAGAGGGAGAATCTTCCTCCACTCTGGGTCTCTTGTCTGGAGGGGGTTGGGAACCCCTGATAAGAGTAATTAGATCCTCAGCCATCTTAAGCATCTGCTTTTTAGGCATGGGGCCTGGAGATGGGCCCTGTGCAACAGGCCTCTTGGGATGCCTGGCTGATTTGGACTTAGTAAAGGCCTTAATTGAAAAGGAAGATGAGGGTCTAAAGACACCATGGGTGGAAGTGGACCTGTCCACATTAGGAGGCTCAACGCTCACAGTGGCTTCGGTGGTTGTAGTCTGGGTATGGGCCGAGGTACCTGCAGTCTCGGTTACAGAAGACCCCGCCAAAGAAGTGTCGTCGGTAGTCAGGGACTGCATAGGCGTCTCGCTGAGAACTGGACCACGTGTAGCCGGTTTTGGCGTGGTGTCGGTGGGGACCACGGACCTCACGTGTCGATCCTTGTCCTTGCATTTTTTGGACAAAACGGTAGGCTTTACCGAAAAAGTGTTGGGCGAACTCCGCCCAAAGCTTAATAGTGCGCTTATTGAAAGTAGCGCAAAAGCGACAGCCCGAGACGTCGTGGTCTGGGCCTAAACAAGGTATGCAGAGGGAATGGAAATCCTTATGCGGTATTTGCTTCCCACAAGAAATACAATTGTTAACTTTTTCTGACATCGGTCTGAGGCAAGAAAAGTTTCCCCAATGGGGTACTTAGCTTTAATGAAGACTTCGGTTTCCAATTTTTCGTAAATTCAAGAGCTGGCCGACCGGCACTTGCGAACTGCTTCTGCCGGCACCGGCAAAAAGACTGAAGAATATGGCGTCGGCTGTGTCTTATATACCCCTGTCGCACTGACGTCAGGGAAGAAAGCGACAACAACCGACGCCGGACCAAGACTTTGGAATTAGGCCGACCGAGGACCCGCCTGACGGCAGAGAACCCATATGTGATTACTGCAGCTGTATGCACGATGAACATCCTCAAGGGGTTGGGCTGTTTTAGACCTTTGCTCCACATAAGGAATGAAGGAGCTGTAGGATTCTTACCTTGTCCATGGACTGAATGGACCTGGCTCAGACCGGCCAGAGGAAGAACCAATCTGACTAGCAAGAGTTAGCAGACACTGAGCAGGTTGTGTAGCTAGCAGATGGACAGAAAAAGAAAGGTAACTAAACAACTGACTGTCCTAATATCACCCAAGCTATATAACCACATCAAAAATTGCATGCACAGTAAATAAATAAACCACATAAATAAAATGACAGTGCACAAAAAATAGCTAAATGTAATAAAGTAACAGAAAAGTTACAAAGAGACAAGCATTTAGGTAAACCTGGAAACCAGTACCTGTTTTACAAACTAATGGACATTTTCATCAAAATCAAGCATATATTATGAACCTAAAGACATAGTTGGATAACACCCAAGATGAATAAGCACCTAAAAGTCATATGCACAGTAAACAGGGAAGTATAATGTGTAAATATCATTAGGCAAATATATGCCAAGGCATAAAGAATAACCGAATATGATAAAGACTTAGAAAATTTATGCAGTCACCACATTAAAAAGACATTTATTTCCTGGATGTAAACCAACATCTCTTTCACCAATTAATAGTATTCTATCTAAAATAATTTTCGGACATACAAGGGATAAAAAAACAAGAAAAGTAAGCATTTTGCTCAGCAAGGCCAATTAACTCATTCTCAGATATAGATACACACACACACACACACACACACACACACACACACACACACATGTATATAGTACAGATATACTATAAGAACATGTTGCAACCTGGGCTCAAATAAACCAGATTCTTAGCACAGCTATGGCTTGGCTCTTAAAGAAAAAATGATATTCAGATCACCTGCATTTATGTCTTCCAAAAACATTTTTCAAATTTCTTCTTACGTCTTTCAAATATCTTGAAATTCTAGTTTTATAGCAATGAGAAGCAATGCTTACATAAAAGACCATATAACTTCTATGCTAGAACATGTGATCAGCTACCTCATCTGAAAAGTTTGAGCAAAAGTATTAATATTGTCTGTGACTTTATAGTAGGGATACTTAATGCAAGAATGATTGCTTATGGAGGGAACACAATGCCTAAAATGTCTCTACACAATAAGGGCAATTCTGTGATTCTAGACAAAAAGTGTTTTAAATGACACATTTCCTTCAAGTAGCATCTGGACCATACTAGTTACAGGATTTTGTTTGAAGCCAGCTTCTAGAACAGGCTTTTTTAATCTAGCTATTGATTTATGTTATTATTATTATTTATTTTTTGTATTATAGATAAAAGCACTGTTGGTCCTAAACGTGGAAACTAAAGGCAGGATTCATAAAGGTTATAGGTTCATAGGTAGGTACTAGGCTATTGGCCCTAGGGCCTATATAAGCCTAGCCAAAAAGGTACCCTGGCTTTTGTCACTCAAGAAAATTATTTTCCTGTGCCCCTATTGAGCAGAGCCATAGAAGTGATCCCCGGTGTAATCCAATCATCAAGATTTTTCTTGAAGAGTGCTAATGAGGAGCTCTGTTTGAAATAGATAGGTAGTATGTTCCAGAGTATGGGAAGTCTCTGGGACAGGAATCTAGCCCTCCAGCATGTTCTGTTTATTGTGGTGACATGGTTTAGGTCCCTACAGCATGTAGCTCAGAGGAATTGGGATTTCTTTAAGTGGAGCATGTCCACAGCTCTGGGTTTGACGTAGCTTTGTATGTTAGGCAGAGATCGCCTCTGTGTAGGCGATATGCGAAGGAGTAAAGCTGGAGTTTTTTGAGACGGTCTGCGTAGGACATCTGTTTGAGGCCAGTAATCCTCTTTGTGAGGTATTTCTGTGGCCTTTCCAGTTGTTGCAGACGTCTTGTGAGGTACATAACAAAAGGGGTGTTGTACTCTATAATGAGTCTAATGATGCGTAGAGGGGAACAATGACTTCTTTTTTCTGGATGAGAAACCTTTTGTGATGAAGTGTGCCATGCAGAAGGATTTCCTGACCACTGTGGCAATGTGATTATCAAAGGAGAGACTACTGCCCATCTGTGTCCCAAGGTCTCTTATCACACTTTCGGTGTTAAGTAGACTACCACCTATGTGGTAGTTCATGGGTATAAAGTTTTTGAGCTTCAGGCCATGGCTTTGACACCAGGCATCTGTCTCAGTGAGGCCCTTTTGTAGGATGTCCACATCGTTAGGAGTTTCGATTACGGCTCCTAGTTTGCAGTCATCTGCAACCTTTTTTAGCCAAATACCTGTTGTGTTAGCCTGTACTTCAGAGAAGTAGATACCAAACAGGAGAGGAACCAGGACTGAACCTTGTGGTACTCCACTTGTCACTGGTCTGAAGTCATATTTGGAGTCTGTTACTTTCACAGTGTCAGTTTTGTCTGTGAGCCAGTTGGCAACCCATCTTGTGACATAGGGATTTTTACCTAGTTTAGTGAGTTTATCTATAATTCCAGAGTGGGGGGATGGTGTCAAAAGCCTTGGCGAGATCTAGATAGGCTGTGTGAACCACCTTACCCTCATCTATGGCTTTGGTGACTGCTTCAAAGAAGTCTATCAGGTTTAGGAGACATGATCTGCCTTTTACAAACCCGAACTGGGTGGGGTCCAGAGTTTGGAGATTACCAATGTCTTTGTTTATGAGTTCCATGATGATATGTTCCATGACCTTGCAGACCAGGTCATCAGGCTAATGGGGCAGTAGTTCCCGGGGTCCGTCGTGGCTCTCCCTTTGTGGAGAGGGATAACCGTCACAGTGTGCCATTCATTGGGCACAAGCCTGAGGTGAGGCTATGATTGAACATGGTATTTAGGTGGGGTGCCAGTTCGTTCTGTAGTTAATGTAGAATGTAGCCTGGGATATTGTCAGGTCCCATGGATGCTGTGTTCTTGGCTTTGCAGAGTGCGTTTTTTACCTGTGCAGCCGTGATTACAGGAACTTTGCATTCTTCCTGAATAGAGATGGGCTCTCTACGGGGGGAGAGGGGGGTTAAAGTTAGCACTGAACCTATCTGCCAGGATGTTGGCAATATCATTTGGTTCTGTATATTTAGTGCCATTGTGCTGTAACTCCGAGCAGATCTGAGTGTTGCCATTGAGATTCTTGACATAGCTATAGAATGCTTTGTGGTTGTCTTTAGAGTCAATGGCAATATTATTTTTGTAACTAGCTTTGGAAGATTTTATGAGGGATCTCAGCTTCTTACTGAGGCTGACCAGGGAGATCCTCCAGTCATGGGATTTTACTCTTTTTTTGCAATAGTTTCTTTCTTCTGTTGTAGAGTTAGTTTACATTAGAGGACCACCAGATTGGCTTCCTTTTCTTGGAGGATAGCATCCTGGTTCTGTTAGGGATAGCACGATCCATGCACTCATGTAAGTGCTTATAAAGTGCATTTGCATAGGATTCAGCAGTCGTACCTCTGTTGTCCATCTGCATGAGTGTCACTTCTGTCTTAAAGAAGTGTGAAGTTGGCTTTGGAGAAGTTTTTTACGGTGGTTTCCCTAATGGGGGGGCGGGGGCAGGATGTGGATGTCTAGGGTGATTAGTTTGTGGTCGGATCTGACCAATGAGGAATTGACCTCTAGTGTGGAACACCAGTCACCCATGTTGGTAATGACCAGGTCTAGGATATTGCTGCCCCTAGTGAGGGTGTGAATAAGTTGATCCAAGGCGTTGGAATTTATGAATTCCAGAAAACGTTGATCAAAAGAGTTGGTACATGAGTAGTTTGCCCAGTTAATGGTGGGGTAGTTGAAATCACCCATTATTAGGGTGTTAGGTTGTACCCTAATATTTTCCAGTGTATCAAGAAATGAGGAGTGGGAATCCTGGGGCATGGTGGGGGGTCTGTAGCAAGCTACAATCTGGATTGCGGTCTTGCCCAGAGTTAGTTGCATTTGGATAATCTTGGATGCATTATGCTGTGCAACTAGCCTGGAGGTGTGGATATCCTTAATGAATATGGACACACCTCCGTCTTTAGTGCTTCAGTTCAGGTTAGGTGGCCAAAAGGTGTGGTATGACTTATAGCCTGGTAATGCAGGGGTGCTCTCTGGAGCTTTGAACCAGGTCTCTGTCACTGCACAGATGTCGATGTTCTCCATTTTAAGGAGTGCCTCGAGTGAGTGTATTTTGAAGTTTAGACTTCTAGCATTGAGTAGCATTACCCTCAGATTTTGCTTGCTTGTACCTGTTACGGTGGTGAATTTGTCATTTGGGCCTTGCCTAAAAAGGCACTATAGGGGTGGCAAGAGCCTTAGCCAGTATCCCGAATCCCAAGGGCGACAGGGGAAGGCCATCTCTGTCAAAGCATCGTGGTCTGTCAATGATGTCATCCCAGTCAGACAAATACTGGATCCCCTTAGAATGACACCAGAAGCTTAGCCAATTTTTGAAGTCAATCATTTTGTCCTTGTACTGTGGTATTATTCTGGGTGTCAGGATGCTACTCAGGGCTAGGGTCATACCTGCCTGGGCTACAAGATCAGAGAGCTCCTCCATGTCTCTTTTCATGTAGTCTAGGGGAAAAAAAAAGGTCTTTACTCTGGTAGGACTAAAAGTAAAGACCTTTTTTTTTTGCTCCCCCTCATGTTGAAGAGAAAAAAAAAAAAAAAGGTCTGTGTTTGGGGATTTTTGATTGGCCCGTATGCCGGTTTGAGAATGTTGCCAATCAATGTCCTACAGTGGCAACTAGTTGCAACCAATAAGGAATTAGCTGTAGCACATTTGAACTATAAGATAGTTTTTAAATATTCATATGAAACAATATGGTAAAATAAATCCCAACCCTATTATTATTTAAAAAGCTTGCAAAGCAGCCCAATGTTTATTCAACCACTCTCCAAATAAGCCAGCAATCACTCAGGAGTGTCCTGTACATGTTCATATAGAGCAAGAAACCATTAATTTCAGGATTCCAACTCCTATGAACAAGACAGCACAAAAATCCTTAATTAATGTTCTGCCTTTTAGGTGCTAACAGGGTATATAATCAAACAATAAAACCTTCTTGCTGAAGGCATGCAAAAGACCTATGGAGAAGAAAAGAACAGTTGTGCCCCACATCCCATAACTGTAGATATCCGATAAGATCAGTGTTGCAATTCTGATTCTAGGTACTTCCTGCCATGTAGAAACCCACGATTAGCCCAATTTCCAGAGTCTTTGAATCATCCTTAGCCAACAGATGTCCAGTGACTGACATCTGAACATCAGGGTATATGACGGGCATCTATCAGCACCATCCTCAAGTGTTTCTAAGCAATGAACAAGCAGTCTGAGGCCTGAGGATAGCACAACCTCCCAGTTGTCTGAATTTGAATGAAAAGGAGTAAATTCATAGGAGACAGAGAGGGGATGATGGAGGTAAGAGGACTTTCTGCAGAGAGCTCCTCTACCCCTTTCACCCAACAAGGGGAAGACAGGAGGTCTTCAGATAGAGGGGTGAAGGGAGGGAGTATGTACTGCAACACTGACCAACTCAAACATCTGCAATTACAGTAAGTGGGACACAGCTGTACTATATTCTTTGTAGTTAATGTTGCAGTACTGATTCTTGGAAGGACTCCCAAAGATAACATGTGTGGTAGGTCATCTGTATGACCATAGGAAATAAGGTTTTGCAGGATGGCAGTAAAAATAAACTGCACTAGTCCTGCAGACACTGCCTAGGTTATGGTGTTTTGTAAAGGTGTGCACTGAGTTCCATGTGGCTGCCTCTAGGATGTAGCAGTCCTATGCCTGGTGGACTGGGCTTAAGTATGCCCTGGTAGATCTTTCCTATGGTGAGAGTAACAGAACTTAATGCAGTTTGCTACCCATTTTGAAATGGTTTGTGTGGAGACAGGCCTGCCCAGTTTACCCTTCATGAAAGGCCACCAGTAATTGCTCTGCTCTATTAGTGTTTCTTGTCCTGTCTAGATAGTACCTGATCTGCCTGTGCACATCCAGGGAATGAAGAACTTGCTAGGCCCTGTTCTGTGGATTTCGGAACAAGAATGGTAGGTGGATAGCCTGGTTTGGTGTAAATTCTGATACCACCTTAAGCATAAAGAATGGGTTTGTTCTGAGGGTTACCCTATTTCTGTGAAAGACAGTGAAAGGTATTTTACACATGAGAGCTGGTAGCTCTGAAAGTTGCCTAGCTGATGTAACACCTATAAGAAAAATGACTGACTTCAACAATTGGTTAAGCTTCTGGTGTCATTCAAAGGGGACCCAGTATCTGTTTGCCTGAGCGACATGATCGACAGACCACGATGCTTTGTCAGAGATGGTCAGCACCTGTCGCACCTGGAATTCAGGTTACTGGCTAAGGCTCTTGCCACCCCTATAGTGCCTTTTAGGCAAAGTTCAAAGGACAAAACCACCACTGTAACAGGTACAAGCATGCAAAATCTGAAGGTAATGGTACTCAATGCTAGATGTCTAAACCTCAAAATGCACTCTCTTGGGGCATTCCTAAAAATGGAGAACATCGATATCTGTGCAATAACGGAGACCTGGTTCAAAGCTCCAGAGGGCACCCCAGCAATACCAGGCTACAATTCGTACCACACTTTTCGGCCACCAAACCAGGACCGAAACACTAAAGGTGGAGGAGTGTCCATATTCACCAATGATAGTCACACCACCAGGCTAGTTGTCCAACACAATGCGTCTGAAATTCTCCAGGTGCAACTAGCACTAGGTAAGACTGTAATCCAAATTGTAGCTTGCTACAGATCCCCCACCATGCCCCAAGATTCTCACTACATCTTTCTAAACATACTGGAAAATATTAAGATACAACCAAACACCCTAATACTGGGTGATTTCAACTACCCTGTCATTAACTGGGAAAACTACTCGTGTACCAACACCTTTGCCCAACGGTTCTTGGAATTCATAAATTCCGATGCCCTAGATCAACTAATCCATAGTCCCACCAAGGGCTCCAATATCCTAGACCTGTTCATTACTAACATGGGAAATCAATGCTCCACACCTATGGTCACCCCCTCATTGGCCAGGTCTGACCATAAGCTAATCACCCTTGACATCCACATCCCTCACCCACCCCCCTCCATAAAAAAAACTTCTTCAAAACCAACTTCATGCTACTCAAGTCAGAAGTGACAAACTTCATGACACCCATGCAGACGGCAACTGAAAGTTTGACTGCTGAATCCTACACAAAGGCACTGTATGAGCACATCAACTCATGCATGAATCATGCCATCCCAAATAGAACCAAGATGCTTTCCTCCAAATAAGGAAGCCAATCTGGTGGTCCCCTGCCATAAACAAACTTTAAAACAAAAGGAAGAAACTGTTGCAGAAAAGAGGAAAATCCCAGGATGCAAAAAACTCCCTTACCAACCTCAGTAAGAAGCTGAGATCCCTCATAAAATCCTCCAAAGCTAGTTATGAAAATAAAATTTCCAAAGATTCCAAAGTCAGCCACAAAGCATTCTATAGCTATGTCAAGAATCTAAATGGCAATGCTCAGATCTGCTCTGAGCTATAACAGAATGGCATTAAATATACTGATCCCAAGGATACTACCAATATCCTGGCAGATCGATTCAGTACCAACTTCGAGAACCACATCGCCACAACAGTCATGAAATCCTTCTATTGTGGCACACCTCATCACTAAGGGCTTTTCATCCAGAAAAAAGGAGGTCATTGTCCCACTGTACTCATCTCTCATTAGACCCATTATAGAATACAATGCCCCATTTGATATGTACCTCTCAAGACATCTGCAACAACTGGAAAGGCCACAGAAATACCTCACTAAAGGAATCACAGGCCTAAAGCAGATGCCCTATGCTGACTGTCGAAAAAAACTCCAGCTATACTCTCTCACATATCGTCTACTCAGAGGTTATCTCTGCTTAACATACAAGGCCATGTCAAACCCAGAGCTTTTGGACATCCTGCACTTAAAGAAATCCCAATCCCTCAGAGCCACACACTCCAGGGATCTAAACCTTGTCATCACCATAAACAAAACATGCTGGAGGGATAGGTTCCTGACTCAGAGGCTCCCCAGACTCTGGAATAGACTGCCCCATACATGTCAAGCAGAGTGCCTCTTTGACCCTCTTCAAAAGGAACCTTGACGATTTGATGGGAGATAGGAAATTCACCCTGGGGATCACATCAGTCACCCTGCTAGACAGGGGTCCAGAGAAGTAAATATTGTGGGAAGAAATAGCCAGGGAATTGTTATGGCTAGGCGTGTATAGGCCCTAGGGCCAATAGGCTAGTACCAACCTATGAACCTATGAGTGAGCAACCTTAGGGAGGCAGTGGCACCAAGATCAAAGGGGGGACAACTTTAGTTTCTCTAACACATAATTTAGAACCCAGGCAGGAAAAGGCTTTCTTTTGGGTGGTCTCAAGTGAATTACCTCTTTCATGAAAAGCTTCATGTGGGGGTGTGAGAAAATAGGTGGGTATTGTGAAGGCAAGCTGATATAGGACATGTATGTACTTTAATGCTGGAGTAGGAAAGTCCCTGTCAAAACAGACATGACAGGTACCGCAAGACCGAGTTACTGTCTGCCTGAGAAGGGTTGGTGCTCTTCCTGTGACACCAGGTGGAAAATATTTTCATTTCTGCTAGGTAGGATTTTCTGGTATTGGATTTCCTTGCTTCTCTTAGAAAGAAAAGTACACCCTTGGGAGCGTTGGTATTCCATGCTGTCAAAACCCAATCCTCCAAGCTGTTAACATGAGAGTGGTTAGGTGAGGATGGAAAACATATCCCTTAGCTTGGCTGAGGAGATTTACTTCCTGCAGTAGAATGGAAAGGAAAACTTATCCTTTGGCCAGGCTGAGGAGATCTACTTCCTGCAGTAGGGTGCAGAATTTCCCCTTGCTGAGGGTCAAGAGGAGGGAGAAGCAGTGCTGCCTCAGCCAGAAAGGGGCCACTACAATCATACTGGGTCTATCTGCCCTGACTTCTTTGTCAGAACCCTGGAGATTAGAGGCAAGCACAGGAATGCATACAGGAACCATTTTGCTAATGTGAAAGAGAAAGCATATATTTTCCAAGTCCCTGTCTATTTAGCTCTGGAGCAGAAATTCTGTAATTGTTTGTTGTGGGGAGAGGCAAACAGGTCTTTGAAGTCAAATTGTGTCCACAATACAGTCCACCTTAGCTAGAATTTTGTCCTAGAGAGATTCAGGGTACTTTGGCATATGGAATTGACAATTCAAAGCTCTCATTGTGAGGATGGCAAAGGTATAAACTTTTTTCCCAAATCTGTCTAATAGTTTACTTTTCCTATCATTTGGTAAAGGATGTCCGGTTGGTCCCTTTATGGACACCTTTTGTGGATTCAGTGGAAACTACTGAAGGGTCAGCCTTTGGATTTTTGTAAAGGTGCTTGTGAGATTCAAGCAGTCTATAAAACCTGTCTGGTTTCCTAGGAACAGGGTGTACAGAATCATGATGTAAAGTATGTAAAGTAATGTCTTCAAAGACATCATCCAGTACTACATGTACAGGAGGGATAGCAATTGGCCTGGCAGAAGGCAAACTTAGCAGTTCTCTGTAATAGGTCTGAGCCTGTTAGAACAGTTTGCTTTCCCAAATGAAAGTTTCCTTGTTTCTATGCATGGTATCACAAAAGGAAATGTCCTAATGGGGGGGGTTGGAAGAGAGGGTGTCATCAGAAGCTAAATCCGATTTTGGGGACAGGTGCCCATAGTTGGACAATTCCTCCTCATCTTCTGAGCTAGAGAAATCTGCATCTTCTTGATGGCCATCCCTGTTTGTTTTGGATGGGGAGGCTTCAGTAGCAATAGCATGGGAGGGCTCTCTGGATTTTGTGAAAGACATGAACTCCTGTGCTTATGTCTTGGGCTTCATTCTGAGATGAAGAGACTGAAGGCGGGGGTTTACAAAAAGAAGTGTCTCACTTCGACTTGGGTGTCCATTTAAAAGGGATGACTGGAGGTCATGGTCATTCTACTGCGACGTCTGTTAATGTTTCCATAGCTGAGGTAGACAGGATGCATCTCTTGAGACCCACAATGCTGATGTCAGAAGCTGAGGCCTGATGCACAACCTCAAACCAGAACAACTTATGTGCTGTCGTAACATTTGAAGGTAGACCGGAGACCATGGCTGCTTCCTGAGAGGTCGTGCCAGAGGGTTCAAGCCTAGAGTCACCAGACCATGGAGCTTCATAGGCACCTCACCTGGGTTATCGTTCAACTTATGGACTAGAGATGGAGCTTTCTTGGGAACATAAGGATTCTTGATCAATTTGTCTTTCCATATTTTTGGAATGATGCTAGCCAACACTGGAGTTTGTGGGGGCCCTGGGATAGCAGTGGACTGCAATGCCACCGGGGCAAGGAAGTGGATGACTCCATATCTCAGCTAATTATCTCAGCTCTCTACATTTTAGGGTTTTAGCATGGAATTTTGCACAGTCAGGAAAAGAAGAGATGGCATGCTGGGGCTTCAAGCAGAACAGACAAAATGAGTGAAAATCTTTGCTTGGGATTTGCTTCCCACACTTCAAGCAATTGCTGACTATTTTAACATTAAATTAACAGAGAAATTTCCCCATCAGGGTATTCTGTGACTGGAAGAAGAGGTATTCTGGAAAACTGAGCCAACCAACAGATTATCAGCATTATGAACACACAAACAGCATAAGACTTTATGGCTATAAACAACTGAAGATGGCACCAATGGAAGCCTTTCTTACACCCTGACATCCAGACATTAGTCATCGGATGATCGTTGAGTAGGGATGATGCAAAGACTCTGGGAAAAGGGGACAGTTCCAGGCTTTTGCATGGTAGGAAGACCCAAAAATCAGAACTGCAATATTGACAATAACATCACTTCAGGTTAAACTTGATCATACATGGCATGCACATCCTGCCAGTAAGGCCCCTTTAAGGAAGAATACAAACATATAGATTCCATCGCATGCCTTTAATCAGATAGAAGCAAATGTATTGTATCATGTGAAGCTGATTGAACCAATGCAGTTAAAAATCTAAGAATAAAAGTCCAAAAAAGTAAGATCATGATTCCAGAAGGGAAACTTCTGAGAAAGAGTACAGGGTGTTACCTCCAGATGGGAAGATGAGACATTCATGTAGTTTGGGAAGAGACTGAAAGCATATTTTTGAAATGTATTACTAATGATATTGAGTGTTAAAACCTGCTACAGATACAATGAACTGCCTTCTAAAATAACAGATACATTTAACCATACTGGTGAGATGTGTAAGAGTACCCTCATTGATGGGTTCATAAGGTAAATTCATGTTTTTCGCAATCAAAATTTGGCAAAAATACTTTAAAGATGCAGCACTCTGGTACATCTGTACACCTGTTTGATAAAAGCCATGATGCAAAGCCCTGGATATGCAAGAGTGTTTGCTCCCTGCCTTGTCAGGTCACCCTCATTCACCAACAATGCCCATCCTGTAAATCAAGTCATAACACTGAGGATTTGACACCTAAATTAGTAATTTAATTAAATACAATTAGTAACTTGAAGCTAAGAGCAGTCATTGAATCCTCAAATGAATTAGCCATCCTGCAGGTAGGTTTGTCCCAAATAAATAACTGGAGCCAAAATTATGGACTGAAACTAAATGCCAAAAAATGCATTACTGAATCCTTTGGGAAGTCATCTACCCTGGGAAACTACCACATTGACAACATGCCCCTAAGAGTTGACCTAGATGTTCCGTAGTTGGGAACTTATGTGGATAGTGACCTAACTTTTGCCCAACATATGTCCATTGTTGTAGGAAAGTCCTTCTACACTGCATTGCACAGCTTATAAACAAAGGGACTGTATCTAGATCTAGGTATGTCCTTGTGCTCCTTTACTCAGCCCTCATTACTACAATATATGAATATAATGCCACCTTTAGCATGTATCTGTCCAGGCATGTGCAACAACTGGAATGCATGCAGCAATAATTTAGTTAAAGGATACAAAGTTTACACAACATGTCCTATGAGTGGATGGGAAACCACAAATTTGTCCCAGGGGTTCCACCTTTGTCCCTCACTTGACAGGGCCAACAGGTGCTGACTGAGGTTTCTTTTTTGGGGATAAATTCTTGGCTAGGCTTGTAAGGGGCCCCAGGACCATTAGCCTAGCAACCTCCTATGATCCTACATGGACCTACTCAAAGCCCTTTCACTATACTCAATATCCTACAGATTGCTAATGCCTGGCCTGTGTCTGACATGCAAGGCATCCTCTGTCCCATTACCGATGGATTTACTGCACATCAGCAAGTCAAATGGCATTAGAAATACTCGGTCTAGGTAACTAAACCTCTTCTAAAACATAAACAGAACAGTTTGGAGGGACAGGTATATCTCGCGGAGGATACCACTGCTTTGTAACAGTCTCTCCATCTACATAAAACAAAGTTCATCCCTATCCATATTCAAGTACAACTTAAATCTATGGATGGGAAACAGAAAATTTACACCAGAACTGCCCTCTATACTACTACTAATAGGCAGGCAGCTCTTAAAAGATTTATCCCACACATGGATCCTCTATAATTATATATGGTATGATCCCAGTTGTCCTCATTAGGGTAATTTGTAATTATTGACTAAGATAGGTAAGAACAACCAATAACCAAATGGGATACGTTATTTCAGGCACAACAAGGGTAACTGGCTAGGCTTAAATGGCCCACAAGGGCAGCTAGCATAGTACTTACATAGAAACCTATAAACAAATGGATGCATAGCACAGGTATTAAACAAGAGATTTTAAAGCCTCCGATACTGAGTGATACAAGCAGAAAGGAATATTCAGGGACACTGGACTAGAGAGAGAACTGTATTAAATCTAGTGACATTAAAGAAGGGGGAATCTATAGTCAGTTATGTCCATAATAACAAATTAGCAAGGGATGCAGTTAATGGATATTGAAGATGTGGTGACCATAAGTGGCTATCTGATGATGAAGGCCTAATAGAAGAAAACAAATGGCATGGACAGTGTAAAGAATATAGTCCACTACTTGCTACTGATAATTCACTTATAATTTCTAATATCCGAGATGAGAATTTTCTCTAACATGATTTTTATTTACACGCTGTTACCAATAAACAGTAAAAATGTTAAAACTCATATTAATTCCTGATTTTCTACTCTAAATACCATTTGGTGTTGTCCTTGTTCATGATAATAAATTGCTCTGAATATGGCCATTCACCTTCCATGTCAAAATCTCCAGAAAATGTTTTTTTTTCATCTAACTCCTATTTCTCTTGGAGCACATTACAGCATTACTTTTGTTACGATGTTCACCACAGCTATCTTCAGTGCTACAGATATGAAAGTGCTCACCATTTTTATCACCCAGGTTTTGCGTCACTGGCTTATCCTTTGCTGTCTTCTGCTTTTTCTCTACCTGAACTGACGTATTCACCATATGTTTGCCTTTTTCTATTCCCTTTAATACTTTCTGCTTGATCACTTTAGGTTTCTTTTCCTCCTTGTCTTCTGAGGTTTCTGTTGAATTTTGATCTGGATCTGGATTTTGTAACAGCTCTGTTGCTGAAGATTTAAACAAATGTATGGAGTTAAAATAGGCAAAACTTTACTGAAATGAATTTGTAGTACATACTTCTGAATACACAAACAAAGAATATTCATATATTTTAACCTTTAGTGTCTTCTCCTTACCCCAAGTGGCTCAGGTTGTACAGCTTGCTGTTCTCTGCATTATACTTTTTCATGATGCTTAGCATCTTGGCACAAACTGCAATACTTTTAACATTTTTCTTACAGTCATTTAGTGCACAGTACTACTCACTAAGTTGCTGGAAAATGCTAAAATAATGAACAGCTGAGGTAAGGAAATCGCATAAGGTTATTATCAAGGTCACCCATCTACTTAGTTAGGGTTTCTTATTTTCACACACACTTACGCTATGAAACTTCCTGCATAAAATAAACTAATGCAACCAAAGTGCTGATTTTCAGTTTTCCTACACTGTGCTTCAATTTATGCCCTTTCATGTGATCCTCTTTCTCAATCATGCCCTTTATTTTTCGTGCTCTCAAGTTTTGCTACTGATTCATCAAGCTGCTGTCCACCGCAGCATCCTGTTGTCCTCAGCTCATTCTAATGTTCACTAGTTTCTTCTGTAACTGTGCTTGCTTTACCCTCTGTTTTAAAAGGAGATCTGAAAACAGTTGTATCACCATTCACCTTCCATGTCAGAATTTCCAGAAAATGTTTTTTTTTCATCTAACTCCTATTTCTCTTTGAGAACATTGCAGCATTACTTTTGTTACGATGTTCACCACAGCTATCTTCAGTGCTACAGATATGAAAGTGCTCACCATTTTTATCACCCAGGTGCTGCGTCACTGGCTTATCCTTTGCTGTGTTCTGCTTTTTCTCTACCTGAACTGACGTATTCACCATATGTTTGCCTTTTTTTAATCCCTTTAATACTTTCTGCTTGATCACTTTAGGTTTCTTTTCATCCTTGTCTTTTGAGGTTTCTCTTGAATGTTGATCTTGATCTGGATTTTGTAATAGCTCTGTTGCTGAAGATTTAAACAAATGTATGGAGTTAAAATAGGCAAAATTTTACTGAAATGAATTTGTAGTACATACTTCTGAATACATAAACAGAGAATATCTAGTAAACACTTCTCAAAGGCAAAATTGTGTTTTGGTCTGCACTTTTACTCTTAATGAGATTAT
Source organism: Protopterus annectens (assembly GCF_019279795.1). Taxonomy (NCBI): domain Eukaryota; kingdom Metazoa; phylum Chordata; order Ceratodontiformes; family Protopteridae; genus Protopterus; species Protopterus annectens. The sequence continues at coordinate 452,284,853 of NC_056745.1, forward strand.
AAGGTTATTAAATAAAGACTAGCTGAAGACGATAATCGTACAGTACAAACTCACAAGCATTGCCAGCAGGTAAAAAAAACTCAGAAGGAACCGTCTCCACAGTAAAACATAGCTATATATTGTGAGAGAAGGTCAACTGAATGCAGAAGTCACTACCACCTTAGATATGATGCACTCCTTCAATGTAGGAAAACTATAACCAGTCTAAGCAACCCATCTTCTACCTGGGAATAACACTTGACAAGACTTCCTGGAACAGTGCTTGTAACCTGGGAAGTTTCACTTCAGGAGACACCAAAGTCCTACAGGAATGAACAAGATGGATAATGATTCCAGCTCCCTGAGCTGCATATATAGGAGGACAGATAATTAACAATACAAAACTTGGGACTTCTACATGTCATAAGAGAAAAGGTATGTCAGTTAAAACAATCGAGTACAAACAGGTCAAGCTTACTGAAATAAAAAAATACTATGTGACAGAAATAGTGATTTGTTACAGAAATATTTACTTCAATGGCTTATTGAGTAAAAAAATTATGAAAGGTTGGAATAATTTCTTGACAATCTGCAAAAGGGGACTTTTGCAATCCCTCAGCTCAGATATAATAAACAGTTATCACACATTTCTGAAAGACTGCCTCTGGCCCTCGCTAGTAATATTTGTTATTACAGTCTGGACTCCTCTTGGTTCTTTCAACTTTGTGAGCTAATGGTACCATCAGTAATTTGGGGGGGGGGCATGTTTCCCAGAGTTCATCAAGCTTGGACAACCATCATAAGGACCAGTGGGTTCTAGAAGCAGTCATTCTCAACCACATCCTGGAGCACAAAGGTCCTCTCTTACCAACAAGACCTGGCAAATAACTAGAATATTTCACTGATACTCTTTTAACAAGCACAGTTTCAACTGCTGAAATGAGCTGTACAAGGTGTCTTGTATATGAAACTGGACTAGGACATAATCTTGCTTTAGGATATAGGACACAGGTGGTTTCCATTCCATTTTGGACCTCATCAGATTCAGCCATCATATCCGATACATTTAGAATGTGACTTAACAAGAGGTCAAGCTCCTGCTGCTGCACTATGCATGGATTTTATTACAGGAAATGAGGGGTGCCTTTTGGCACATCAGTATATGGAATTCTCTTAGGAGATTCCTCCAGTTTGTTCTGGACGGGCAATATTTCAGGCAGAGAATGCTTATCATTTGAACTTTCCTCAATACCCATAATATTTCACATGTTGTTTGCCATATTAACCAAAGCCTTGCAAGAGAAGGATCTCTACATGCTCTCTTACCTGGATGACTGTCTCATGGTGGCCCTATACAAGGGCTCCCTGGAAAAAAATCTCATCCTTATAGTGTGCTGTTCCATGACTGCAGTCTCTGGAGTGATTATGTATTGGGAGAAAACATCTCAGACACCATCGCAGGGAATGGCTTTCATAGGTTTATGGAGCTGAACACCCAACAGTGCTGGTTACTCCTACCCTAGAAGAGGGACCAGGAGGTTACAGATGCAACACATGGTTTTGGTTTGGATTCTGTTGTGCCTTCTGGTCCAGACAGCTGTTTGCATACCTGCTGCACAACCATCATATGCTCATAGATTTTCTACTGGTGTCAGACCTCTGCCGTAAGACTTAAAAGGGGTGTACTATTTTAATCTTGATGGGCATTCTCTTCCTGTTGCTGAACCCATTCCAAGTTCTGAAGACAAATGCTTCACTGGCAGGGTAGAAGTCTATCACAGCTCTCACACAACTCAAAATATGTAGTTCCCTCTGCAGTGTAATATCTAAACAAACACAAGATTGTACCTCCTTTGCAAGAATGGTGATGCTCATCTGGCAGTGGGCCACAGATAAAGTCATCAGTCTCTCACTAGTTCATATCACTGGGGAGGGGAACAAGTTGGTACGTCACCCAAACCTGTACTCTGCTTAGTGCAGCAGAGGAAAAAGAGCTGAATGTGAACATTTTGACAACTGAATGGCATGGAAGACTTATCTTTTCCAAATAATTATTTAATTCATCACAGATTAATGGAAAAATCAAAGCTCATTCTCATTGACCCATGATGGAAAAAAAAGGATGTGCTTTCATGAACCCAGGTCCCCTGTGGTAGAGGAAACTCTCCCACTCCCAGCCAGGGAGATCTACGTGACTGAAGAGACAACCTACTCAACCTTGGAGCTTGGCTGCTGTTACAGGTCATTTGATTTTGCTGGATCGCCCAGCCAAGGTTTCAGGAATTCTGAAATTGATACAAACCCTTCTGCTCTGCAGATCTATGCCTTCAAGTGAAGAAAGTGAAAGTCTCGGCAAAATGGTGCCCCTGAACTACCATATCAGTCAGCTTGCAAGTGATCTTTATACATAACAGATAACTGTTCACTATGGGCTGCTCTTATTCTGCCAACATGGTGTATGTGTCAGGATGTTTCTACTCATCTCATCATGACCTTATGGAGATCCAGACTGTGGCACAGGACCATTGGGTCGACCAGTTTCTTGGAATGAAGTATCTCAAGCTTCCTTTGAAGAAACTCTCCTCTGTTGGCTCTGAACTTCAAGAAAGATAGGATTATCCATCAGCTATTTGCACCTTCAGGCTATGAAACAATGAAATTTGCTTCTTGGAAAACTATCTTCCTGATGATCATCAGCTCCGATTCTAAGATCTTAGTACTTCAGGCCCTCATCTGTAGGGGAACCACAGCTGTCATTCATAGAGATCTGGTGTTCCTTAGTACTAACTCAGATTCCTTCCAAAAAGTAGTTTCTGAGCTGTCTGTAAACAAGTCTATTCATCTCCTTGTTCTGTTTGCCAGGACAGACACCAGATGTGACAGAGCTCTTCACACACTGGATGTGCACCATCAGCTCAGATTTCATATGAAATGATTGCACAAGTTTAGGAATACTCAGGGAAGGAAGAAAGGGCTTGGAGTTGCCAAACAAACCCTGTGCTAGTTGATTGACAAATGACCTGTCTTTTACTCTCAGGTAGCTAACCACTTCCAGGAAAATGCTGCAGTCCAAGCAAACTCCACCAGAGGGGATTGGAAGCTAATCAAACCAATGAACCAATCAAAGACAGACTATGATGTTAGATAAAAGATATATTTTTATCATGTCAGATGATGGGTCACGCACCATACCTTCATCCCTCTGTTTGTGGGTGGCCCCTCAAATCAATCTTGGCTACTGGATTTCCATATAGATCAGGCAAGTACATATTTTATATTGCTTGCTAGTATTTTAAGTGACAAACCGTCGTTGTTATTTCTTAATTTTGAAGAAGGTTCTCACTAATAGCTGATGGTAAAATGGTGAGTCCTTGGGGCTATGTGCATTTATGCAATTAATGTGTTTTGCCATTGGACGAAAAGCGATTGTGAAGAGGATAACCCAAGCATCCCCTCAAGGATAGTCCTATCATTCCTCAAATGATTTGATAAATGTGTACTTTTATACACTGCAAGTATAAGATGTCTGTTTCTATATAGAAATAGTGATGAAATGATGATATGGCATACAGTGTCCCTAGCCACAACCTTTAATAGAGAGCAATTTATATTTTAAAATACTGATATTACATGTAACATTTAAAAAAACACTGCAAAATACCACAGTGAACTAAAAAGTGATGTCAGCCTGCAAAGAATTTCCTAAAATGTCTACTTTACATTTCAAACGTCATATAGCATCACTGCAAAAAACAGCTGTTTAAGATGTCTATTGCTTATGAAACATCTAAGCATTTTAAATACTCCTTCCATTCACCCCATTGACTCTGTCACTAGAATTCTTCCATAATCTTCTTCAAGAAATGTCTTACTATGGGCTTGTTTACAAACACCTGGATCAGTTGGCCATATCTGCTGACTGCTATTGCTGCAGTGAAACAAAACAAAGCAAAGAAAAGTGAAACAATTTATTTACATATGTCTTTCCTAATACTGCTGCTAGCTTGCGCTTTGTTCCTGTTCTTAATACATTTTATCCTGTTCTTCAGCAAGATGGGCATTTCATTGTGCAAGTCTTTCTTTAATCAAGGCCTGCCCAGCCAACTACACAATATGTTAAATCAGCTTCAAACAGGAATCTCACTGACATGGTTTTTATTTTGTTCTCTTTCTCCTTTCTTTACCAGACTATAAAAAAATTATGGTTTGCCTCCCAAACTGCTGTCCTTGGACCCTGAAACCATAATTGGTCCTTAAAGGTTCTCCTGGAAGTGATCCTTCAATAGGCTGGTCCCCTGACTCTTCAGAGACAGATTCTAGTAGGTACTCAGTGCTATGACCAGGGGGAGATGTCTTCCTTAAAGATGGACCAGGAATACAAATATACTGGATCTGGTCCTCACTAATATGGGAGAGTGCTGCACACCCCCTGGAGTAATGTCTTATCTAGTAAGGTCAGGTCACAAAATGGTCTCTTTTGAAGTAAAAATAAAACCTGGAACCCCAGCTAATCTTGAAATGTTTAGATACTACTCTAAGGCTAACTTCCTACTATTAAGTGATAAACTGGCATTATTTCAAGCTGCCATAAACCCTGAGAATGCTGCTGCCTACACAGAATAGTTCACAGAATCCCTATACAAGCATGTTAATAGCTACATAGAAGCAGCTGTACTAACCAGGAAGCAGTACAGAACTAACTCAAAAAACAAGCCACCCTGGTGGAATCACAACATCAAAAGGCTGTAAAACAGAAGGAAGAAAATCATGGCAAAAATTAAGAGGTATAGCACCCAGCAGGATAAAAGCACTTTCAAACTAAACAAACAACTGAGAGGACAAATAAAGTCTACCAAAATCAAATTTGAGGTAATTTTTGCCTCCAAGGCCAAGGACAGTCACAAGGCATTCTTTAGCTACTGTATGTCCACAACCTCAAAAGTAATACACCCATTGTGTGCGGAGCTCATTGTAAATGGAGTCACCTATACCGAGCCAGAAGATATAGCAAACTTCCTGGCTGATAAATTCAGCTCCAACTTTACCAATCTCTCCCCTTCAACTCACCCTCAAGAAATACCATCAAATATAACTCCCACTATTATCCCTGGGAGCAGGTATTTAATGCTCTAAGGCCAAGAATACTGCATCAGTGGGCCCAGACAATATTCCAGAATGCCTTCTAAATAACATGAAACATGATCTATCAGGCCATCTGGAATTGCTATTTAACTGTAGCCTCCAAACATGCTTCATGCCTCATGAATGGGGAATCTACAGAACCTGGTAATTACAATCTCACTAGTCTCATATGCAAAGCCGTGAAAAGAATTAACATGGAAATGATTATCAATGACATAGGAAACCTCCAGACATTGGATCCAACCCAATATGGTTTTGTTAAGAGAAGGTCATGCCTACTCCACCTGCTGGGCTTCTTTGAGAAGGTCATGAAAGCAATGAATGAAGGAAAAATGGTTTACACTGCCTACCTTGACCTGGCCAAGGTATTCAACATAATGCCTCACTCAGGCATTGTTGACAAACTCAAGAGGTTAGGTATAAACCTTATGTTACCCGGTGGATAGCCAGCTGGTTCACAGACAAGACTCAGGATGTTAGAATTGCGAAGTCCACCTCTACAAAGAGGCCAAAAACAAGTGGAGTCCCTCGGATTACAGTCCTGGGACTGCTCCTTTTTAGCATTTACTTCTCTGAAGTCAAAGGCAATGTCAGTGGCCTCTAGCTGACTAAATTTGCAGATGACTGCAAATTGGGAATGGTCATAGAGTCCCCCCTGACACAAATGCTCTCCAGGAAGGGCTAACATACAGAAATATCTGTCATTGCCACAGACGAAAACTAAATGCCAAGAAATGCACAAAAGTATCTTAAAGGAAGTCATCCATCCTTAGTAGCTCACACTGACAACACATCCCTAAGAGCTGACCCAGTAGTGAGGAACTTGGGAACACACAGACAGTAATCTAGCCTTTGACCGTCATGTGTCTTATGTAGTGAGGAAATCATTCTATGTTGTTCAACTTATAAACAAAGGTATGGCATCTAGGTCCAAGGAGATAATTGTTTCACTGTATATCATAGCTAACCAGGCACATCCAAAAACTGGAAAGGCCACAGAAGTTCCTCACTAAAAGAATACTGGGAGTAAGTAACATGCCCCATGTAGACCATCAGGGCCCTATCTCTGTATTCTGTCTTCTACAGAGTGAGGGGAGATCTATGCTTGGCATACAAGACATCGTCAGACCTCCACCCTGACAGACCTCTTTCATATCCTCAAAAAAAAGCACCAGAATTATCCATTGTAAAGACATAAACCTTATCTGTTATCTAAATAGAGCCTGCTGGACAGACAGGTATGTATCTCAGAGACTACCCCTTCTCAGGAACAGGCTCCTCATCCATGTGAAGCAGAGTTCCTCCCCAACCTAATTCAAGTGTAACTTGGACAATTGAACTGGGAAAAGGAAATTCATCCCTGGTTTGGTACCTATGTCTCTAATGGACATAAGCAGCCTGTAAATGGATCATCTCCCAGGCCCCTGCTTGTAAATGCTTCATCTCCATCACCCCTGCTTACACTTATCAAAGGGGCCAGAATTTATCAGAGATTTGAGATGAATGGCTAGGCTTCAAAAGGACCTTGTGGCCATTAGCCTAGTGCACACCTATGAACCTATGGTCAGAAAAGCCCTGGAAGCCATTGTTCTGCAGCAGCCAATCAGCTACCCTAGGCAATGGAGCAATTAAGTCATTCACACAGGGTATATATTTCCCCTATGTCCTGCACAGGATGTCTGCCACAGATGTAGTTGTGAGGCCTCAAGAAGAGGTCATGCAAGCAGGAAACAGTTCCACAAACTTTCCCTAAAGGTAGTACATAAGGCACGTGACTGTGTCATCTTATTCCACTTAGCTGATCTTTCCAGCTCCTACAGTATGTTACCAAAAAGGTCATTAATGTCAGAAGACACCTTTTCTCTATGCATGCAAACTGACCATGGCATCGCTTTATTTTATGGTCTGTAAGTCACTTGCCTCTACACTGACTTTTGACTTCATCTGAGTGGTTATCTGCTAGTTGCAAACTTCACCAAGTGAATTTGTTAACAGTTTGCTGCAGATCAGTAAAACATTAGCAAAGGCATTTCTGATAATAATTTCTAATACCCTTAACTCTCTAAGAATATTAGGTTCATAGTTTCATAGGTTGGTACTAGGTTATCAGCCCTAGGGCCTATACAAGCCGAGCCATAACAATTCCCTGGCTATTTATTCCCACACTATTTACTTCCCTGGACCCCTGTCTAGCAGGGCGACTGACATGATCCCCGGGGTGAATTTCCTTTCTCCCATCCAATCGTCAAGGTTCCTTTTGAAGAGGGCCAAAGAGGCACTCTGCTTGACATGTATGGGCAATCTATTCCAGAGTCTGGGGAGTCTCTGGGTCAGGAACCTATCCCTCCAGCATGTTTTGTTTATTGTGATGACAAGGTTTAGATCCCTGGAGCATGTGGCTCTGAGGGATTGGGATTTCTTTAAGTGTAGCATGTCCAACAGCTCTGGGTTTGACATGGCCTTGTATGTTAAGCAGAGATCGCCTCTGAGTAGACGATATGCGACATAGTATAGCTGGAGTTTTTAAGGCGGTCAGCATAGGGCATCTGCTTTAGGCCTGTGATTCTTTTAGTGAGGTATTTCTGTGGCCTTTCCAGTTGTTGCAGATGTCTTGAGAGTTACATACCAAACGGGGTGTTGTATTCTATAATGGGTCTAATGAGGGATGAGTACAGTGGGACAATGACCTCCTTTTTTCTGGATGAAAAGCCCTTAGTGATGAGGTGTGCCACATAGAAGGATTTCCTGACTGTTGTGGCGATGTGGTTATCGAAGGTAAGACCACTGTCCACCTGTGCCCCTAAGTCTCTTATCACACTTTCAGTATTTAGTGTACTGCCACCTATATGGCAATTCATGGATACATGTTTTTTCCCAAAGGGGATAACTATACATTTCTTGGCATTGAGCTTGAGCCCATGGCTCTGGCACCAAGCATCTGTTTCTGTAATGCCCTTTTGTAGAGTATCCACACCATTTGGGGATTCAATAATGGCTCCCAGTTTGCAGTCATCTGCGAACTTTGTTAGCCAGAGTCCCTTAGTGTTGGCCTGTACTTCAGAGAAGTAGATGCCAAACAAGAGCGGTCCCAGGACTGAACCCTGAGGTATTCCACTTGTCACTTGTCTGGAGCTGGATTTGGAGTCGGCTACTTTTACAGTGTGGGTTCTATCAGTAAGCCAGTTAGCAACCCATTGGGTGACGTAGGGATTAATGCTCAGCTTAGTAAGTTTATCTATGATTCCAGAGTGGGGGATGGTGTCAAAGGCCTTGGCAAGGTCTAGATAGGCTGTGTGGACCACCTTACCCTTGTCCATGGCTCTGGAGACTGATTCGAAGAAGTCAATCAGGTTCAGGAGACAAGATCGTCCCTTCACAAACCCAAACTGGGTGGGGTCCAGTGTTTGAAGGTTGCCAATGTCTTTGATTATAAGTTCCATGATAATATGCTCCATGGCCTTGCAGATAAGGCTTGTCAGACTGATGGGACGGTAGTTTCCGGGATCCAAGGTGGATCCCCCCTTGTGGAGTGGGATAACTGTAGCTCTGCGCCACTCAGTAGGCATGAAACCTGAGGTGAGGCTATGATTAAACATGACACTTAGGTGAGGTGCCAGTTCATATTGTAGTTCATGTACTACACAGCCCGGGATGTCATCTGGTCCCATGAATGCTGTATTCTTGGATTTGGAGAGTGCGTTTTTTTTTTTACCTGTGTGGCCGTTATTACTGGAATTTGGCAATCTTCCGGTACTGAGATGGGCCATTTAGGGGTGAAGTTGGCACTGAATCGATCTACCAGGATATTGGCAATATCCTTGGGAGAAGTATATTTAATGCCATTCTGTTTTAGCTCACAGCAGATCTGAGCATTGCCATTTAGATTCTTGACATAGTTATAAGAATGCCTTGTGGTTGTCTAGAGAACTGAACCCCTATTTTCCTGCACTATAATTTTATTTTCATCTGTTAGGTAGATGAAATGTTGCTTTGGACCTGCTATCAAATGTTTCATAACAGTTTAAAGGCCATTTAATTGAAAGTCAATGTATGCCTTGCCAAAAGCCACCCTCACGGTTTATTTCCTTTCTTAAAGGCACTTTCAACTCCTATCATAATTCTTGTTTTCTTAACTAAATACCACCAGAACCAGAAGTCTAGAACTGTACATTTTTATTGCAATTAGGTGTCAAGGGCTGTGACTGTCACTGCCTGGTGACAGGCTGATTCACCTAACGTCTAATATTGGCCTGTTTCAAATATCAAGCAACTAGGAAACCACATCAGACTGATTTTCAAAACCAAATTTAAGTGGGATTTGCTTGCTTGCTTGCCAGTGCTTACTAAATTCTTGAAATGCCAAATAACCACGAAAAGGATGGTAGTGAATTAAGGACTAAAAAACAATCTACAGTCCACTCAGAGCAGCCAATGAAGAGCCCGAGTCACTCGAAGATATTTTATTGAAACAAACTGCTGCGTGACAAATAGATGCTGCACAAGAATTAACGCTGCTTATACCACTAGGTGTTTTCGTAAAAACTTCATCAGAACTGTAGATTGTTTTTTAAATTCTTGAAATGGATTGTTACACTGAAGCTGCTGTGCTCAGTATGTGAATCCTTTCTCAGTTCCACTGCCACCATAAAGGATAACCAAACTCCTTCCACTCAATATAGTCACTTATGTAACTGTCATCAATCAGTTACAAATAAAACTAAATCGATTCATGTTCCACTGAATTAAACTTGCACCACTCACTGCCTATACATACTCAGAACTACATTCTTATCAACTTACTCTCTTCTAGAAGTGAAATGAAAATGTTTGGTTCCATCTGCAGCTAGGTAACACATGCATCTGATATTAATTTCCTTTCCAATACCAGCTGCATCCTATTCAGTGTCCCAGAGGAGCCACAGTTTATCCCAGCAAGCAATGGTTATGAGACAGAGAGCACAGTCCAAGATGGAATGCCAGTCCACCATGGGACACAAACACAAGCTTACACCACACACCAGTCTGTGGTCAGTGACGAGATCATGAGTTCATCTTTTGAAAAGTCTTAGGTATGGCAAAGAAAACCCCAGAAACCAACAAAAAAGTACAGTTTTGTACCTACCATAAATGTAGATTTTCAAGTGTTCACCCTGCTGCAATCATCACACTTGGGTTATCCTGCCGTCAGGCGGTCCCGCAGTCGGCCCGAATTCCAAAGTCTTGGTCCGGCATTGGTTGCTGTCGCTTCCTCCCTGATGTCAGTGTGCCAAGGGTATATAAGAGGCATCCAACGCCATTTTCTTCAGTTTTTCTTGCCCCAGATGTCAGGTGCCCCCAATAGCTAGGCAATATATATATATATATATATATATATATATATATATATATATATATATATACATATAGCAATATAAAAATAAAACAAAACCCTTAGGCACAAGCAAATACACCACAGAGGTAGTATAGGATAGAGTGGTAGAGATAAGTTCAGCTAGTTCAGAGGGGATGGAGGGAGGGTAACCTGGACTGCAGCAGGGTGACCATTCGAACATCTACATTTATGGTAGGTACAAAACTGTACTATGTTCATCGTGTTACCCTGCTGCAGTCATCACACTTGGGTTGAATCCCAAAGCTAAGGATGGGAGGTGGAGTCAGACACGGTTAGAAGAAGCTAGTAAGCCCTGCAAAACTGCAGTGGCAAAACCAGCTCTAGAGGTAAGTGATAGTGTTTGGTGAAGGTGTGTACTGAACTCCAAGTAGCAGCTTCCAGAGTATCCTTGGTTGGCACTCCCCTGAGAAAGGCTGCTGATGTAGCTATAGCCCTGGTGGAGTGGGACCTAATGTTAGCAGGTACTGGTTTCCCATGATGTGTGTAACAGAAACGTATGCAATGCCCTAATCATTTTGAAATGGTCTGTTTTGAGATAGCTTTTCCTTGTGATCCTGTAGCATAGGCTACAAAAAGCTGGTCAGTTTTATTGAAAGCCTTAGTTTTATCCAAGTAGTAACGTAATTGCCTGTGAATGTCCAAAGAGTGCAGGAGTCTTTCTCCTTTGTTCTGGGGATTTGGGAAGAAGGTGGGCAAGTGAATGGTTTGGTTTAGGGCCACACTGGATACCACACCTTTGGCATAAAGGAAGAATCCGTTCATAGAGTGACTCTGTCTTGATCAACTCTATCTTGATGAAAAAAAAAGACTCTTCTAGCTGAGGTTATTGCTAGTAGTAGGGCAGTTTTCCATGAAAGAATTTTTAAATCAGCAGAAAAAGCTGGTACAAAGGGCGGCAGTGTAACCTTTTCCAGAGCAAAGTTGAGATCCCAAGTAGGTGTTGGAGCTCTCCTTGGCGGTCTTAAGTTCTTAGTCCCTCTGAGGAACTGTCTCAGGAGTGGATGTGAGAATAAAGGAGGATCTGTGCTGTAATGAGCTGAAATTGCTGAAGCGTGGATCTTAATAGATGAAAAGGAAAGTCCTTTGTGTAACATCTCAGTTAAATATTGTAGAATCTGAGGGATTTTTGGATCAAGGGGGTTTAGGCCTTTAACCTGGTTCCAGGCGCAAAATCTTTTCCATTTGTCTGAATAGGCTTTCCTGGTGCTGGGTCTCCTGGCCACCAGAATGACATCCATAACAGCTTTGGATAAAGGTGTTGGCTGGTTGTTTAGGTAATTTGCCATGCAGCCAGGTTTAAAGTCTTGAGCTGGCTGTGTAGAATCTGATGTTCTCGCTGGGTGAGCAGGTGAGGAATTTGTGACAAAATCCATGGTGGGCCGTGGGACATGTTCCTTAAAATTGGGTACCAATGCTGGCGTGGCCAGTCTGGTGCAACAAGTATCATTTGTGGTCTCTCTAATCTGACTTTCAGCAGTTCCTTTGCTAGAAGAGGTAGTGGAGGGAAGGCATACACTGTTAATGTCTTCCAACTGAATGAGAGGGCGTCCACTTTCCAAGCTAGTGGATGGAAGGTCCTTGTGCAAAATTTTTGAAGTTGGTGGTTGTGGGGGCTTGCAAACAGATCTATGTCTGGGCGTCCCCATTTCTGAGCTATCATTGCAAATACTTGTGGATCTAGTTTCCATTCATGTGGATCCATGATGTTTCTGCTTAGGTCGTCTGCCAATGTGTTTTTCTGTCCTGGCAGGAATTGTGCTTGTAATTGAACCTGGTAAGACAGTGCAGTGTTCCACAAGGTCATTGCTTGCCTGCATAGAGGGTAGGAATGTGTGCCCCCTTGCTTGTTTATGTACCACATGACTGTGGTATTGTCCGTCTTTATTAGTAGTTGTCCTGGGTGAAGAAGGTCCTTGAAAGCTGTTAGGGCATTCTGTACTGCTGGCATTTCTTTTTGATTGATATGCAGATGCCTCTGATCTGTAGTCCATTTGCCCTGAATGCACTGCCCTGCCATGTGTGCTCCCCAGGCAAAGTCCGATGTATCTGTTGCCATAGTTTGCCTGGCTGTGGGTAAGGTGAAAGACTGACCCTTGTTGAGGTGACATGCCTGTGCCCACCATAAAAACTCCTGTTGAAGGCAGGGAATGATTGGTATCATTGTTTCCAAGCTGTGGCTGTGCTGAGTCCATACACTTTTCAGGTACCATTGCAATTTCCTCATATGCAGTTTTGCAAATGGTATTAGTAGTATGCAAGATGCCATGAATCCCAAGGCCTGCATAATTTTTCTTGCAGGGAGTTAGGTCTTTGTTGCCATTATTTTGAAATATTGAAACAGCTGTCGTTGCTTGTCTGGCGTGAGATAAGCCATCTGGGCCATTGTATTCAAGCTGGCACCCAGGAATATTATGTTTTGTGAGGGCACTAGTTTTGATTTCTTTTCGTTTACTGTGTACCCTAGGCAACTTAGAAGGTGTTTGACAAATGCCAGATGATTTAAAAGAATGTCTTTGCTTTCTGCTTGAATAAGGCAGTCGTCCAGGTATGGGTATATCTGAATTCCCCTTTGTCTGCAGTATGCAATTACTGGTGCCAGGCATTTTGTGAAGACCCTGGGCGCAGTAGATAAGCCAAAGGGCAGTGCAGAGAATTGATGATGCTTTGAACCTGCAATGAAGCGGAGGTATCTTCTGCAATTTTGTCTGATAGGGGCATGCAAGTATGCCTCCTTGAGGTCCAAAGTGACTAGCCAAGCATTCTTGCCCAGCATGGGAAGAAGCTGCTGTAGTGTTAGCATCTTGAATTTTGGTACTTGCAGATAGGTGTTCAGAATTGAAAGGTCCAGAATGGGTCTCCATGCTTTGTCCTCTCTTGGGACTAGGAAGAGTCTTGAGTAAAATCCTTGTCCTTGCTTCTGTGTACGTACCTGTTGAATGGCTCTCATGTTCACGAGAGCTGTAATTTGTTTTTGTGCTTCTGCCCATTGAATTGGTGGCAGGTTTGGCATTCCTTTGTTCCTTGGTAAGGTATGAAAGTGGAATCTGTATCCTTGAGAGACAATGTTTAGAACCCATTTGTCTTTTGTGATGATGTGCCAGTTGTCTGCAAAAAATGCTAGTTTTCCTCCCAAGGGAGTTGCCAGGAGATATTTGCTTGGTAGTTTGAGGACTGAGTCATTGTGTTTGTCTTCTGCTAGCTTGGGGCCTGTCTTCTCCTCCTTTCTGGGTTGCAGAACCCCATTGGCGAGGTTTGCAAGGGCCCTGTGACTGACCACTGCCCCTTGGGCATCTGTATTTACCCCTCTGTGAACTGTCTGAAGCTGGAAAGGACCAGTTTTTTGTTGGCCAATTTCTGCTGAATCAAGGGGGTTGTACCTGCAAAAAATCCTTGACCGTTTACATAGACTTTGCCTTATCCTCCATTTTCTTTAAAACCTCTTCTGGTTTGACACCAAATAATACATCCTGTTGTAAAGGTGCATCCAATAATTTTGCTTTAACATGGTCAGGGAGGGTTTGTTCTTTTAACCAAGCATGCCTACGTATGACAGAGCCAGTAACAGCTGCTCTACAAGAAGCTTTCAATGAGTCACATCCGCATTGTAAAGTATGTTTGCCCACCTGTTCAGCTGCATGCAACAGATCCTACATTTCTTTGAATTCAGGCAGTTCTGAATGTGTGCTCATTTTTTGTTTTAACTAAGACATTAGAAATTGTTGATATTTCAACATGTGAAACTGGCAATTTAATGCTCTCATAGCCAGAGTAGCTGAGGTGTATATTTTCTTTCCCCATCTATCTAGGGCTCTGGAATCCCTTTCAGAGGGCACAGGATTTTTAGCCAAAGAAGCTTTTGCTCCCTTAGGACCCTGGGAAATTGTTTCTGGGTCAGCTACAGGGCTTTTATAAAGGAATTTGTGTGAGTCAGGTACTCTGTAGTATCTGTCTAGTTTGGCTGGAGCAGGAGGAAGAGAGTCTGGATTTAAACTAGACTCCAAGTAAACATCATCTACAATATCCAGAACATGAGGGATAGCAAGAGGTCTGTGCTGGGGTAGTAAAAGGAACTCTTGGAGCCTTTTCTTAGAATCTGAGTAATCCTGGCCTTCCCAGTGGAAATGTTCCCTCATGGTATGTAAAGTTTCCCCAAAGGAGTAGTCCTCAGGGGGAGATGCTGAGGGAACAGTCTCTTCAGCATCAGAATCTTCATATGGTGGAAAAGTGTAATCCTGTTCCTCAGAAGAATCTGAGGAGAGAGAAACCTGGTCAGAGGATGCATAATCCTCCTCTTGTCTTGGTCTTTTTTTCAGGAGGGGGATGGAAACCCCTGATAAGGGTAATCAAATCTTCAGCCATCTTAAGCATCTGTTTCTTAGGCATGGGGCCTTGAACTGTAGACTGATGTAAAGTTTTCTTTGGTTTTAAAGGAGTTTTAAGTTTAGCATAAGATTTAATGGTGAGTGTAGTCGGTCTGAAGACACCTTCAGAAACCAAAGGTGTTTCCGTTGCACCGGAGTCTAGTTCTGCTCCGGTGTAGGTAGAAGGCTGCATTGGCCTAGTAGACTCCGCATGGGAATCCGCAGCTGTCTGGGGTTCCAGCTCTGCGGTCGTCAGGGGCTGCGTAGGCGCCTCACTGAAAACCGGAGAACCGGCGACAGGCCCAGCTGAGGCCTCGGTGTCTGGCTTATTCCTAGGCTGCCTGTCCTTATCCTTGCGTTTTTTATGAGTGGCGGTCGTCGGCTGCTCCGACGGCATGATACAATTAAATTTCCTACCAAGGTAATGCCGTGCGAAGTCAAAACGGCGTTTGATAGTTCGTTTATTAAACCTATCGCAAAACCAGCAACCTGTGACATCGTGGTCTGGGCCTAGGCAAGGAATACAATAGGAATGGAAGTCCTTATGAGGTATTTGCTTCCCACAAAAAATGCAATTGTTAACTTTTTCTGACATCGGACTGAGGCAAGAAAATGTTCCCCAATGGGGTACTTAGCTAAGACTTTGGACTGAAATTCAAATCGAAAATTTCAGGTTTCGGCCGACCGGCACTTGCGAACTGCTTCTGCTTCGGGCACCGCGCAGCAAGAAAGACTGAAGAAAATGACGTTGGATGCCTCTTATATACCCCTGGTGCACTGACGTCAGGGAGGAAGCAACAGCAACCGACGCCGGAGCAAGACTTTGGAATTCGGGTCGACTGTGGGACCGCCTGATGGCAGGATAACCCAAGTGTGATGACTGCAGCAGGGTAACACGATGAACATCACATGCATACTTGGCACATAATTACCACAATCAGGAACCAGACCACAGTATGAAATACTGCGAGATGGCAACAGTATGCATTGTGCTACTATGCTGTCCCATGCTGGCTTTTCTTATACTTATGCAATTTAAGATGCAATAGGTTTGTCAGTCATAACCATTTTTTTTCTGTTGTTGATTCTCTTTGTCCCACCTGCTGACCATCATCCCCCTCTCAGCCAATCAACCGATGTATTACCTCATCAGCAAGGGTGAGAGTTAGCACAGACTGGCAATCAAAAATGCAGCCATCAGGGGTGTTCCAAATGTTTATTCATTAAGCCCTGTGTCCCCTCTGCAAGCTTGGTTAGAAAAGGGAAGAGGGACCATTGCAGTGGACTGTCTGCACTGTCTATCCCGCTCCTCTGTAAGACACATTGCTAACAAACAGCTATTGGAACAAATACTTTAAAATCCAAGCATAAGGCAGGTTTGAAGGCTGAATATTTAATACAGGGCATACTGACTGAATCTGTGGATTAATTTTAAGGACCCGAGTATTACGACAGATTCATGTTCTAGTTTTTCTGACCATATCAACCAGTCAATGAAGTCTGTAAAATTATGGGCTAAACAACAAGATTTACAGAGTCTAGGAAATCAGAAATTATTAAATCAGTGTTTCTTAGCTACATTAGACATAAAATGAATACGGAATAATAATATGGAAGCCTTAAAAAAGGCATGAGTAAATAGGAAAGAGTACAGCAGAAATATACCAAGGGCATCCATGGATGTAACAGTTTAACTTTCTAATCAAAAACTAAAATATATGAACTTACACAATGTCTTATATAGATATTTAAGAGACCTTATTTAGGTATGTAGGGCATTTAGAAACAACTACGTCTGGGAACGTTTGGGGTTATCAAAAAGTAGTAGACAATCATCAGACAGCCTTTGAAAAAGATTCTATAGGAATGAGAACAGACTACCAGTCCATGGAACTGACTACCAAATTACAGTAAAGCAAGCACTAGTTTAGGTATTTTTTAAAAACACCTTGTACACTTATTGTGGGGATGAATGTTTTAGTGTATTCACAGATTAGAAGGTAAAAAAACAAAATAAAAACAGGAGAGCATTATTGCCCATGCCTGAAACATTTGTATGTATGTAACAACTACCTCAGTTAAACATTTTTTTTACTAATTACTAAATAGTAAAAAAAAAACAGACTCTCATCTCCCATAAAAGGTAAAAACTAATAGATTATTAGGGCTCAGTGCTTGCCCCCTATTAACTTTTAATATACATTAATTCCTTTAGTTGTGATGTCCCAAATGTATCTGCTACTTTACAGGTAGCAGCCCAAGGATGTAATCTGACTATCTGTCATTATACAGCCATTCACCCATGAGCTCACTAAAGTATCCTAAGGGTTTCAGTTCCAAACAGTGCAAAACACTCTACACAAAATAAAAATAATCAAGACTGGCACCTCATCTAAGTCACTACAAGTATACAGTGACTGTTGCATTCCATGCTACACTCCCTATTGCAATTGAAATCATATGGATGTTTAAACAGTCTAGTATGTACCTTGACCCTGCCCTCTCATTTAACATACATTACAAACATCTTTATTAAAATGAATTTATTACAGTGTGAGGAAAGGCATATGAAAAGCATACAAATTGAAGTCATACTATAAATGAGAATAGAGCATGTGCACAGCTAATTTTATAGTCATGGGAGCCTGTTTTTATTGAAGTTTTGTCTGTGCAATGCTCAGTAAGACACATTACCCTCTTTTTTAGATTTAAGACATATTTAATCATTTTACTGCGGTAAATTAGTATTTCAATGCCCACTGTATGAGGTAACAAGTTCAGCAATAGTACACACAGCATGACTTAACAGCAAATAACTCATTATTATAAAGGTGAGATGCTGAGGTTGTTGTCTAACCATTTGCAACTCTATTCTGCATAGGATTCTTCACTCCTTCAATCTTCACATTGATTCATCAGTATGAAATTCCTTTGGTTAGAGTTAGAATGTGTGATGACAGAGGGATAAAACCCTGAAAAAAGCACAGCTAATCCAAGTACGAACATTAGTTCAAGTGCTGACACTGCAGTTACAGAGGAATAGTGTGATCATGCTGTGGGGGTTAAGGGAAGTGCATACATATGTAGCACAGTCATACGGTTTGAGTTCCCCAGTGAAGACTAGGGAAACAATTGAATGGTGCAGCCTGATGGTGAGCAGGACATCATACCTTTGCTGAAGTGAGAGGGTGCTTCAGCGATGCTGCAAGCTCCACCATTAGGGTGCTACTGCATATGAACAGGAGCAGGGTGAAAAACTGGCAAAAAGGCTCCCTCAGCAGCAGTACGACACTTCCCCAGGATGGCTTAAGCGCCTCACTGGCCCCAACCTGAGCTTGGGGTAAGTCCAGGGGAGGTGGAAAGGACTGTTACACCCAGGGATCAAGGAGAAGTTCTGGAAACAGTTAATGGTCAGCTGTGGCAAAGCCAAAATTAGCTCCAAAAAGTCCCTTGGTTAAAGTTAGGAAACTATCAGCACTGAATACTAACTCATTCTCCAAATATGGCACAACCATAGCACCATATCACTACACTTGTAAATCATTACCTCCTTCAGAAATGTTACTCTCAATAGATTCAGAAAGTCTATGCCTCAGCTGCTTGGAATGTCTCCTTGAATGAAATTTCTGAATCAGTTAATTGAACTTAAAAAGAAATTAGATCTGTCTTTTCCATTAACATACCAGATGTCCAATTAAGGCCCTCCCCAGCAGTATCTCAGACAGATAATAACATTTTCTCACTAATTAGCTATCTTTAGCATTTATGTCATGCTATAACTCTGCTAGTAGTGTTTCTTTCAAACAATCCACCTCAAACTGTTTCATTAGATCATATGGTTTAATATAACTACAAGAATAATTCTGCAGGGCATTGTCGTGTAAAACAATTTGGAGCAGTTTTGTATTGTAACAGAAAATAACTGTAATTTTATCTCCTGTATATCTGATAACTTCTTCATGGCTGTTTTAAATGCTTGATCATATCTTCCACTAAACCAATGACTGTTGGAGGCATTGTGCATCACCACAATAAATTCTACTTTTTTTTAAGGATTCATAAAACTGTTCTGATACCATCTAGGTTCCACTGTCGGTAAAAGGTTTAAGTGAGCCATACAAAGCAAACAGTTCTCTTAAAAACATACTTTGAGCAGTTTGTCAAGTGATTTCAGTCACATGACTGATCATTATCCATTTGCATCCGCCACTATCACGAACACAGTATTCAAAGACTATCCTGCAAAATCAATAAGCAAATTCACATAGAAATGTCAATGGTTGAAATTGCACTTGTTTTGGTATTTTCTGTCCCATCTAACATGGCCACATTCTTTAGAAATATCTTCAATGTCTCCAGTTAGCTTTGATCACAAGATAAACTTTCTAAATAGTTTCCATCTTTTTAAATTTCAGAGTAAACTGTATGAAATTCTTAAGATACAGCTCTCATTACCAGAATTATTCCCCAGGACACAATTCCATTTAAATCTCAAATCTCCTTTTATGGAACATTTTCTAGTTGTCATTTAAGTTTATAGGCCATCCTTCCATCATAAAGCTTAGTATTCTTAACAGTTACTGGTGAGCTCTACTTAAAATGAGCTATTATTTCAGATTTATCAAGAACGTTCTAGAAATGTTTTGATCTTTCACATAATCTAATACTCCCCATGTAGCTATATCTGAAATGACAGGTAACAGAAATAAATATATTTATGAATTTATTTACATTTTGTTAACTAGATTTGCCCCAATAGGCAAAGCACATTTTCAGGGGGGACCTAGTAAAATACAACATGGCATAACATGTACAGATTGCACCATGTGTACAAAAACTGTAGCAATATATATTAACTGATTATAGAAAAATAGAAACAGAAATGTACCGTACACTAATGGTTTTGCAAGTCTATGCCAGAAAAAGGAAGGAAGAATGTAGTTATACAACAGAACAGAAATGAATTCTAGAGAGGGACTGATTAACTGAAAGAGTTGTGATTAGGGCAATCAATTTCATGTGTGAAGTGTTGGAGTCAGTGAAATATGAGGTGAGGTTTTAAGGCAGCCTGTTTTACAGTCACTTGTGTTTTACCACTTGCATGTCATATGCATTGTATTTTACAATAATATTTTGTGGTTTGCTACTGATTTTATAGTTGAAAGGGTGGTGACTTTTACTGAGTTCTTTCAGAATACCCACCACCTTTCTAATTTTGCTTCCATCATTACAGTTTGCATCACCCATTGCTTTAGTAATGAACTTACCAAATGCCTGAGCAAACTATATGCCTGTAATTTAACATTGATGCAAGTAATTTATATCTTCTTAGTAATAGTTTTGCTAAATTCTTTTCTGCTGATCTTCACTGGAGCACAGAAGTACTTAATGTTTTGTAAATTTTCTTTTGAAGCTGATTCATCCATCTATCTTCAACCCTTTTTCCCATTTTTGTCCATGGGACTGGGGTGTCACTTCAACAGTGACAATCATCTCGAGCCAAGGTTTACACCACTGGAGGCTAGCCCAGCCATGGTAGTTCATTTGTATCACTCACTTGCGCATACACACACACACTCGCTCCTAGGGCCAATTTACACTGTGCAATCCACTGCATGTCTTTGGAGTGTGGGAGGAAACTGGAGCACCCGGAGGAAACCCATGCGACTGCAGAGAGGACATGCAGACTCTGCACAGAAAGTAGCCCAGCTGAGAATCGAACAAGAGAACCTCTTGCTATGAGGCAACAATGCAAACCACTGCACCACCGCAGCCACCCAAAAGATAATATTGACTGTAATAACCCTGATGTAACTGCTGCTGTTTGTGCTGCACTGTTTGTGAGATTTTCTGTATATAATTTATTTTTAGTTTGTAACTATTTTGCCCTAGTGGCTTTGGTTGTGGTTCAAATGGATCTTCAGACCAGTACACTTACCTGATTAACAATACTTGTATAAATACCAAACATAAGGAACTACGTAAACTCACCAAAAAAACAACTTAACATAGATAAGACAAATACAAAACACTCAGAAACAAAGTAAAAAAACTTATCATCTCCGACAAACAAAATTACTTCTCCATAATCCAAAACAACAACAAAACAAACCCTCAAAAATTTTGGAAATGCATGTCTACCCTCCTCAATCCCAACAAACCAGATAACCCGAGCCCAGACCCTAACACTCCTGACATAGACGTGGCCACTCAAATCAACACCTTCTTCATTGATTCTATCTCCAAACTAACCTCATCCTTTTCATCTTCAAACCCCACCATACCCCCCACTACACCCCAATCCTCACCTACCAACTTTTCACCCCTCACCACTGCTCATCCCCCTATCTCCACTCCATCATCAACATTCTCAAATTCTCCCCCCTCCCCCCACCATTCTCACTAAAACCTATACCACATCCACCAAAAAAAAGTACTGCAGAAACTAAAACCATGCTCTAATGCCCCTGATAACATTCCTTCTTACTTTCTCAGTATAGCTGCTGAATCCATTGCCTACCCCATCAGCATTTTAATCAACCGTTCCATTCAAGAAAGCTTGGTACCCCAAATCTGGAAAAAGGCTTTTGTTGTTCCATTGCACAAAGGAGGTATCAATAATAATATTACTAATTTCCGTCCCATCGCTATTCTATCTCCTATCTCTAAACTTTTAGAAAAGTGTATTCACCTACAACTCCTACCATACCTCTTAGATAATAACCTACTAACTCCAACACAACATGGTTTCAGACCAAGACACAGTACTATGACCGCCCTACTCTCCTTCTTGGAAGCTGTGAACAAAGCCCGGGACACAGGACACATTGTCTCTACCCTCCTACTAGACCTCTCTAAAGCCTTTGATACTATCTCCCACAATTTACTACTAACTAAACTCTCCAAGCTTTACTTGTCACCCTCTTCTCTGAACTGGTTCACTAGCTACTTATCCAATAGATATCAGGCAGTGAGATGGAAAAAAGCCACCTCCCCTTTCATCAACACCCCAACCGGTGTTCCCCAAGGATCTATACTGGGTCCCCTGCTTTTCAATATATTCATAAATGATTTCCATAACTCTATCCCTTCAACTAAAATTATCCAATATGCAGATGATTCAACTATAATCTGCTCTGCTACCTCCATCCCCACACTGCTAAAGCTTACTCAAGATGCATTCTCAACCACCGAACAATGGATGAAAACAAATCACCTTGTACTCAATGCCTCCAAAACCAAAGTAATGGTATTCACCCCCTCTAAAGCTACCTTTTTTAATCCAAGTAATTTCACTATTACTAGTCACAACAATACACCCTTAGAACTGGTATCTGAGGCCAAATTACTTGGGGTCCAAATTGATAGTCAGCTTAAATTCAATTCCCATCTTCAACTAAATATAAAAAACCCCCACCAAAAACTCGGCATGCTCTACAGACAGAATCGTTATCTTACACCCTCCACCAAACTCACCCTATCTACCACATTTCTCATCCCACCCCCCCCTCTATGGAGCTCCACTTCTAACTAACCTACAATCTTCTCTCAAAACACAACTCTCCTCTTGCTATAACAAAATTGTCAAGTTTGCTACCTCCCACAAGTCCTCCTCACCCCACTGTTCAGCTCTCCACAAACTAAAATGGTTAGAACTACCCAATCACCTCCCCTATGTCCAACTGACTCTTGCACACAAACTCATCTTCAATCCCTCCCTCTGCCCATCCCTTTCCTCTATCTTCAAAATGCACCTCCCTGATAGAATTATAAGATCTAACAACCAAAACTTAATTGCACTGTATAAACCAATTCGTCCCCCTGGAAAAAATCTCTTATCCTACAGTCTTGCTCGTCTCTGGAATGCTTTACCCCCATCCATTTGTGCCATCACAAATCACTTCTCATTCAAAAAATCCCTTCACTCAAACCTAATTTCCCAGTGGGAATGCTCCTGCTCCCACCCAACATAATCTCCTGATACTGAGAATTTTCACCTCTCCTCCCCTATTCATAATGAGAATTTCTACTTACTCACCTAAACTCATAGATCTTGCTCTTGCTTGTATTAGCTTTTTCTGAATACTTAAAGGTACCTTAGTGTAAATATACCCTCTGATGGAAAAGGTTCTCTGTTTCTAAATTGAAAGGTTCTATGTCAGCTCATATACCTTTCTCTTGATTGTATTAAGCTACTCATCCTGAATGTATGAAAGATATCTCCAGTGTAACCCACCCTAAGTTGTAAAAGCCTCTCAGTTTCTATATTGTAAATTGTTTTCAGTGATACAAGATTGTAATATTTGTATATGTTTGTACACTAGTCTACTGTATTTCCAAGTCCATAGGAATTGTATAATTGAAACCAAATACCTTATTGTAACCTTGCTAATTTTTTTGGAGCTTTTCTCCCCAGGACTCCATTGAAAACGGGTTCTTTTGGCCCAATGGACTATCCTGGTAAACCAACTGCAAATAAATAAATAATAAATAAATAAGACAAATTTCTATCATAAACCCAAAACCACACAAAATAAGAATCCAAAAAAATTTTGGAACAGTATCAATCAAATCTTATACCCTGGGAACCCCTCTACTCCTAACCCCTGCCCTAATAATACACCACAAGAAACTGCTTCCATCTTAACTCTTACTTCATCAATTCAATTAGTAAACTTATTCAGACCTCTCACTCCACTGAGCTCTTCAATTCTACCATTCCTTCTAATCTCAATAATTCCTTCACACTAAAACCAGTTCCTATAAACTACATTAAAAATCTTCTCCTCAATACAAAACCTTGCTCTGCATCAGCAGATAACCTACCTTCACTCTTCCTCAATGTTACAGGTCACTCTACTGCCTATCCCATTTCCATTCTCATAAACCACTCAGTAACATAATCCACAGTACCCTCTCTTTGGAAACAATGCTACACTATACCCCTCCACAAAGATGGTAACTCTACTGTACTAGCTAACGACCGGTCTACTACTATGTAACCAATGAAAACCTATGCTCACATATACAACATGGCTTCCATCCTCACCACAGTACCACAACAGCCCTCATTTCCTTCACACACTCTATCTCTCTGGCCAGAGACAATAACAAGCTGGTCTCCTGTCTCTTTCTTGATTTCTTCAAAGCTTTTGACACTGTCTCTAACCCTATTCTCCTTTCTAAACTCTCTCATCTCAGTCTTTTGACTGCTACTATTTCCTGGTTTCAAAGCTACCTATCCAACAGACACCAAGCTGTTAAATGGCTCTCCTCACTTCCCCCTTCAACACCATTAAGATGGGAGTCCCTCGAGGATCAGTACTTGGTCCTTTACTTTTCAACATTTCCATAAATCACCTCTACTTCCTGTCCACAGTCATTCCTAATACAGTATGCAGATGACTCCACAGTCATCACCACGTCTGATATCCTTCTCGACCTACATACACTTACACAAAAATCATTCAGACTTACTGAAACATGGTTCTCCAATAACCAACTCTTAATTAACCCCCAAAAGACTAAACTTCTACTCTTCCACCCTAAATCACTGTTTCATCACAAACCCACATACACCATTACATCCCTTAACAACACAATCATTAAGGCTGAAACCCATACTACACTTCTCGGTGCCATTATAGATGAGCAACTTAAATTTGACCTTCATGTGTTCCATTGTATTAAGAAAACCCATCAAAAATTAGGTCTACTGTACAGAAATAAAAAATTTCCTAACTAATGAGTCACAACAGACACTTGCCCATGCTTACCTACTCCCTAACCTTTTCTATAGTTTGTAAATCTTAACCTACAATCTAATCTCCTCACAAAATCTGAAACCACATATAATAAGGTAGTTAGATAAGCATCAAATAAGCCATCTAAAACACATCACTGTCTTGCTCTTAAGATATTAAACTGGTTAGAATACTCTCACCATCTTCAATTTTCTCAATTCAGTATCATCCATTCCATCATGTACAAACCCTTCTCTTGCCTCAATATCTCCTCTTTAGTCTCCCTATACCCCCCCAGAACTCTTAGGAGCTCTGATCAATATTGCCTAGAAATTTACACACCTAATTAGTCTTCTGGACAAAAACTTTATAGATACTTACCAGCCCTCTCATGGAACAAGCTTCCCATGTCTCTACGAAAAATAAACCAGACTCATTTTTTATTTTTACATTTGTTGACTGGGAAAGTCCGACTGGATATAGGTCCATTTTCAGCGGAGGCCCGGGGAGAAAAGCTCCACTTAAAAAATAATCTAACAAATAACAATTTTATGAATTGCAACACTTTCTCCTAAATGCATACAATATTATACAAGAACATATTTTACATTTCTTCACAGATATATGTATAGATACAATTATTGTATTCCAGAAGCATACCATTTGTATGTAGGCAAAATGTTTAACTGTCTTCAGAGATGAATAAGTAGATATGAACAGAATAGAACATTGTTAGTTAAGAATTAATATAGAGAGGATAGGCAGTAATAGATGATACTTGGTAGGATCATTGTATCACTGCAAATGTAGTGGATTAGCCTGGGGAGTCACATGGGCATACCCAGTTGTTAAAGTAGTGGGTTTTGAGTAGTTTTTTAAATTGTGGAGCAGAACCTGTAGAAGTTATGTGTTTTGGAAGTGAGTTCCAGACGTTTGCTATAGAGCAGGCAAAAAGAGATTTGCCAGCCTCATTCCTATGTTTGATGACATTCATGAATTCAAGAAAGCTCTAAAAGACTACCTAAATATTACCTGGACACGTCATTGTAACGTTCCAACATGAACTCCTTACCCTCTACCTTATCCACCTCTCACTCTCTTCCTATTATCTTGTTACATATTCTCTTAACTCCTACCTTACCCGATTCCGCTTATCCCAGCCCATCCCTTATTCTTCTCCTCTACTGTCTTCACCTAACCTCCCTACTAACTTTATCTTCCCTTCCACTTATTATTTACCTAACCCTCCTCTATTCCTATTCCCCTCCCTTAGCCCCCTTCACAACATACTTGCTTCTCATTAATCTCCATACTAACAGCACTCTTCCTTTTTCGGAACTACCTTTTTAACAGCAGGACACTTTCCTTGCACACTATTGTAATTATGTTTCTTACTTTATTTATACGTATCTTTATTTACATATTATGACAAAACTGCATTTACATTACTCCTTGTACCTCTGTTTAAGATAAAACTCTGTATATAGATGTGTGTCATAATGTTTTATATTTGTAATGTTTGCATATAGTACTATTGTATTTTACTACTATATCTTGCAAACTATTACGATTTAATAACTTGTTTTACTGTGGAGATTTTCTCCCCTGACCTCTGAAAAAGGAGCTTTTGCTCAGTCGGACTATCCTGGTTAACAAATGTCAAATAAATAAATAAGTAAACACATACACACATACATACATAAATAAATAATGGAATATGTAGAGGACGTAAGTACATATTAAGGATGGGACAGAGTTTATTCCTTGCTGTAAATTACTAATTAAATTCCCTTACTCTACGAATCAAGGCAAATGATTCTTTCTTGATTTTGGAGCACCTTGTTCTCAGCAGAAGAAAGGATTCAGGATGCATATTCAACTGTTTTTCCATCATCTAATGTTGAATCATCTTATGTGGTATAGGCTGAGACATCACATGTTACGCAGGCAGTCATTGCCCACAGTGTGCCATCACCCAAATCACAGCCAAGGCACTTGGTCTTTTAACACATAATAGTGCTAACATCATACTTTAATTACTAAGAAATGTTTTCTACCTAACTAATCAAACTATGAAATATCAGCAGTGATTTTTGCATATGGAAGGAATGGTGGATAATATTTCATTAATGGCTTTTATCCTCTCTGCAAAAGCATATATCTATTTTCTGCAGTCTGAACAAACACTCGTTTTTTATTTATATATTTTTATAATTCAGCCCATGATATTGTAATCTTTGTAGTAACTTGCATAAACTACTGGGATGATCACTTTTCATCTTTGAGTAATCAGTAAATAAGCAAAGTATAGAACTACATTTAGTTTACTTGTATGTATTTGACAAATGGATTAAAACAGTTATTAATATGGACCACTTTCAGACTTAACCTACGAGTATGAACTCATAAAATGTAAAATGACATAATACAACACAGATCAAATCCCAGAACAGCGAACAACATAACAATACTTACAATCCAGTATCAGAGCAGTAAAATAAATAAACAAATCATTGACGTATGATATGTACAGCATAACACAGTTACAGTAGTAGATTAATACGAATAACATATACTTTTGTGAATATTCATTGACAAAACAGATTTCAATATCTGATAGCATGTGCTTTCAGAAAACTCCGGCCTTAAATGGAACACTTCTATTCTGCGATTTCATTTATTTTAATTTATCAGGCTAGGGCACAGACCAAATATGACCAATTGCAGCCCATCCCAAGGGATGAATGAAAGAGAAGCTTAATATAAAATGCAATGTTTAGAAAATAGCAAGTAGATACAGTATAAAAATACATAACATTTCACTATGTAAAGTATCTAAACTGGGGAACAAAGGAGAACTTACTCCAAATTCATTATTACTCACAAACAAATATGTTTTCAAACGCACAGTTCCATCATATTATATGGCCATCAACTCTTCCACTCTAGGCAGAGATGCATCAGTGCTTGCTGACTGAATCACAGTCAGTATATAATTACCACAGATACATGAGGCATTACCCTTTTATCCAACAGAAACAAAATAGTATTCCTTTCCTATGTCTCACTAATTAATAATCTTCTAAAAACCTTCCCATCTCTTTGTACACCCTTTCTTTCAATGCAATCAACAAAGACCTACTTTTCCAAAACTTGGAAGCCACACGTTACTTCATCAAAACTGTAGTGTTAACAACATGAAATGTGCACAGCTCCTCACAAAACACTTCAGCACGCATTTCAAGCACTTCCTCCACTGATTTAAATACACAAAATACACTTTGGCTTCAAACTTGATTTGTTTTCAGTTAAGGAACAAGTTTCTTAGAGCCAGTTTCTCTCACCCACAAAGATGGTGCACCACCTGTAAAACAAAATGTACCTACTCATTTGTGCACAACATTACTTGTCAAAAAACAAATAAGCACATTTGTGTAAAGCTGTAAGCTTCAAACAGTGACTGCAACATTCTCTCATAAACTACAAGCAACGCTGCTCTGTTGTCAGTCTTCATGTTCACATTTTACTATTTATGATTATCAGTATCCATGTTAATTTTTTATAATTTATAATGAAGTTAGATACAAAACATTATTTTCCTTTCAGACTGCTTACTAAAAGCACTGCCAATTCTGATCTTTGCATACTTTTTCTTCTTCTCACAATTTAGTATTTTCCACCATAATTTCCATTTTTATTCCTGTCTTGCAAATGCATTTTATTGTGAAATGCTATTTTGTGTGTCCCACCTCTTTATAGTTAGAAATTTAAAGGAGCTGATTTAAATCATCATCTTAATAGCCATCAAGCCTACACGGATGACTATCCACTTCATCAATTTAACTTGCAGATGTTGAATTCCTCAGTTGGTGTTTGCCATACAAAATCACTTTGAATGCCATTTCTGTGTACATGGCAGTAATCATAAGCAGTATGTGATCTTTTCTGTTTTCTCAATGGCTGTATAACTGTGGAGAAGCTATATTTAGCTAGCAGGGTAATGGAGACACAAGGATGTTGTCCCTCAGGGAAAAAAATGTTTTTATAGACATTTCAACACACTGAAGCTTCATGTACTTGCAAGCACATTGAGAGGCAAAGGAAGTAATTTTTACTTTTATATCAATAACGTAACTTTTTATATTTTGCATATATAGTTCTCCTTTTGTACTGCAAAAAAGGTACTTCACATTCCTCACATATTGTATAGTTCTGTGTGCTCTCTCCATACAAAATACAGTCTAAAATGTCCTAGTAAACGTTAAAATCAATTCAGAAAGCTATTTTTATCCATTGTTTCACTGCAAATACTACTGATAACGATTATTTCTACTTCAATTATTTTTTAATTCAATTAAACATGACAGTAACAAAGTGTAGCAAGCATAAATACAATACTAAATATTAAAAATAACATTAAAACAAGCTTCCAAGATGAAACAACACAACAGAAGGAGAAATGGAGCAAAGAAGACTAATTGCTTTTACCTTAAGATTTTTCTGAATAATTATTTGCTTATTAATTATTTATTTCACTTTATTAACTATGGAAGTTGGCTGGTGAGCAGATCCTTTTCAGCCATAACTCGGGCCAAAAGGGCAGCAACTGAATAATATAAGACTTCAAAAGATAAAAATACAGTATAAAAACAATTATTACAAAACCTGCTGTACACTACAATGACACATGACAGTGAACACGAAACCTATATACAGTATTTTCAGATTAGGAAATTCAGAGATTTACATTTAAATTTTGGTGATGAACATCAAGCAAGTTGGTTTTAACTCACTGCACAGTTATAATTGGCTGTATCATGCAGTACTAGTTCTAGCCAGTATCTTTTTAAATATGTATTCTTTACTTTAGCTTTGAACAGGTCAGGGTGTGTTATTTCCTAACTTCTGTAGGAAGGTGGTTTCATATATCAGGGACAAATCTGAAAAAGGCCCTTTTCTCCTGTAGTGGTTTTGAAGCTGGGTTGATTAAGGGTTTGGTGTTCTATAAGTTAATCTCTTAGTGAATAATTCTGCCGTCTGATGGGCAATTTTGTTCTTAATGGAGGGTACTGCTTTTGTCTGACTACATGCAATCAAACGAAGTAGTCTACACATCTACATAATATAGTTCTTGAAGAACAAAATACCATTTTTGATCTTACCAGAGCTTAAGACCCACCTTACATTGCCTATAAATTAACTCTTGCATTGTATATATGGTTGAAATGCTGCTGTCCCATCACAGTACCAGAACCTCTGCTACACTACTAATCCTCATCCACAAAATACAAATGTTCGGGGTACCCAGTTGTTAACTAACTTAAGTTTTCCAATTACTTTCACTGGCTCAATGAAACCTCCCACATCAGTTTCTTTACTTCTACTTCATTCAGATTTTGAACCATATTCACAGTTCACAGCACACTGTATCAGGTCAAGCTCATTCTCCACAAAGTTACAACAATGAAAGCAAAATCTTTCTGCAGGTGTCAGCATCATAGACTCAAAATATCCCAGTAATATTTCGCAGATTTGTTCATAAGTTTTATCATCAGGTTTTTACAGCCAAACCAGATCCTGTTGTAACCTACCTATACCAAGACAAATCCACAAGATGGAGTAAATGTCTCCGTTTACTAAAGCAAAGGAATGTTGCTCACCATAACAAATTGTTCAACTCCTTGTATATGTGTAGCCCAAGACTACACAGATGGTTTAAATTCTATGATTCTTCTCAACATGCAAAATCATTTAAATGCTAGAATGCTTCCTTGGGCTGATTTAAGAAGTGAGAGTTTATACTATAGTTTTGCAGATTTCCTTTCAGGCCATAGCGCTTCCACTTTTCTTCTTTGTCATGTATGTTGTATACTTTAAATAAATCCATGAAGACCAAGCATAGAGTTTCTTCTTCTTTCGGCTTTTCCTGGTTAGGGGTTGCCACAGTGGATCACCTATCTGCTCATGATTGGCAGTGGAGTTTTACGGTGTTGAGTTGCCAGCCCAGCGCCCAACCCTCCTCAGAAGGCACACACACGCACTCATGCCTAGGGCCAATTTAGATTGTCCAATCCACCTACAGCATGTCTTTGGGATGTGGAAGGAAACTGGAACATCCGGATGAAACCCATGCAACCACAGGGAGGACATGCAGACTCCTCACAGAAGGCTCCCCAGCAGAGGATCGAACCAGAGAACTTCTTGCTGTGATTTGGCAACGCTAACCGCTGCAACACCACGGCTGCCCACCAAGCATAGAGTTTGAAGCCACTTTATTACTGACAACTGCATACACAGTTGTCTTTTATAGTAAAGAGGGGCTTGTTTTTATGGAGGTGCTACATTTACATTCACTGCTTAATATGGCAAAAGCCTGGAGCAGTGTTAGCAGACTACTGTTGCTTGAACCAAATACAATTCAAAAAGTTTGCACAATCTGTAAAAGCATATTCAGATTGTGTTCATCTTGCTCACAAACAGAACATCACTAATTTCTACTTTTTTTTTTTTAATTTCTGTGGGCCCCACACTCAAAATAACCATAAAGGCCCCCCTACAGACATCCAGTGAATCCAGTTCCTCCCAGACATAGTCATACCCCCAGGAGGTGAGAATAAAATGTCAGGAGTCTTGCCATCATCTGCTGGGAGGTTAGGGATGTTTTTTTTATTTTTTTCGAATACTCATAATACCCATCCTCTTCTGGTAACTTGCATGCTCAACTATAGCTGTTACCAGGAGGTATATGCTAAGTCTCCTGGGAAAGTGGAACACTGCAATGCTTGCAGTATGGTCATCAAGCTTCTTGTTGTAGATGATGTACATGCACCCCTGCAAGTGATACCAATGCAGCAAGTCAAGCTACCACCCTCCCACCAGATTAGGTGAGCCAACATCTGGTGATTACTCCCATCCTTCTTCACCAGGACACTTCAGCATTCATGCTTCTAGTCAGAAATGGCACAACTACAGTGAAGTCAGGGCTTCAACCCTCTATATTATGCAGTCAGATCATCGTCTCTTGACTTTCCACAGAGCTGGCTGGTTGCTCTCCCCATTCAGGGCTCAGATTCTATTCTGCTTTCTCCTGTAGACATTTCTATTTCTGTATGCCTCCCTCAACCTGTTCACAAGCTCTCATATACTATCCACAACACCATCTTATGCTCTTTACAAACTTCCAACCCCCCCTGCTAACCATTTTTAGTCATTAACACAAAGAGAAAAACAGTCAATCTGACAGGCTCCTGTTTTGGATGTTTTCCACCACAACTTCAAAATTACATCTAAACCATACAGTATTTTAACAAACTAGGTCACATAGCATAGTCTCCCTAATCTCCTACACATTGTCCCTATCACTAGGTCACATAGCCTAGTCTCCCTAATCTCCTACACATTGTCCCTATCACTAGGTCACATAGCCTAGTCTCCCTAATCTCCTACACATTGTCCCTATCACTAGTTCACATAGCCTAGTCTCCCTAATCTCCTACACATTGTCCCTATCACTAGGTCACATAGCCTAGTCTCCCTAATCTCCTACACATTGTCCCTATCACTAGGTCACATAGCCTAGTCTCCCTAATCTCCTACATATTGTCCCTATCACTAGGTCACATAGCCTAGTCTCCCTAATCTCCTACACATTGTCCCTATCCCTAGGTCACATAGCCTAGTCTCCCTAATCTCCTACACATTGTCCCTATCACTAGGTCACATAGCCTAGTCTCCCTAATCTCCTACACATTGTCCCTATCCCTAGGTCACATAGCCTAGTCTCCCTAATCTCCTACATATTGTCCCTATCCCTAGGTCACATAGCCTAGTCTCCCTAATCTCCTACACATTGTCCCTATCACTAGGTCACATAGCCTAGTCTCCCTAATCTCCTACATATTGTCCCTATCCCTAGGTCACACAGCCTAGTCTCCCGAATATCCTACACATTGTCCCTATCACTAGGTCACATAGATTAGTCTCCCTACTCTCCTACATATTGTCCCTATCCCTAGGTCACATAGCCTAGTCTCCCGAATCTCCTACACATTGTCCCTATCACCAGGTCACATAGCCTAGTCTCCCTAATCTCCTACACATTGTCCCTATCCCTAGGTCACATAGCCTAGTCTCCCGAATATCCTACACATTGTCCCTATCACCAGGTCACATAGCATAGTCTCCCTAATCTCCTACACATTGTCCCTATCACCAGGTCACATAGCATAGTCTCCCTAATCTCCTACACATTGTCCCTATCCCTAGGTCACATAGCCTAGTCTCCCGAATCTCCTACACATTGTCCCTATCACCAGGTCACATAGCATAGTCTCCCTAATCTCCTACATATTGTCCCTATCACTAGGTCACATAGCCTAGTCTCCTTAATCTCCTACATATTGTCCCTATCCCTAGGTCACATAGCCTAGTCTCCCTAATCTCCTACACATTGTCCCTATCACCAGGTCACATAGCATAGTCTCCCGAATATCCTACACATTGTCCCTATCACTAGGTCACACAGCCTAGTCTCCTTAATCTCCTACATATTGTCCCTATCCCTAGGTCACATAGCCTAGTCTCCCTAATCTCCTACATATTGTCCCTATCCCTAGGTCACATAGCCTAGTCTCCTTAATCTCCTACACATTGTCCCTATCACCAGGTCACATAGCCTAGTCTCCCGAATCTCCTACACATTGTACCTATCACTAGGTCACATAGATTAGTCTCCCTAATCTCCTACACATTGTGCCTGTCATTTTCACTATAGCATCTCTTCTCCAACTCCTAACATGTCGTACTCTTACTGATGTATATATTGCACACAGTGGTTTCTGTTGACTACCTTCTTAAATAATTTTTTCTGTTGCATAGAAACTATTCTTTTGCTTTAGTGTGTTCTTTTATTGTATAAATTACTTTTATTTTTTCCACTTGATTTGTGTTCATATTCTGGGCTGAACCCAGCCACTAGGGATGCACAAGCCAGTGCATTTCTTTGTGCCAGTCCCAAGCCTGGATAAATGGGGAGGGTTGCGTCAGGAAGGGCATCCGGTGTAAAATTTTGCCAAATCATGCCAAATCATGCACGCAGACAACAGTACTGACATACATACTGGATCGGTCGAGGCCCGGGTTAACAACGACCACTACCAGTACTGTTGGCCAACAGGGTGCTGGTGGAAATTGGGCTACTGTTGGCCGAAGGAGGAGAAGAGGGGGAAGGCATGCCCGAAGGCAGGTAAAGGCTAGGACTGTGATAGTGAGGGTCGGAACTTTGAATGCTGGCAGTATGACTGGTATAGGGAGAGAGCTAGCTGATATGATAGACCAAAGGAAGGTTGGTATATTGTGTGTGCAAGAGACCAGATGGAAGGGGAGCAAGGCTAGGTGTATCGGAGGCGGGTTCAAATTGTTTTATCATGGTGTGGATGGGAGGAGAAATGGCGTAGGGTTGTCCTGAAGGAACAGTATGCTAAGAGTGTTTTGGAGGTGAAAAGAGTGTCAGATAGAGTGATGTTTATGACGCTGGAAATTGATGGTGTAATGATGAATGTTGTTACTGTATATGCTCCACAAGTTGGGTGTGCGATGGATGAGAAAGAAACATTTTGGAGCGAGTTGGATGAAGTAGTGATGACTGTACCCAAGGGTGAGAGAAAGTGGTGATTGGAGCAGATTTCAATGGGCATGTTGGTGAAGGGAACAGAGGGGATGAGGAAGTGATGAGTAGGTATGGTGTTAAGCAAAGGAATGCAGAAGGTCAGATGGAAGTAGATTTTGCAAAAAGGATGGACATGGCTGTGATGAATACGTATTTTAACAAGTGAGAGGAGCATAGGGTGACATACAAGAGTGGAGGAAGATGCACACAGGTAGATTATATCTTATGTAGTAGGGCCAGTCTGAAGGAGATTGAAGACTGTAAAGTGGTGGCAGGGGAAAGTGTAGTTAGGCAGCATAGGATGGTGGTTTGTAGGATGACATTGGTGATCAAGAAGAGGAGGATGAGTGTGAGGACAGCACCAAGGATCAAATGGTGGAAATTGAAAAAGGGTAATTGTGAGGTGGAGTTCAGGGAAGAGTTAAGACAGGCACTGGGTGGCAGTGAAGAGTTACCGAATAGCTGGGTAACTACAGCAGAGCTAGTAAGAAAGATGGCTAGAAAGGTGCTTGGTGTGACATCTGGAAAGAGGAAGGAGGACAAGGAGACCTGGTGGAAGAATGAAGAAGTACAGAAAAGTATACAGAGAAAGAGGCTGGTGAAGAAGAAGTGGGATTTTCAGAGAGATGAAGAAAGTAGACAGGAGTATAAGGAGATGAGGTGCATGGCAAAGAGAGAGGTGGCGAAGGCTAAGGATAAGGCGTATGAAGAGTTGTATAAAAGGTTGGACACTAAGGAGGGAGAAAAGGACCTGTACCAATTGGCTAGACAGAGGGACCAAGCTAGTAAAGATGTGCAGCAGGTAAAGGTGATAAAGGATAATGAGGGAAATGTACTCACAAGCGAGGAGATTGTGTTGAGCAGATGGAAAGAGTACTTTGAGGGGCTGATGAATGAAGAGAATGAGAGGGAGAGAAGGTTGGATGATGTGTGAATAGTGAATCATGAAGTGCAGTGGATTAGCAAGGAGGAAATAAGGATAACTATGAAGAGGATGAAGAATGGAAAGGCTGTTGGTCCAGATGATATACCTGTGGAAGCATGAAGGTGTTTAGGTGAAATGGCAGTGGAGTTTTTAACTAGATTGTTTAATGAAATCTTGGAGGATGCCTGAGGAATGAAGAAAAAGTGTTTTGGTACCGATGTTTAAGAATAAGGGTAGTGTGCAGAGCTGTAGTAACTACAGAGGGATTAAACTGATCAGTCACAGCATGAAGTTATGGGAAAGAGTAGTGGAAGCTAGGTTAAGAAGGGAGGTGATGATTAGTGATCAGCAGTATGGTTTCATGCCAGGAAAGAGTACTACAGATGCGATGTTTGCTCTGAGAGTGTTGATGGAGAAATACAGAGAAGGTCAGAAGGAGCTGCACTGTTTCTTTGTGGATTTAGAGAAAGCATATGACAGGGCACCTAGAGAGGAGTTGTGGTATTGTATGAGGAAGTCGGGAGTGTCAGAGAAGTATGTAAGAGTGGTACAGGATATGTACGAGGGCAGTGTGACAGCGGTGAGGTCTGCGGTGGGAGTGATGGATGCGTTTAAGGTGGAGGTGGGATTACATCAAAGATCAGCTCTGAGCCCTTTCTTATTTGCAATGGTGATGGACAGGTTGACAGACGAGATAAGACAGGAGTCCCCGTGGACTATGATGTTTGCAGATGACATTGTGATCTGTAGTGAGAGTAGGGAACAGGTGGAGGAGACCCTGGAGAGGTGGAGATTATGCTCTAGAGAGAAGAGGAATGAAGGTCAGCAGGACTAAGACAGAATATATGTGTGTGAATGAGAGAGAGGATAGAGGAATGGTGAGGATGCAAGGAGTAGAGGTGGCGAAGGTGGATGAGTTTAAATACTTGGGATCAACAGTTCAGAGTAATGGTGAGTGTGGAAGAGAGGTGAAGAAGAGAGTACAGGCAGGATGGAGTGGGTGGAGAAGAGTGCCAGGAGTGATTTGTGACAGACGAGTACCAGTAAGAGTGAAAGGGAAGGTCTTCAAGAGGGTAGTCAGTCCAGCTATGTTATATGGGTTGGAGACCGTGGCATTGACAAAAAGTCAGGAGTCAGAGCTTGACGTGGCAGAGTTGAAGATGTTAAGATTTGCACTGGGTGTGACGAGGATGGACAGGATTAGGAATAAGTATATTAGAGGGTCAGCCCAGGTTGGAAGGTTTGGATACAAAGCCAGAGAGGCAAGATTACGTTGGTTTGGACATGTGCTGAGGAGGGATGCACAGTATATTGGGAAAAAGATGCTAAGGATGGAGCTGCCAGGTAACAGGAAAATAGGAAGGCCTAAGATAAGGTTTATGGATGTGGTGAGAGAGGACATGCAGATGGTTGGTGTGACAGAACAAGATGCAGAGGACAGGAAGAAATGGAAACAGTTGATCCGCTGTGGCGACCCCTAATGGGAGCAGCCAGAAGAAGATGAATTCTGGGCTGAGAAAGAAACTAGTCCAATGGGATCCTCCATTTATAATATTCCTTTTACTGAATCCTGGAAGTTACTACTGTCACACTATTTTGTACAAATAGCTTATTCATCTAAGTTATCAACATCTTTCTGCGCTTTCTTTTGTTTAGTACTACTTTATTTTGCATCATATTTGCAGTATTTAGGGTGCTTTATTAGATACAGAGTTTTTCCATATCCTTTTCAGACCTTACTAGTAGGTAATGTAATGCTATTTTATATGAACCTTCTACAAGCAGCACCTGTAGCTATCAAACTATGCCTTTCCTCCTAGTCTACCACCTATCTTAGGCACCCCTTAAGGCATCTGTTGTCTTACCATCCAAGAGTCCGTTCTAGCAGCATGTTCCACCTACCTAATTGTTTTCCAAGAAAAACACTTTCATTCTAAAGGCTTAAAACTTTCTCCAGATATCAGAAAGTTATGCCCCTTGCGTGACTCTTTAAATTTATTACATCACATTGTGTCCTCATTAACTTATGTATCCACATCATGTCTATGCTCGGACTTCTAAAAAGGATTAGATGCTTTGTCTTCATACCCTTTCTCCTTCTGCCCCTTATTACCACACTACCCTTTTTCTAGACTAGCTTCATTTCCTGCTTTCTCCAAAGGCACTGTGGCCTGACAAGAAATCTACAAAACTATAGTATACACTCTCACTTCTTAGATCAGCCCAAGGAAACATTCTAGCACCTAAATGGTTTTGGTCACAACTTTATCAGTCTGTGCCTGCTTGTTTGTTTTTGTAGACACCATCAGGGTAGTGCTAACCATCACGCAGTCTTTCCTGGAATTCAGCCCCATTTTCACTCACTGTTACCTCCTCCCTACTTTAATGACATCTACATAAGCCACATTAATCTGGTCACCTTTTTATTTCTTAACCCCTCTGCCAGCCAGCTGTCAGCTCTCTGCAACCTATATGGTCCATTCAATTCATTCTTCATGGGGTGAGGGCCGTTACTGCCCCATTCACTATCCTGTGAGAGAACAGTTGACTGCAGGGTCATCATCAAGATAGACATCAGGATCCTAGCCCAGGAGCTCCTAAGCAACCCCTCTGCAGCTTTCATGAGATACCACTGTTATCAGTCTTTGGGGGAGGATCATGAAAACTTCCTTGTGTGACTGCCCACTCACCCACACTACTACCCAGTGTCTATTTTCATCCTACCACCCCGCTCCCTCCAGCACCTGTGTCCACTAACTCAATACAGGTTGCACAGATTGCAGTTAATGATTTATCCCC
The DNA here is from genome assembly GCF_019279795.1 of Protopterus annectens. Lineage (NCBI taxonomy): Eukaryota > Metazoa > Chordata > Ceratodontiformes > Protopteridae > Protopterus > Protopterus annectens. The sequence continues at coordinate 452,322,861 of NC_056745.1, forward strand.
CTGCACAAGGGAGTGGGCCAGGTTCCTTATTTTTCAAATCAAAGTGTTTAAAAGTCAAAGAAATTAACTAGGCTGGACTTCCATAATCTACTGACCACAAACCATTGCTGATTTTACCTCTTGGAAAGACAGCTAACCTTTCCTTCAGTATATTCTTCACATCCTTCCCTGTTACTAAGCAAAGGCTTGCTTCGCTTAGTCTGCTCTTATTACCCATTAAGGAATGGGATCACTGTGGCTTCCTTCTAGCCTTTGGAAACCTTTACTAAGTAACTGGATGAAGAGTCCATCATACGATATGCAAGTGCACCTCAACATTTATTTATTTATTTATTTATTTAATTTATTTAACATTTGTTGACCGGGAATGTCCGACTAGGTTCCACAGAGCCTGTTTTCAGTGGAGGCCCGGGGAGAAATGCTCCAGATGCATGTCTTTGGAATGTGGGAGGAAGTACCCGGAGGAAACCCTTGAACACAGGAGAACATGCAAACTCCACAGAAGGCACCCCAGCCGAGAATCGAACCGGAGAACCTCTTGCTGTGAGGCGACAATGTTAACCACTGCACCACTGTGCCGCCCCTGCCTTGTTCTACCCACATTCCATATGTTCCATCCTATGGCATGTATGAGTTATGAGATCATCTGTTAGATACATTCAAACCAAAGAGTAAAAAGGTCAGACAGACAAACCAATTAGTAAAAACTAAAAGAAAAACCTAGCCAAGTTAGAGTTTGCACTATGTGATACCTTAAACCTCCTGCAATACAGGCCCATGGGATATGTGCAAGTGACCCTTAAGGACATCATGTATTTCAGCTATATGGCTTCTGAATCTCCATGACTTTTTACTTTTTCTTTTTAAGTCTTTATGGATCTGTTTAGGCCAATAAAGCCCAACCCCACTAACTGTAGTAATGCATGTCTGACCTTCTTATGACTTCATCATCACACAATAGACATAGGGTTTTTAATCGAAATGATGTCCATAACTATTAAGTTGTCTGCAAAATATCACAACTAACACCCAAACCAAAGAGTAAAAAGGTGATACAGACAAAGCAGTTAGTAAAAACTACAAGAAAAAACTGGCCAAGCTAGAGTTTTCACTGTGTGATACCTTAAACCTCCTGTAATAGAGGTCCATGTGATATATGCAAATGACCCTTAAGGATAAAGTGTTTCAGTTGTATGGCTTTTGAATGTTCCATGACTTTTTTCTTTTTCTTTTTATATCTTTGTGGATCCATTCAGGCCAATAAAGCCAAACCCCTCTTGCTGTGGACATGCATGTTTTGACCTTTTCATGAACTCGTCAGCACAGCATAAGTGGAATGTTTGGGCCTCAAACTTCAGTCTTCCCCTACCTATCTTCATCTGCTTGCACTGTGAACCACTCAATTATATAGTCACTACTGGCCAGGAGTGCTCTTGCCACAAGTTCTATAACCCCTCCCCAACTCTTAAGTGCAACATTTTTAGTTCTTTTCCTTTTTCAAAGTTTTTTAAACTACTTACCTAAATCTCACCTGACTTAACACTTAAATTAGTTTGCTTCCCTTTCTAGACAAGAAAGCAGGAATATTCCAGTTTGATTCTTGGACAATGAGCTCCTCTATAAGCATGATCTTCTTTTTCTTGTCTCAGGATTTTATTCTGTTACTCATCATTTCACTGTCACAGATTGTTATGTCTGTATTTGAGATATTTTAGCCAACTATCAGCTTTTCCCCTCCTAATCTGACTAACTTCTGTTTGTGCTTGAAGTGCTTCCGTCACTTCATCTTCCTTTTTTCCTATTATGCTACCTCACATTTTTATAATGCAGTTTAAATTTACCATACACTGTATTGTATGCGTTACGCTGTACTCTCACTGATTAATATCAAACATGATAATGTAGTTCATACAAAGCCTAAACAGCAGTCTATGCTCATAGTGTTCCTATAGGAAACCATTTGAAATGTCAGGACCTAGAGTGAGTCCCGAAATATGGGGACTGAATGGCCAAAAAATCTGATTTACATATACAAGTCCGAGATGTCATTTCTCTGAACATTACCTTTTTTTTTTTTGAGGTATGGCAATCTTGGAGTTGGTATATATAAGTTTGGGGGTGTGCAAGGCTTGCCCCCCTGCAAAAGGGAGTTTAAAGGAGAAGAGCAATTTTCAACATTCACTCTTAACCTGTGCTTTTGGTCTTTGCTTTTTTCAGCTTGCTGGCACTCAGTATTTCAAGTTCAAACATTTCAATAGGGAGCCATAGCTATCACTTCAGATTACTGGCACTGAATTCCTTTTTGATGTGGCTTGCACATAAAAGCATTGTGCTAGTATCAGCATATTTAAGTTAACAAATGAATAAACAATTTCCAAACAAACCTGTACAGATGTTAAAAGGATTCTAGGCAGATGCATGCCCTTACACACAAAATTTAAAGCAAATGAGATTTGTTCGTCCTAGTTTACTGCTAGCTGACAGCAATCATGTGTCTCCTTTTTTTGCACATCCATATTAAACATTTTCTTCACTTATTTAAAAACTATTCCAAAAAATATCTCTGACATCTTCCATCTTCTACAGGCTGAGGTTATTTTCATTTCATTTAAACTGATAACCCTTGTGGACATTATAAAATGTGTCTAAAAGACCTTAATGACCTGTTTAATTTACAGCTTCTCCACATCATTCTAAGACTGTGTCATCCCTACTGTCCTCAACCATCATCTTCTGTAAGATTACTATATATAAAATATTGTAACAGTAACAGTAAGTGGTGAAAGTCCTGAATGTGCAACACAGCAGGAAGCTAACCAGACTTGTGCAGCAATGAGACTGGTGATACAAAAGACAGAATGCATGAGCTCTTGTCTCAGTACGGCGGCAAGCAGGACTCAGTGACCAAACAGAAAAGGGATAAGAGAAAGTACGAAAATAGAACAGGTCAGCAAAGAATGGAGGGAATAACAGTAGTAGAAAGTCAACTGAACTAGAAATGAAGCAGAAAATGGGCATGGGAAATAGATCAAGAAAACGGAATTTCAGAATGACCGTAGCCACTAAATTAGACTTGCAGCATTGCTTCCGTGAGAAGATTGTGAGGATAATGCAGGCTATTGAGAAATGAATACTTCATTTAAAAGGATGTACAGTGTAAAATGTACAAACAAGAATTTAGGTTACCTCTGCTATATGCTGTGCTGTATGCACACATACTACACTAAAGAGAATAGCAGCATAACAGTGAATAGCAATGGAATTAAGAGGATTCACAAATATTTTTTTGACCTACATAGGAGGAGGAGGATGACATTCAACGACCTTGAGACATGTGATTAAATGAAGTACATCAAAGGATAGCCTCCCCAGTCAGCATGATTGGTGTTCAAAAGCTGCAGTGTACTTTACCAGGAAGTGTTACCCACTTCAAGGATAAACAGCATGGAGAGTGGATTGAGTGAAAGGCATGGTACACAAAAGGAGGGAGGTTAAGTACAGCTAGAGAAGGTGGCTTGATCTGATGACTTTTCAATTAAATCACTGAAGTCCAAGAAAGGGAAAGGAGCAACAGTAGAGGATCTTGGAACCAAATGGGAGTGAGAGAAGCACAGTGAGGCCAAATGTCCTGAATGAGCTTAAGTGAGACTTCAGGGTAACAAGCAGAAGGAGAAAACAACACTGCGGAAGGAGAATGATCCAGAATGTTTAGAAGCAGACACAGACTCCCCTGTCCTTCCCAGGTCAGAAACAAAAGTCAGAATGTAGAGGTTGACTCCTGGAGTGAGTGGCCTATGGTAAATGTTTAGGTGTGGAGAAACAAGAGGAGAAGCTAGAAAAAGGCATGTCATCAGTGAACAATGAAGGGAGGAGCTTAGATGACAGGAAAATAACAGAGCAGTTATGGTGGAAAAGGAAAATGCTAAAAATGTGCCTGAATTGAATGACTATGTATGGGACAATTAATCAAAAACCACAAAGCAGCTAAACAAGTGAAGCATATATGATGCACACTACCTGAAAATGTTTCCAACTGGAAACCATGTTGTCTAACAGCATCACTGCAAATGCACCATAAAACACAACAAAACACAAAAATAATACTTCTTGCGTGGGTTGGTAAAACATGTCTACATTAATTAGTCGAAAGTTATTTTCAGTGAACACTTTTTCGTCGACACGTAGTCAGCGAAAATCACTTCCACAATTCAGGGAATTTTCCAAGGGCAATGAAAGAATTGCCCTGCAGCACAACAGAATCCACAACTAACTAAATCAAACTCACCCAAGTGGGGGGCTTCACCACCCACACTCCCCCAACTATTTATACCAACTCTGAGATCGCACTACAGTGGGGAAAAGGCAAAGTTGTGTAGTTGGCCGACTACTTCATTCCCATTGGAAAAATTCTAAAAATCGTGGAAGTGATTTTCACTGAATATGTGTCGACGAAGAGGTGTTCGCTGAAAATATTATTATATACAAACGCATCAGGATTGAGACTTAGTAACAAACTCAAATAAACTTATAAACAGACTAACTACTGCACTCATACATGTTAACACTCTGACTGTTCTCTCAAAATGGCACTGCTGCCTGCATGTGCTCTCTATTTATATGCATGTGCCCTCACTCTGAAATGCTTCTTAAGTTACAACACATGCTCTGTTCTACATCCTCCCTCTTTGAGAAATAAGTCAAGCACTGAAAATGACAACATTCATTGACATGCATTGTACAGAAATGATCCTTTGACATGCAGTTATACAGAACTAATTCTTTGACATGCAATCATACAGAACTAAATACAAATAAAACAATCATGTCTAGGTTGCTGTGTATTTTACACTAGGTCTAGAAATAAGACTCGATTGTGTGTCATAAAAATTTGAAAATTGCTGTTCTGTGTCTTCGGGATTTTCAGGTTTCGGTTTTAAACGGTCAGTAAATCAGCATTCCCTATTTTAAACATTTGCTGATTTAATATAGATCCTGCTGAGACATGTCCTTCAACAGGAACATCGTCTGGGTTGCTCTGAGTTCTACAGTCTGTATCACAGGTACGATGCTGCGATATAGATTCAGACACTGGAAGAAGATGCCTGCGATTTCTTCTGTATTCGATACCCTCAGATTCCACTAAGTAGGATCTCAGGTCGGCACATATACCTCTCACTTGACTAATTTGATCAAAGCCTTTCGCCTGTTGCATCCTCACTATCTTTACTTCTTTCAATGGACAAAGAAATCTGCTCATTTTATCATAACTGGACTTCTGAAAGGAATGCCTTTTAAATAGTTGGGCTTTGATTGCTCTGGTGTTTTTAGCATTAGAGACCAACAAACTGGAAATGATAGGCTAGGTTGTTCTGGTTTGCCTAGATAGAAGTCTTTGAGCAGGCGAGCCAAGTAAGTTGTAACGGGGTATATTTCTGAGATTAAGCAAATTCAAGAAGATACTGGTATTGTCACACTTTGACCTCTCTAGTAATTGCTTTACACTTCATACTGCACACTCGGCCAGACCATTTGACTAGGGGTATTCCAGACTGCTAGTAATATGGTTAAAGTCCCACTCTTTTGCTAATTTCTGGAATAACTGACTGGTAAACTGAGCACTGTTGTCAGAAATAACTTTGTGTGGACTACCATGGACTGAGAAGTGACATTTCAGCTTAGTAATAACAGTACTGGATGTTAGGTTAGGTAGCAGATCGCTCACAAACCAGTTTGAATAAGAGTCTACCAACACTAAACCATGTTGACTGTTCCACTCAAATATGTCGTTGGCTACTGTTGACCAAGGTAGTTCAGGAATCTGGTTTATCTGAAGTGGCTCTTTTTCCAAATAAGGTTTAGTACTATTGCATACTGAGCAAGATGAAAACACTTTATCAATGTCTTTCAACAGAGAAGGCCAAATTACTAGTCTCTCGCCCTTCTTTTGGTAGCTTTGGAACCTGGGTGGCCACGATGCAAAATCTGGATGTACTCATGTTGTAAGGAAGTAGGAATGATAACTTTAGGACCTTTGAAAATGATAACATCTTCCATCAACATCTCATCTCTGTAAGGAAAATAAGATTGCATGTCTAATGGTACACAAGCTTGCTTTGACAGCCATCCAGCAATGATTAAGTAGTTGAGCTTTTGCAAAACTGGATTAGTCTTTATATGATCTCTTAGCTCATCATGTCTTGTCATAGAAAAATTATGTACCTCCATGACATCAAAGTCAATATTTTCTGCATCAAGCTTTTCTGTGGTATTTCTGGGCGATCTGGATAAGGTATATGCCAGATAAAGAAGTTTGCCTTTTGTATAGACCATTTTGTAGTTGTACTTTTGTAATCTGAGCATCATTCTTTGTAGTCTTGCTGAAGCTGTATGCATAGGCTTCTTTAAAATAGTGACTACAGGCTGATGATCAGTCTCAACCTGAATAGCTCAGTCATAAATATAATCATGGAACTTCAAACATGCGAACACAATTGCCAAAAGTTCCTTCTCAATTTGAGCATACTGCATTTCAGTTTGGGTAAGAGTTCTAGACGCATAGGCGACTGGTTTGCCCTCTTGAAGAATAACTGCACCAAGACCGAACTTTGAAGCATCACAGGAAAGAATTACTGTTTTCTGGACATCACAGTATCTTAACATAGGTGGACTAACAATTGTCATTTTAAGGTCATCAAATGGTCTCTGGTGTTGTTCTAACCATGACCAGACAACATTTTTGTGTGTCAGCTCTCTTAAAGGTGCTGATAATTCACTGATATCTGGTATAAACTTGCCCAAATAGTTAACCATACCAATGAAATGCTGTAAGGCTTGGACATTGTCTGGAGCTGACATCTCAAGAATGACTGTTTGAAAGGATCTGGTCGTAAGCCTGTTCTAGTAAATAAACGACCTACATAAGTAACTTCTGGTAGCCTGAATTTACATTAAAGAGGATTGAGCTTTAAATTCACTTCACGCACTCTGTCCAGAACTTTCCTGAGGATTCTGTCATGCTTTGCTTCACCATTACCTTCAACCAGTAAATCATCAACTATTATAGCACACAGATAACCTGAAAAAATTTACTCCATTGCACGCTGAAAGACTTCACAGGTAAAATTTATTCCAAAAGGCATTCTGAGAAATCTGTATTATCTAAATGGGGTAGTGAATGTAGTCAATAGTGAAGATTTGAGATCCAAGTATTACTTGCCAAAATGAACTCTTTGCATCTAGGATAGAAAAAACAGTGGCATTTGGCATGAGGGTGGCAACCTCCTCAACTGTACACATAGGATGATGGAGCCTCATTAATGCTTTGTTTAAGTCTCTTGGTTCAACACATATTCTGATTTCATCTGAGCTTTCCTTATGAGCAACTACCATGGAAGATACCCATTCAGTTGGTTCTGTGACTGGACAAATCACACCTTGTTGCACCATTTTATCTAACTGGACCTAGACTTTGTCCTGCATAGCTATCAGAACTTTTCTCACTGGTCTGACCACTGGACTGACCTCTAGGTCTAATTTCATGGAGTACACAACTGGAAGTTTGCCTAGCTTGTCTTCAAAAATATCAGCATACTCTGAGAAAATAGCATTGGTCAAACTGGAACTAGGACATGTGTTTACATGATGGACTTCTTTGGTAAAAGAAAGAAGTTGCATTCTTAAACTGTCTCTGAGACTTAATAATAGCTGCACAGGTCTTTTGACTACATAAAACTGCAAGCTGTAACTGTTCCCTGCTGAATAGCACGAAAGCACTACTGAGCCTTCAGTCTGAATTAATTCACCTCCATAAGCAACAAGCCTCGCACAATTGGCCAAATTAAGTTGTTCACCACCTCTTACTTTAGCAAATGTTTCTGCTGACATAACACTGCATTTGGACCAGTGTCTACTCTGAGCTCTGTGGATTTACCATTGATCAGAACAGTACAAAACACTTCATTCATTGCCAACAAATCTACTGCATTAACCTTTTCACCAATCACTGACACACCATCTACATATAAAGTAGAGTTGCAGCTTTCTATATAATCAACTTGCTTTTTTGAGTAGCTTTTCTTAATAAATGAATGAGGCTTGCTTGATTTGCAAAACATTTGAAAGTGGTTCCATATTTTACACTTGTGGCATTGCTGACCAAATGCTAAACACTTTTCTCTATTAGACTCAAAATTGACACCACAATTATGACAGTTAACAATGACATCTGACTTGGGTTTTGCTGACTCAGTCTTAGAACTTGATGGAAAGTTATGGGCTCTCTCTGGAAATTCTGCAGGGGCTGCAGCTGCCGTGTGCTTAGGCTTGTTTCTGTTAGCAATGTACTACATGCTGTTTAAGGGTTGGGAGGCTGGCCTAATGGTTAAAGTGTTTGCCTTACAAACACAAGGTGCAGGGTTTGAGTCTCACAAGGGATAACTGGCTAAGCTTAAAATGGCTCACAAGGGCAGTTAGCTGAGTACTAATTTAGGAATCTATGAACCTATACATTCTACAGAAGCTGCTAAAACCATGCTCTTATCACTTGCAAGCATATTTGTGTGCCTTTCTGTAAGCTTGTGTATCTGACAAATCTCCCCAGCTTTGCTCAATGTTAAGTCACTGTCATGAAGCAAAATCTTTCCCACTGCAGCATTATTAACACCACACAAAAGCCTGTCTTTTATCAACTCGTCTTTCAAATCACCAAACCTGAATGTTTTAGCCTTGTTTTAACAAATCAGTAATATAAGCTGCAAAAGTTTCTCATGGCTTTTGGTCTCTTGTATAAAATAGGTGCCTGTCCAATGTAACATTTGTCTGGGGGTTACACATTGCTCTAAATTTACGTTTCAAGCACTCAGGGTCCTCCCTTGATTCAGCTTGTACAACAATATGGTGGTTCTCCCCTTCTTCTGCATATACTGCTGGTGCATACACAAACGAACCCTCTATCTCAATGGCTTCTGACCCCGCTAAGTTAAGCAAAATAAATGTCCTTGTACATGCATGTTTATCAGAAAAAGCTACTTGTATGAAAATATCATATTCCTGCTCAAATACGCAGTAATAAAGAGCCTTGGAATTATGTACTAACATACACACATATATGCCAGAAATTTATGCCAGAACTTGTAATTATGCCCAATAGCACAACAGACTCTTCAAAATACCTGTACTTTGTAAAATGAGTCTACATATCACAAGAACACATTTTAACCAATATACTTTGCAAAACTATTCCGTATCAGTGTAAGAAACACTTACAAATGACTGCACTTTGCGAAAGAACTGTACACAGCACAAGAAACTTTTCAAAATGACTGTATTCTGACTGCACTTTGCAAGATAACTTTACTTTGCACACAGTAAACTCTTTGAAATAATTGTACTGTAATAAAGCACACATTACAAACACTTTACACACTCAAATACTTTGAACAACTCTAGCTATACTTTGAATAACTTTTGTCAATGCAAAATAGTAACATGTCAAAACATGGTTGTTTATTAAAAAACATGCAGTTGCCTTGCTTATTTATGTTTATTTTGCCCTTTTATTATATTTGTTATGATTATATGACCTCTTATCATGCTCGTTACAATTTTCTTGTGCGCGTTTTACTTTTAACATGCGTGAACACCCACATATGTATTTCTGATAATTCTATCAAATATTGTGGTTTGAATATTTTGTTTGATTAATAATGTGTTTTGTGCTTTGCAAATGCTGTGTATAGTTTTCTTTACAAAATAAATAATTTATGCGAGTTTTGGTTAACTGAAGTTAATTTCTGGCCTTTTTCTAATCGTTTGAGCACTGTATCACCCAACCTGCTCATTGTACCTTCACCGTTAACTCTGCACCTCATGGCTCGAAGAAGCTGCACTCTCTATCCCAGTTCTGACACCATGTCACTCGTCCAGTCAGGATAAAACAGATGAACAGCTGTGGATTCGGTTCAAGCAGCTTTATTATGTACAAACACATCAGAATTGAGGCTTAGTAACTTAAATTCAAATAAACTTATAAACAGACTGACTACTGCACTCATACATGTTAACACTCTGGCTGTTCTCTCAAAATGGCACTGCTGTCTGCACGTACTCTCTATTTATATGTACATGCCCTCACTCTGAAATGCTTCTTAAAATTATAACACACGCTCTGTTCTACATGTAATGTGCCACGGGGCACAAATTTATAGATTTTTTAACCACTAGTGGGGATAGCTATAACCTTTGGTTGTACTCCATGAACAGGGCTACTGTCTCTATACTTGGGTTTGAAGCATAAAGTACAGGGTAGTTATGTGCTGAAAAGGACAGGCAAGTGAAGAAATAAATAACAGGGGATCCATTCCGGAACCAGAGGCAGATGACTAGCACTGGTACTTGAAAGATTTGGGGAGAATGATGGCAAGCAGGGACAGTGTGGAATAGCTGTGAAGAAGGGGCAAACAGAGAGCACACACAAAGAGAACAGGGGGATGAGAAAGAGACAGAGACACAAAGGATCCATGATGAAATAAAATAATGAAGATTATTTGAGTATGGGGCATTATGGTGAACTTGATGCATCTACCAATGCTACACTGTGGAAGACTGAATGCAAAAAAATACTTTTACAGGCGTCTGATCTGTGTAATGTAAAGAGGAGCAGATATCTTCAGGCTACTGATTCAAGTGATGCATATATGAGCATTTGCACAGTGTTTAGTGAAACAGACAAAAAGAATACTATTACATTTGGGGAAAACATATTTTTACTGAGTTTACTATCAAAATGTGGAAAATCAAAATAACTTTCTACCTTTTAATTGAACCACTTTGCCGAAATCGGTAATAACAAATTACCAAAATTTCAGAAATGGTAACATGGAATTGACATCTGAACACTGGAAGTTCCCGTGTCAAAAACCTGTGTTACCTGTAACATTTTTGCAGGGGGGGGGCAAGCCCCTCTGCATCCCCCACACCCCCTGCAAATTATATATTCCAACTCTGAAATCATACTACAGTGAGAAAAAGATACATTTCCTGATCCCCACCGTAGTGCAGTCTGTTATCAGAACGTCGATTCCACATTAGAGAATGCACACTACCATTCGCTAATGTGGAGTCGAACATTTTCAGGATCGACATTATGTGGGCTTGAAAACAGCCTTTCGACCTTCAAGCTTCACGTAAACGCCAATCTAAATTTTGATAGTAAACTTTTTTAGTGATTAGCTGGGGCAAAACAACATCTGATGGTAATTTTCTTGATTTCTTTTACATGACAAACACATTAATAACAAAGAAAAAAGCATTTATGTTAAAAATCTAGAAAATGTACTACTTCCTCCTCCTTGTTCTGAAGAATATTAATGTGCATGGAAACTTTTAAATTCCACACTCCACAGAAGTTAACCAAAACATTCAGAAGTCAAAATAATTATACGTGTTTAAGCTATGAGGATAACATAAAAGTAGAATGGAAACATATCCATAAAATGTACAACAGATAAAGAATACTGCAAGCATATTTACGTGCTCGGTCAAGCTATGAAGACTGACAGATTCAATCTAAGTAAAAATATGATTTTGTATAATGCAGCTTTACCAGCATTTACATTGATCAGTCTCCCCTTTTATGGTCCAGTTTACCTACACGTGGGAAGGATAAAACAAAAAAAAATGTCTGAAGGTATGAAAATCAAAACTTACAGACTTACTGCTTTTACTTTTGGAGGTCATGATCAGGGATTGCTATAATAATAAACAAAAATAGTGCACACAATACAAGTTTGAAATTCTGTCCAAAACATTCATCACTTTTACTGCAGTTTGCCTACCAGACAAACAGATCAACTGCTGATGCCATTTCAGTGGCACTTCACCTCACACTGGAGCATCTTGAAGAGAAGAATAACTATGCCAGGCTGTTGTTCATAGATTTCAGCTCAGCATTCAACACGGTGATTCCAATGCAACTTATAGAAAAGCTGATCAACCTTGGCATAAATAAAGGGCTGTGCAACTGGATCCCCGATTTCCTGACTGGAAGACCACAAAGGACCTGTGCTGATAACACTTCAGGGAGTATTACAATCAACACTGGAGTACCCCAGGGCTGTGTGCTGAGTCCTCTACTGTTCACAATCCTTACCCATGACTGCTCTACGAAAGCTAGCAACAACCACATCATCAGATTTGCAGATGATACCACAATGGTGATGATGAGAGTGGGTATAGGAATGAGGTCAACTCCCTGATTAAATGGTGCAACAACAATTTGGACCTGAACATCAATAAAACAAAAGAAATTATTACTGACTTCAGAAATAGCTGTGCTGTGCACCTGCCCCTCACAATCAATGATGAAGAAGTGGAGGGTGTCCAAACTACAAAGTTCCTGACGAACTTTCTTGGAGTACAAACACAGGCCAGCTAATTAAAAAAGTCCACTAGTGTCTACACATCCTAAGAAGGCTGAGAAAAACAAAGCTCTCTATGAATGCTCTAATTACCTTCTCTAGAGGAGCCATTGAGATCATTATCACCAGCAACTGCACTGTATGGTTTGGTAACAGCACAACGGCCGAAAGGAAGAAGCTGCAAAGAATAATAAGAACAGCAGAAAAGATCGTGGGCACTGGTCCTACTACCTTACAGGAGCTCTTTGAACTGAGATGTAAAAAGAGGTCCTGCAAAATACTGAGTGACACTTCTCATCCAGCGTATGGTTGGTTCACTAAATTTGCTTCTGGTAGAAGGTTACGGAGTATCCCCTGCAGGACCTCCAGATTTCTGAACAGTTTTTATCCAACTGCAATAACGACTCGTTAAAGCAGACATAAATCTGGATGTATCAAACCTATAATAGATTGTTAAGGTCTCATTCTTTTTCTGTTTTTTATATATCTATATATATATATATATATATATATATATAGATATATATATATATATATATATATATATATATATATATATATATATATATATATATACAGTAATTCTATTTTGTTTATTCAAGGTCAAAGTCAAGTCAAAGAAAACTTTATTGTCATTCGGAACTACACAGCAGTGTAGTTGAACAAAATTATAATACTTAATTCTCAATGCAGGAAACTGTTGCACATATAGATAGAGAAAAATTAATAAAATATCACAGTAGAAATTTAATAAGTAGCAATTTGTAAGTAAAGTAGGACAGCAGTGACCCACACCCATCCCAGAACAGGAGACAAGGAACAATATGAAGGTAATATTGTCAAAGTAAAATTGAAACAATAGCAGCATATCTATGATTAGACTGAATTATTGCACAGTTTGTATATTGCACTTTACAGTCCTTTAGTGTGTAGGTGAGCCACCTTAGTATTGCACTTAGTTATTGCACATCCATAAAATAAGTATGTCTGTCTTTTTGTGTTTGTTTTCTCCTGTAAAAAAGCTGGCACTCGAAATTTCACTTGTGTTTCCTAAATGACAATAAAGTTTCTTTGAATCTTTTAGATACATGTATACATGATAAAGATGCCTCCTCATCTAATTGAAAGAGTTAGGAAATAAATAATAAAGAATATTAAGTTGATATTTTTAGAACGGTAATAACTTAAAGAAATAATATGATAAAAATTACTTCATGGAGAACTTGTACATTGGGTAAATAGTTAATAAGCATTTCATATCTTCTATTTTACTTTTTAAGTAAAAATAAGTTGAGAAAACCAAATTAATCCCTTTAAATGCATGTAAGAAATTTAAATTATATGTACATGTTTTCTCAACAAATAATATTATTTTGAAGAAAGAATTTTTATTTATTTTACTTTGAATTTGTTAACAGGGAAAAGAGCACTGATCCCACTGAATGTATTTCAGTCTCATCCTGCGGTTAACACAAGAGATCCGTGGCATTACATACAGAGTGAATGATTAAAATGCAATATGTACATCAATTATATAAAAAAACAAATATCAGGGTTGGCTGGAGGGCATAAAGCCAACAGACAAATGATATTATATACAGAGTAACTGACAAAACACTATGCATACATGCAATACATACAGAGTGGAAACCAAAGTTGGCATCCTGAAAGAATCAGAATGAAAAGTAAGAGTCAGATCAAGGTACGTAGAGGGAGACAGTGTAGGAAGAGGTTAACTTATATGACCAAACAGATAGCAACTGTATTTTCCTAGAGACTTGAAATGTGATTTTATTTCTGATCAGAAAACGGGGTGAGAGGAATGATCTTTTCAGAAAAGAAGGGAGAACTTCCCACAGTTTGGGACCATGGATTAAAGACAGCATGGTCTGAACAGTGAAGTGTAGTTTGTGGGTTTGGAGGAGAGGGCCTGATTTGTTAAGATTTCTAAGGTTGCATGTTGGTGCATCTCTGAATAGTCTGGCGACTAGTGGAAGGTCCCATTCTTGATAAGTTTCAATGGCTGAGAGATAAGTAGAAAGTAAGCACATTGCTTCACAGGCAGACAGTTATCTTTTTCAATGGTTTTCCAGTGGTGTTCATTTCTTGGTGATAGTGATGAATCTGCATATGGCATTTGAGATGTATTTAATAGTGGATGTATTTCTTTTAGAGGATGCAACAGTTAGAGCAAGATCATATTCTAGCTGAGCTAGTAGGATACCTTTACCCATGACATTCCTAAAGGGTCTGTATATAAAAAAAGAGATCATATTAGCACAAGATATGACAGAGAGTCAATTCTGTGTATGGGTAGTTGAGGTGGAGTTGGAAATTTAGGTATGGGTTCAACCAAATCCCTAAGTATTTGAATGAAGGTGCATTTTCAAAAGTATTAGTAATAATTTAATCCTGGAATTGGAGAAACATGATAAGCAAGTAATATTTGAGAGAATAATGGTCAAGACATAAAATGTTCATGAATACTGCATTATGTGTCAGAGCTATTGTTAACAAGCAAGGTGCGGAAATAGTGGAGCTGACAGAACCACTGTTTACAAACTAATGCATTTTTGAGTTAAATTTGTTTCACCACTGAGTGAACTCATTTTCTGTTTCATTATATTACACAAACACACACACACACACACACACACACGCACACCACTGTTCAACACTGCTGCAACTCCACAAGTAACAGAACATTGTGAGATAACCTCGTTCCCCACCCACCTAAGTAAGTGTTAACCCTAACCTCAATGCTGCCGTTACCCCAGCCCTAACCCTATACATTACCTTAAAAAAATTCCTGTGAGATTGCCACTATTCAGATGAATTTGAGTGTGAAGATCAGGAGAGGATATAGTTTTCCTTTCTTGATCTTTTGTAGGTCAATATTTAGGGCGTTCAATATTCTGTCTTTTAGAATTTCTTAACGCCAGTATTTTACATTCGACATTAAGCAAGTTCGAGAATACAGAACACAGCTATATATATATATATATATATATATATATATATATATATATATACATATATATATATATATATATATATATATATATGTATGTGTGTGTGTGTGGGGGGGGTACATGTTAAAATCTTGACATTTGTAAATAGAGACTGACATATGGTAAAAAAAAAAAAAATGACAACACTGGAAATGTTTATATACAAAAATAAATGGGAGACTGTAGTATGTGATGGCGGAATTTGTCCATTCCCTACTGTAGCGCAATCTCAAAGTTAGATGTATAATGGAAGGAGGGAATGGAGTGCATGGGAGCTTGCCTCACCCTGCAAAAAAAAAAAGCTGTTTTTACTGTTTCTTTGTGTTTTCTATTTTGATGTTGGTGTTTTGTCACTTGACATTCCAAATTGTAATGAAAAG
Organism: Protopterus annectens; assembly: GCF_019279795.1. Taxonomy (NCBI): domain Eukaryota; kingdom Metazoa; phylum Chordata; order Ceratodontiformes; family Protopteridae; genus Protopterus; species Protopterus annectens. Next base: position 452,338,668 of record NC_056745.1, read on the forward strand.
ACATGAATTCATATGCAAATTATATACATATTATATATTTTATATATATATATATATATATATATATATATATATATATATATATATATATATATATATATATATGTATATATATATCACATTAGCAAATCTTTGGAAACTCTAAATTCATATGGTAGAGACCATATGTTTGAGTTTCAGAAAACTTAAATGTAAAAAAAACAAAAATCTACTTTCTTGCAGGGGGCAAATCCCCTGTACCCCACATCCCCTGCAAATTATATATACCAACTCTGAGATTGCACTATGCGTATTTACTTATTTAATTGACATTTGTTTACCGGGATAGTCTGTCTGGGTCAAGCGAACCCGTTTTCAGTGGAGGCCTGGGGAGAAAAGCACCACAATACCAGACAATTATGTATACATACAATATTATAATTTTGATTTATACAACAGTTTCACATAACTGGTAGAAAAATGCATACATTAAAAACATACAAACTTTAAAACATATGTAAAAAGCATCCAGGAGTAAGCATAAAATAAAATCTTATTTTCAAAACACAAGTGGATAAGTATTTTGTATTTCTACAATAAGTAATAACGCTTATTGTTTCGTTCTTCCTGAAGAAAAGAGTTTCATTACTTTATAGGAGAAAAGGAGAAGGGGATGAAAATAGGTGAGAGGTCAGCAGTAAAAAATAAGGGTATGACAGTTGTACTCATCTGGATTAAGAGGTGTAAAAGATAAGATAATCAGAAGAAAGCTCAGGCAGGGTGGAAAGGTAAAGTTAACTAGAACTAGAGCACAAGCATAGCCAAGTATTGTTTGGATGTTGTTTTAGGGATGATTTAAAGGCTTCTAGGTTACTAATTGCCCTTGTGGTTAGGGGGAGAGAGTTCCAGAATTTAGCTACAGAATGAGAGTAAAGACTTTGTCCTGGTACTTTAGAAGGACTGAAAATAGTGAGGAGCTGTTTGTCATTAGATCTTAGGGATCTGCTAGGGGTGCAAGGTTTTAGTGTATTGGTAAATGCTGGGCAAGCTAACGGTTTGTGTATGATGTTATGTAAGGTTAAGAGTTGGATAGAGTGCAGGTAGTTAGGGAGCTCGAGCCATTGAAGCATATGTAACACTGTACAGTGATGTGTACAGGTCTTAGAATTAGTGGCAAACTGGGTACTTTGTTATACCAGCATTCTAGTTTATATCTGATGGTGAACTGTAAATTTGTGAAAATTGCGGCACCATATTTTGGTGATAGTGACTTTAGTAGATATGTCCAAAAAGTGTTCCTGTAGAGGAAGCCTAGTTTCTGATGTGTTTTCTTAATGTTATGCTGGATATGTAGATCAAACTTGAGTTGATTCTCAATAATGGCGCCTAGTAATTTAGTATGAGTAACTATTTCAATGACTGTGTTGTCTGCTGATTGTATTTGAAACTGGTTGGAGTGATTTTTAGGCATCAAAAGAAGGAGATTTGTTGGTTTTTTTTTTTTTGGGGGGGAGGTTAAGAAACAGTTGAGAGTTACTAAGCCAGGATTCAACGAAGGTGAAGGCTTGTTGTGTGATGGAGTATAGTTGAGGAAGTGCTGGAGAGGTGCAGATGACAGTAAAATCGTCAGTGTATTATATGATAATTCCTGGGGATGAGGAGGTGTAAAGGCTGTTTGTAAAGATGTTAAAGAGTAAGAGGCCAAGGATGGAATCCTGTGGAACTCCAGTGTGGGTGTTGAGAAAGGGAGATGTAGTATCTAGCCATATTTACTGCTTGTTGTCTATTGCTTAGACAGCTATGGAACCACTGCAAGGTGACAGGTGTAAGCCCTAGGTCAAACAGTCTGGATAGGAGTAAGTTGTGTGAGATCATCTCAAAAGCTTTGGATAGGTTACAGAATAGAGCTGACCCAAAGTGACTTGTGTCTCAAGCCCTATTTACGGTGTCGGTGAATGATAGGAGGGCTGTGGAGGTACTGTGGTCTGGACAGAAATCAAGTTGGGTGTTGAAAAGCAGGTTGTTTTGTAGTAGGAATTGCATTAGTTGTTGGTAAATGCCTTTCTCCAGGATTTTGGATATGGGGATAGAATAGCTATCCCCCTTTGTGGACAGGAATGATGTGTGACATCTTCCAGATGCTGGGAACTTTAGATTCATATATAGATCTGTTGATAAAGTATGCCGATCGGGTAGGCAATAGAGTCAGCAGCTAATGTAAGATACTCTGGCGGGAGATTATCAGCAAAGGGTAGAGCAAGGTTTAAGTCTTTGCAAGATTCTTTCATAAAACTAGCAGGGATTGGTTGAAGAGAGAAATTGGTTGGAAGATTAGAAAGGGAATATGGGTGCTTTTCAAGGTGGGTGTCAGCAAGTGAGGAGAAGATAGGATTGATGCTAGTAACAAGAGTGGAGGGGGCTGAGTGAGGGTTATGAGAGTTTGAGATTAGGGATGCTATAGATTGAATAAAGTCAGTGTTGAATTCAGTTGCTATTTGTAGGGGTGGGGCATCAGGGCTGGGGGCAATGCTCTTTTTTGGTCCAGGGGTTGAGCAAGGATGAGGATAGAGGACCAGAATTTTGGGGGGTTATTTTTATGCTGTTGTTGGATATGGATATAATACAATTGTTTGTCTTTGTTTACTTGTTTCTTTAGTTAGTTACAGAGTTGTTTTTATAGTAATAGATGTTCCCCATTTTTGGTTTATTTACAGCAGGAGGTTTTTGCATGTTTAAATTAACCAGGGAGCAGTATTGTTTTTAACTCTTTTGTGCACATTGGAGTCAGGGTAACAAGTATATGTAGAAAGATAAGGCCTATATTATATAGTCGAAGTTTCAAAACTTCAAACCTCACATGAGCGAAGTTCGAAACATCGACTATATAATAAAATAAAAGAAAAAACTTACCTTACCACTCTGAGCAGGGGGGCAAGCCCCCCTGCACCCTCCACACACCCCTACTTAAATACACCGACTCCGAGAACACACTTCAGTGCAGAAAGGGAAAATTTCCCATTCTGCATGTGAAAAGTTGTTGACTTTCACCTTCGACCTTTCCGACATTCGATCATATGATGTCAATCATCTATGATTCCAACACTGGAACGGTCGCTCATCTAATATAGACCCAGAAAGATAGTGTTGAAGTATCGAACTGCTTCATCTAGAGGGAGATGTTTCAAGTTAGACCACTTTATATTCCTTAATATTTCATTGAACTTATCTTGGGAAAATTTAGTTTGATTGTGGACAGTTTTTAAGATGTGTTTTTTTGGTTGCTGGGTGGTGGTCCTGATGACATAAGTGGTCACTCAAGTTTTTGGAAAGGGTGCCAGTGGAAGAGAAGTTATCAGGATGTGATACAAGAATCCAGTCTAATATTGATTGTTTGGTATAGTCTTTACTGTATCGAGTGGGTGAGTTAACGATTTGGATATAACCATACAGTTTGATACTATGGGTTGGATTTTGAGAGGAAAATGTAACCCACCCTATATTTACATCACCTAATATGATTGTTTCTTGGTTAATAGTTTGGGAGGCCCAATAAACTACGTGTTCAAAAGTATGTATGTTATGTCCTGGGGGGGGGGGGGTAAAGTACTATTATACAGATAGGTTTGGTCCTATTGAGATTTAGAAATTATATAAGTAACTTAGCATTTGAGAAAGTGTGGATGCATCTAGTAAAAGGTGTGATATTAAAGGTGCTAGGGTAGATTAGAACCACTCCTCCACCTTTCTTCTGGGTTCTATCAAGCTTAGCTATGCAGAAGTTGGGTGGTAAGATTTCTGAATCTTTTATGTGGGAATTTAGCCAGATTTCTGTTAGAGTTAGTATATCCGGTTTATGTTGGTCAATCCTTGCATGGAAGGGGCAATTTTGTTCCGGAGACTTCTTAGGTTTAATGTTATAATATAAAGGTCTTTATGACAGGTCTTAGTGTATAGGTTAGGGTGAGGGCCAGGATTTGTGTGGATGTTTCCACAAAGTTGTAGTTTTGAAATAAGTATGTAGTACATTTTTTCTGGAAGCAGTTGCAAGTGGTTTAAGGAAGGGTTTGGTTTTTGTAGTGGTAAAAAGTTTAGGAGCCGAGTGTTGGGTTACACTATTATGAAACAGCTGGGGGCGATATTAGAGAAACTGTTGGGTTGGGAGAGGTATGTGGGAGTGGAGGTGACTGAGGAGTAAATATTTGTTAGGGTTTTAGTACAGGGTGATGTGGCATATGTGAGGGGAATAATAGTAAAATAATTGTACAGTGTATTACAAACATTGTTGGTTAACAGAGTATGATTATGAGGGTGTGGGTGAGTTAGACAGAGAGGTAGGTTTTTAGTTTATGACATAGTAGTAATGCATATGTGTGGATGTATATGTTTGGAGGTAAGGGAGAATGTAGGGCTTACGCACGTGGTTGATTTCAACTGCAGGAGTAAGTGGTAGGGTACTGTGACGGGTTGTTGGAGTGGTTGGGTGGAGTCTATTAAGTGCAAGTGTAGGAGTAGCGGGATTACCTAGGATCATGGCTAGAGCAAATGAAGAAAAACCAGTGGATATGGCTGTGGCACTGTGAAAAATTAGCTCAGAATGCTGTCCTAGGAATACGCACTGACATCTGTAATTTATCTACATACTTGTTGCCTAGATATATAAGCGGAAGCTAAGGACTGTAGACCTAACTAGTTAGTGAGATGGTTGGGATAAGGGAAGAGTTTAAAAAAAAAACAGGGCAGTCGAATAGTGTAATTCTATGTATGCAGAGGGGATTTGAAAGAGGCCTTGTAAAATATCAGGGAAAAGATTGGGGAGGATGCCAAAAGAAGTGTGTAGAGCTGTATTATTTAATGTACAGTTCAAGAAAAGTTTACAGTAGACTTTCTCTGACAGTGTTTCACAGATTCGTGCAGTCATCCTGAATTTTTTCGAAGACTGTTCTTTCAGGAGTGATAACAAAAATGGGCAAAAGCGTAAATTCCCAGCTAAAGCATTTCTATGTAGAGCTTGTTACAGTGGGGTTTGGGGAATTTCCCCTTTTCCCTAATGAGCAATCCTGGAGGTGCAGCCCCTACGTGGGGGTTTCACAAGGGTTCCCCCCCTACATAAATGTAGATTTTTTTTTTTATATTCAACTTTTTGGAAACTCGAACATATGGTCTCTACCATATGACTTTCAAGTTTCTAAAAACTTGATAATATCTTTATATGGCTGAATGTCTTTTTAATCACATTTTTTGAAGGTGGCGTTAGCTGTTCAAACTGAAAGTTATCAGAAAATGAAGGGTACTGAACTGGGAGGTTTTTGATATGCATATGTATAGTGTTTTACTTAGCATTTTTGTAGTTTTGCTAGTTTAGTGTAGTGCTGTGATTTTAAGTACTTAATACTGAGTGGATCGCTAAAACACTGCTTTTCATATGAGCCATATTTTTATTTGCCTGTATCAAGATTTAGGCTTTTCCCTTTACCCATGATAGTACAAATTGTTTGTTTCTCTACAAACCTTTATTAAATTATCAGTGAAGAGACAGGAACAAACGCATTAAAAAGCAAAGCATTAACATTTTTTCATGCGATTTACACTGCATATATGTTTTATTTCTTAATAACAACTGTTATGCACTCCAACATTACATATATTGTGAAATCCCTGCATTCTCTTAAACCTCACTCCTTCTCCTCTTGAGCATTATTATGGATGTATCATTCCCACTATTTCTATGCAATTTTCCCATTTCTAAAAATCTCACATCCAATTATTTTATCTCTTTAATGCTATTCAATACTTCAATTACAGTTGCTTTACATTTTAATGTCCATTTTCTAATAATTTATTTGACTGTGAACAGAATTTAACTTAATAAGGCCTTACTCTGCCTAGGCCATTCAGATCCTCTGACCCAGCTCAAAATAATCATTTCCTCAGTTACAGCAATTTGCTCCCCTAATATTTCTGACAGAGTTCTCTATAGTATAGTTTAAAATCTGCAAACTCACCATACTCCCAAAAACATGTTCTCCATTTTCTTTTTCTTTCTGATCACACCTCCAGCATTTGCTATCTACCTGAGGAAAAGTCTTTGAAGTCTACTCAGGGTGTAACAATACTTATGTAAATACTTACAAGTAAAAATCCTATGCCTTCTGCACTTTTTTGCATACTTGGGAGGCATGCATATGTCTTTCTATTGCTGCTTTGTAAATTGTTTTTTCAGTCTCTCATCCCAATCTTTTCTAACCTCGTCTGATTGATTCTTAGAGTTATCATGCAGTATTTTATATGCCCTACTAATTATCCCCTTTTTAACAGCAGCCTCTATTCTAGATGCCACTAAAAATGTTACTAGAGCTGGTCTTTCACTTAAGACTCTCCTATCCTTTTCTTTTGTCTATACTCTGATAACAATCCCAGTTAAAGTTAGTTTCTGACATGCAGTGCAACCTTCTACTTCGCCTCATCCTACTCTATTACCTTTCCCTCTCTATTTGTTCCAAATATTATAGTTCCTTTGCCAGTTTTCAACGTTAAATTACAGTCCCATCTTTCCTATTTTCTGTACCCATACTTGCAGTCTTTCCCATTGGCAAAATGTACTTTCTCCATTCCCTTGCTGACTTAGTTCTTAGAATACTTTCTGTAACTTTATGAATATAATGGTTTGTATGGTTATTGTTATCCTCTTAAGGATCTGCATCTTAAATGCTCCCCCACCACATTTCTTGAACTCCCCCTACTTCAAAATCATTTATTTCCACTTTTGATTTATAACTTTCTGCTTGTGTTATATGTATAAGCCTTAACTGTGTAGCTTTAAAATATCCCTTCGAATTATGCAATCCTAAAACACCCTTATTCTAAGGGGACAATTACTGTATCCCCCTTAACTCCTGCCCTCCTCCCCTCCCAAATAAATTCATTCAACTCTTTATAAATTATTGTCCACAACTTTTGCAATGGTTGATAAAATGTGCCTGACCTGTATATAAAACTAAAGGGACTAAAAACACTTTTAATGCTTGTATCTTACTATCAAAATCCATAAACAAAAGCATCTAGTTTCTCAGTTTTTGTATAATATTCTGTTTAGTCTCTTCCCACATATCCTTAGCTGCCATAAATTAATCCTTTTTAATCCATACACCTAAATAGCTCATCTTATCATGTCTCCATAAATATGGGTATTGCTGAACCATTCCATGGGTGGGTACATAATTTACTGCTACAGCCTTTGTTTTATCATCATTAATTTTATATCCCAAAAAAACTTTAAACTGTCTAAAAAATGTTCCACAACACAGTAATGTCCCTTTCTGGATTTATCACCTACAAAATAATATCATCCTCAAATAAAGCTGACTTTTCTTGATTACCTTAACAGTGATATCAATCAAGTTCTAGTACCCACCTAGAAATAATATTCCCTGTTGAAAACTGATTTCTCCCCAAATTGTCTTATGCTTCATAAGAGCAGCTTTTGATAGAATATAAATACATGTCAGCATACTTCCCCTCCCTTGCCAATGGCCCCTTACTACCACAAACCTAACATTGTTGTCTTTTGATTAATCTTCTATCAGTATTGGAGGTACTCCAACAATTAGTATTATTACTCTCTTTTACTTTATTCCAGATTGTTGTGTCTTTCGGCTTTTCCCGGTTAGGGGTTGCCACAGCGGAACTCCGGTCCGCTAAGGATTGGTAATTGATTTTTACATGCCGAGTTACCAGCCCTGACGCACAACCTTTAACGAAGGTACGCCCATTCACACATGTCTCCACGCAGAAGATGATCTAGCTGAGAATCAAACCGGACAGCGTCTTACTGTGAGGCGACAACGCTACCACTGCACCACTATTCAGCTGAAAATGCATCATGAATTCCTTTCTTTGTCAAATTCATATGCTCTTTTCTATCTAAATGCATCTTATGCAATGCTGCTATTTGTATCCTACATTTTTTAATATCATTCAGTACTCCTTCCTTTTTATCTATAAATTCATTCACATTCCAAGATAATATGGACAGAGTTGCCATTATAATAGAAAGCTGTTGCTCCCTTGTAGTATACATGACAGTTCTTTTGAATGTGTAATTCCAACCTTTGCCTTACATGCACACACTTTGTGGCAGGCTGATCCTTTGTATAGCTGTTTCTTCTCATCTCCATTTGAACCCATGTCATATTTTTCAAGACTTTTTTTGCTCTAATGAAACCATCAAATAAAAAAACTAAATACATTTTCAACCCCACATCCCCTATTAATTTAGAATAAACACACAGAACTATGTACATTTTACACAAATGAAGTTTAACCCTTCAGTTTAACCCTACACCAAATCAATGACTGCAGCTAAAAGCATTACCTAATCTAAAATTAAGGTTACCTATGCCAAAGCACATATTACATTGCGTGTTGCCCTCTTATACTAATTGCTGTGTGTACTTTTCTTATTTGTATTCCCCTCCCAGATGTGAAAAACAGGGTGCATTGTTTCATCTAACAAACTTTTAGATCCAAGAAAAAAAGTGTACTGGCTACTGTTAAATAAACTAAATTGTGCACGGTTCTGTTTAAAACATTAAACTATTAAGGCTGTTGAGGAGGCTACTATTTCTTACAGGCTCATAGGTTTATAGGTGTGTACTAGACAAATGACCCTGGAGCCTTTACAAGCCTAGCCCACAGGATTACCCTGGCATCATGCCACCCAACCTTAGTTCCTAGTGCCTCTGTCAAATAGAGCCACTGGAGTGATCAATGGGGTGAATTTTCTATTTCCCATCCACTCATCAAGATTTCTCTTGAAGAGGGCCAGTGAGGTGCTCTGCTTGACATGTATGGGAACTCTATTCCATAGCATGGGCAGTCTCTGGGTTATGAACCTGTCCCTCCAACATGTTCTGTTGATTGTGGAAATGAGGATGTCTCTGGAGATTGTGGTGCAGAGGGATTGGGACTTCTTTAGATGTAGCAGTTCTAACAGTGCTGGGTCAGACATGGCTTTGTAAGTCAAGCAGAGATCGCCTTTAAGTAGGCGATATCAAACCAGGAATAGTTGGTCTGTCCATATAAGACAAGTGTTTAAGGCCTAGGATCCCCTTTGTGAGGTACTTTTACGGCCTCTCCAGTTGTTGCAGGTGTGTAGTGAGGTACATGCCAAATGGGGCATTGTACTCAATGACCGGCCTAATGAGGGAAGATTACAGGGAGACAATGACCTCTTTCTTCCTGGATTCAAAACCCTTAGTAATGAGCTGTGCCACATAAAAGGACTTTCTGACCACAGTGGCAATGTGGTGGTCAAAAAAGAGGTTGTTGTCAACCTGTGTTCCCAGATCTCTTATAACGCCTTCTGTGTTCAGTGGACTACCATCAATGTGGCAATTCAAGGGTTTTTCCCAATGGGGATGAAGACACATTTTTTGGCATTGAGCTTAAGGCCATGGTTCTGACACCAGTCATTGGTCTCATTGAGGCCTTTCTGTAGGATGTCAACATCACTTGGGGAGTTAATAATAGCTCCCAACTTGCAATCATCTGCAAACTTTGTCAGCCAGAGTCCCTTCGTGTTGGCCTGGACTTCAGAGAACAAACAGGAGAGGACCCAGGACCAAACCCTGTGGAACTGCACTCATGACTGGTCGGCAGTCTGACTTGGAGTCAGCTACTTTCACGCTGTGGGTTCTATCTGTGAGCCAGTTTGCAACCCACCTAGTGATATAGGGGTTGATGCCTAGCTTAGTATGTTTTTCTATGATTCCTGAGTGGGGAATGGTATCAAAGGCCTTGGCCAGATCAAGGTAGGCTGTATGAACCACCTTGACTTCATCCACAGCTCTGGTGACTGACTCAAAGAAGTCAACCAAGTTGAGCAGGCATGATCTACCCTTCACAAAACCAAACTAATTGACTTCTTCCAGTTTCACACTTTATTTTTCACTGAACCGTTTGCTAATACACTCTTAAATCTTGCAATTCTCTTTGCAAAGAATGCTCAGAGCTCTCAATGTTGCTTGCACCTGCAGACAGCTTAACAGCAATAAGAAAAAAAAAACTTTGCAGGAATCTCTGGGCATTTCATTTAGAACACAATGTAAAGAGTTTTTCTGGCCAACTGCCTTCAGCAGACCAATTTGCATCTCCCACTGACCACAACTGCTAATAGGAAAAAAGATAACACTGAAGATGCAAAAAGAATCAGCATTCTCTATGATTTTCATCAGTGTCTCATCTTTAGAGCCAATTTGTTTTAAAAAAATGTCTCAGTCGAGACATCCACCCTTGTAAAAACAAAGGAAATGATCTTAATTCTACATATAATAAAATCAGTACCCTTACACTCCACCTCCACCCCAGCAGACAAAATCACGTTACATTAACTTGTTCAGCCGTCTTTATCTTGATACGGTGTTAAGCCTAGATACCTTACAACTAAGAAAAAAGTGTTTTTTTTAATATTTTTAACATGTACAGCAGTCACTGAAGACACCCCCATATCCATACATTTAAATTACCCCTGACTGCAAACTATACAAAACTGCTTTACAATATAATATTCAATTTATACCATGAAATAAATAATATAGATGCAAGAACAAGAATTGTTTTACTTAAAGTTTAGCCTTTAGTGTCCTTATAAATGTAAATGACAAAGTACTGTATATGCTTTAAAATCATCAAAATTCCAGTCTTCCTCAGCCACCTTTTCTTGTAAAACCATTATTTCACAAATGTGACTGATGCTTTGTAGTCTTCCATTTGTTCACTAATTTTAGTACTACAGTTCTTCTCCCTGATGTTATCCAATGACAGTCACCAGATTCTGGTTCAAGTTCAGTGTACTCATAATTCTTCTAGTCAACTCGTGTATTTTTTCTGTCTGTTAAGCATTTTTCTTTGGAACACTGGAAGATATTTCATTGGCAATGTCTCTTGACGTGCTTTGTTGCCAGAAGAAGGAGAAGTAGAGTCCCATTCTGCTTGCTGGCTCACTTTTTGATGGACTTTTTTTTAAATTTCCTCCTTAACCTGTTCTACATCAAAAATGTATTTGATCCTACAGAAAAAAAAAACTATATGCTAAAGACAACTGGATCCAGCAGCTTAAATCTCACACCATTCTCCTGACACTCCGATGCTGGGATAAACTTGTTTCTCTTCAGTCTTGTGTACAGGGAATAATCACTCTCCACAAATAATTTGCTGCCTGAATTTTGTAATACTTTTCCTTTCTGTCCCAGTTTTGTCAGGATCAACTTCTTCTGTTGGTATGATTGCACCTTTACTAATATAGGTCTTAGCTGTTTTCTCATGGACAAGTATGGAGCTTACACAAGATGTGCTCTTCCAATTAATAAATCCTTCTATGGGAAACCAGTTTAGTTATTTGTCCTTTCATAAATTTAATACAGTCTGGTTCCTTCCAATTTCCCTGGTACAGCAAATAAATTCAGGTTTTCCTCTGCATGCTCCATCTTCCAACATTACTATTTTGTGAAGCAGTTCTTCTTAAGAGTTACACCCAGCCAGTCTTTTTTCATTTCAGCCTCTGAATGTTTCAGTTTTACCAGTTCATCTGAATAGCTACAGCTTCTTCTATTGTTTTTTTTCATCCGTTTGTTATTTCAGTCGATACATTATTCAAAGTTTCATTTATTTCACATACGTCTAAGTACATCTGATTTATCTTTACACTACAAAATGGTAAGTCATTTCCTGTATTATAGCTGAAACCTGAACTGCTTTTTGTTGAACAGTTGTAGGATTCCTTCTAGCCAGTGTTTTTTCTTCACCTTTTCTGGCTGATTTTCTTTCTCGTTCTCCAGAATTTTCTTTGCTGCATTCAGTCAAGGTAATTAATAACCAGTGATTGAATTTTACCCTAGTAACAGTTTCAATGGCCCTTGCTTATGAGTTTCTGTTTTCACACTGGGAAAGCTGAAATTAAACTGTTCCTCAGTCTGCAACCATCTTGGCAGTTGTGAGGTGGTGCAGGTCTTGGTGAGAGGTAGCATAGCTCCCCTTTTGGGAGTGCAGTGGTGTGGGTCATAGTCTGTCACTTGGATAGTGAAGGGGGACTTGTCCCAATGCAAAAGTCTATGTTGAGTGCTTATTTATTTAGTATTTGTTGTTGTAGAAGGTGTTAAGTTGTACTGTCTTTTGATGTTGTGTGTAGGCTGTTACAGCTAGGAATTTTTTTTTGCTTTGGCTTTTCTAGTTCAATGCTTTTTAAATGTTCAGCGAGTCTGAACTTGAATTCAGTATGTGTGTGTGTTTCAGAGTGTGTGACTTTGGCTACTTTTTATGGTATGATTTACATTGATTATTTTTGCATTTAGGGATTACACACACACAATCCATTTATTACAGTGAGTGGTTAGAATGTCATTTTTTTTTTGTTTTTACTTACTAGTCATATCAAAATCCCACATGATCGAAAATGCCAATGGCTATTTCTTTGAGATCACAGTACAGCAGGGAATGGGGATTTACCCTTTTCCTGCTGTTGTGCGATCATGGAGTTGGTATATATAAGTAAAGGGAGGGGGGGCAAAGGCCCCCTGCATAAAACATGCTTTTATTTTTTTCTGCTTGTTTTTACTGAGGTGAGGTTCAGTCTTTTGAGATCAATATTATGTGCTTTGGAGATATAGACATTCAGTGTAATGCCACAGATCCATACTTATATATGCATGCATATATATATATATATATATATATATATATATATATATATATATATATATATATATATATAAGTGCATTATATACATACAGACACATCTATGTACATATTTTTTCTGCTTTGCACAATTACACAACTGAATGGTTGCAACAGTTCATTTGTGCACAAAAACACTTATTTGCAAAGATGCAGCTATCTACCTGCCTGGCTTGATGGCAAAGAGGGATGGAGCACAGACCGTGATTCAGTGACCCAGGTTCATGTAGCAGCTTCTACAATGGAGGAGCAGGTTGTGGAAGGAGAAGTGCAGAGAAGTGTAGCCTACTTGTCTCTTTTATCAGGAATATAATGACATAATCATCTTTTTGAGAGATACCAGAGATAGATTGGACCATTTTTTCTAGTTTATAAATAGCACTACTCACTTTCTGAAGTTCACTATGGATGTGCAGTAAGACATGGCTAATTATTTGGATGTTTCTACTGTGAAGGCTAGATTACTTCAAAGACTTGACTCTACACTCAACAGAAAACCCACACATTCCATTTCCTTATTACATTTTGATAGCAGCAGCCCCTTCACCAAAAAAAGTCACTGGTGAAGGGTCAGTGTGTCAGGTTGATTGGTATGGTTAGCAATGACAGCACTTTTCAAGAGAAATGTAACAAATTGTGGGGGATGTTGGAAAGAAGGGGTTACCCTGAATTGTTCTTAAATAATATTTTCAAGGAAGTTGAGAGAAAGAGACATCAGGGATACTTTTCTCCCTTTTAGGTACTATGAACAGTAACTCATGCAGCCCCATGAGTGGAGACCCTGTAGTTTCTGAAAAACAACTTAATTTTTGGAAAGCCCTGGTGTTACCTTACAACTTACAATTTAAAGTGGAGTATTATTTGTGAGAACTGGTGCCTTTTTGGGGTAGAGCATGAGTATTATAACAAAGTGGGCCAAGGTCCAGTAGTTGTTTATAGCAAGGACATTTGTTTTAAACCTCTGTTGGAGAGACACCCTATTGTTAAGTTCAAGGGTGTCATGGTTAAATGTGGCAACTGTTCACAATTTAGGTTCATTCTCAAAGCATCTGATTTACATTTTGAGAGCTTCGGGACTGTTTAACTTGCATGTAGGTACTTGTGACAGCAAAGGAATAGTTTATGTGACAAAGTGTCAGATGTGTCGATGTTTTTATACAGCAAAAACAAAAAGGTCACTGAGGAACAGGACTTACCAACCTCAGTATGACATTTCATGTGGGGACGAGAGGAACTCCTTGTTTAAGCGTATCAAAAATTGCCCCTCTCAATCATTTAAATACATTGCTATTGACCACATCACCCTGGGATCCAGGGGAGGACCATCTGATTAATATTTTGAGTATAAGGAACTTAGGTGGCAAATGAAACACAATGTCACTGTTTTTCCAGGATTGAATGACATGGTATCAGTTAGCAGTGTATTGAAGATGAAAGCTATGCTTGCCATTTAGGGACTAGTGCATTAGTGATATTTAATTTAGATTGTTTTTATCTTGGGCAAATAAGCATGCTTATTTGAGTTGTGTTTTATTTCATACAGATTTTTTTAATCATTCTTTTGTATATCTTTATACTGTTATAAGTGCTGGTGGTCATTTTCTTATGTCATGTTTCTTTAAATCTTGACAATTAAGCTATAATTATGTAAGCCATGTGGATTCTTAGTGCTATAAAAGGGTGAGGTTTCATGGGATGAGTATTCTGAAGAAGTCCATTGTATCTAGGATGAAAGGGCAAGGGCTAAAGTTGTTTTAATGAAGTGAGGTGCTGCGGTCACTGGAGTTCCTTTCTTTAGGTTTTTATAATTCTGTATATTAAGTGGTTAAAGCTAATAGCAAGACTAAATCTTTCTCAGGAGATGCCTTCTTTATTTATGTATGTATGTATGTATGTATTTATTTTTAATTTATTCTTTGTTGACCTGGTTAGTCCCACTAGGCCAGTGGCTTCTTTTCAGGGAGAATCAAGCTGGTATTTATACTACTAGACAAAATCAGGTCAGGGATTCAGGAAACTTCCCAAATTCTTTTTGTCAGGTGCCATGGAATCTTTTATATCCACCTTAGCTACTACCAACTCAATCAAACGGGACATTGGTTTAATATCTAATCTGAAGAACAATATTCTACTCTCAAGTCACACAATGACTGCAGAAATCTTGTTCTGTTTATTGCATCACTGTAAGTCCGTGAACTACAGCTCACTACTATTTTATATAATTCCTTCTTACTTATATTACACAATTTCTGTTGATTTTGTTACCGCTATTTGCTGCTTTACATAATTTATTCACCAGGAACCCTGTTCAGCTGTCCAAGATTTTACCTCTGTGCACTCTTCTTTATAATCTTTAAGCTATTCTGAATTGAACACAATCTCTTTGAAACTACATTAAGAAAACATTTGCAATAAAGCAGCCATTGTTCAGATGTAGCTTTTCTGTCTTAAATAACAAAGAAAAAATAGAAAATTATCCTGACTACTCTCTTTCATATTGCAATATTAAGTCTAATCAGCAAGTAAGCAATAAAAACTGGTGACTTCATCATTTCAAATACCATATCATTTGAACCAGTCATAAATTCAAAGAAAAGGCTGCATCCAAAGTTACTACTGCATGTGGGAAACCTGCAAAAAGAAAACATTTTAGGCTGCACTGGTGGCATAAAAGGATAAAGCCCTGAGTACAGCCCAGGTGACCCAAGTTCAAATAGTAGCAAGATCGCTTAATGGTGCAGACAGACAGGAGAAGTGTGCTGATCCTAAGGGAGAGAAGGGAAATGCACACTTCCCAGTCACACATTCTTGGTCTGACTTCTCTGGTGGAGATCTAAGAAACAACCACCCAGTGCTGCCTGAGGGTGGTTGGGGCATCATGTTGGTGTCAACCACTTGCGAAAGTGAGGAGCAGTTCATCAGTGATGCCCATTACACCTCCCGCCCTGGGAGCGTTACTGAGTGCAGGTAGGATGGATGGGGAATTAGAAAAAAGCAGACCCTGGCAACAGAGTGGTGATGTCCCAGATTCAGAAAGGACCTGGGGGTAGCTTATGGTGAATTCTGAGGAATAAAAAGGAGCCCAAAACTCACACAATGGCCATTTTTCTTTTTGTCATCTCTATTTCATTTTATGTAGGTTTTAGCACATTACTGTGATCAGCATGTAATGCACACTGTTTGAAACAATGTTAGGTGGTGAATGGTAAGGAAGAAAGGCCTAGTCATCTACTTCCCTTCTTCACTTGCATAGGTAACTCCATATAAGGTAGCGTCTGTTCACAGGATAGGTACATGTGTCAGATGTGACTCATGAGTATGGATGGAAGGAAGTAGTGATTACAAAGATATTTAAAATAATCCAGTAGTCAGTATGGTTGCTTGATTCAAAGGCAATTATTCTGTGAATGTAGTAAATGTTTACCTGATACAGTCTTTTGCTGATCTTCCAGTGTTATCTTCTTTGACTTCTGTTTCCCTTCCTTTGATTTCTGCTTCCCTTCCTTTGTTACATCTGTCCTGGGGTTCTGTGGTTTGGATACCTTTTGTCTTTTAGCTGGTATCTCTCCAGTAGTTTGGAGGGCTGTTTCTTCTTTTGTCGCTTTCTTCTTCCTTGGTTGTTTCCCAGAAGAGTTTGTGGATAAAAAATTAAGTGGGAGGGCTAAAATTAAAAGTGATGGAAGGTTGGAAAGACGGGTTTCAGGAAAAATATATATTTTAAAATGTCTTACTATACTCTCAATGGAAACAGAAAATACAGCTTATCACTTTATTTTTATGAATAAATACTAACAATTATGCAGTCATTGTACTGTTTTACTAATCTAAATGAAGGTAAATGGTAAAAATTATATCACATCAAGGCACCTTTGGTTATTACTCTAATGCACTGCTGAGCTGGACAAACTGTTTTTATTTCTTATGAAGTGACATCTTACATCTGATATTCTAGGGAAGCAAACTGAACATTATATCAGCTCCAGTACAGTACAATGAAACAGTAATAGAACATAAATCTCAGGGGAAAACAGCAGATGCATTTTTATTGTCCCCCATTAAATAGGCCTTAGGTAAGATTTATTTTCTCCACCAGTAACACTATCACAGTATTCTGAAAGATCTCATCAAAGACAATAATGCATCCTGCTGGTTCCTGCCATGATAACACTTCAGCTGCTTAACTGCAACTAACTTTATTTTCAACAAGTTACCCCCGAGCAAGCAGTCACAACCTAACTTTAGTGTCAACAAGTTACCCCCGAGCAAGCAGTCACAACGATATTGGAAAAGAAATACAGGCAAAGGCACCCAGATATAGAAAATTTCCCAATACAAAAAAATAAAACCACAAGGGTGGAACATAAGACAAAAGATTAGTAAAGCAGAAGTTAAAAAGTAGAAGTTGAAGTTATGGAATACCTGCGAAGTGAAGGATTTAGTGTAGAAAGTCTAGCACAGCTTACATCACAGCATGATGGAACAAAAGAGTCCTCCGAGTAAGGAGAAACAGAAGAAATATGGACATGGGGAAAAAAAAGATTTAATATGGTGCAATATTTATGCAAAGGAGAAAGCTCAAATAATTAATACAAAAAGAGCAACATCACAGGTTTCTGAAGAGAAATACAAGCAAAGGCATCTAGATATAGACAAGTTTACAATGCCAAAAATAAGAAAACAAAGAGGGAAAGTAGAAAGGAGGATTAGTAATGGAGAAGTTAATGTAGAAAAATCTAACTCTGATAAACACAGCAGGATAGAATAATGAATCCCCATATTAAGGAGAAACCAGTGGAGTAGGAAACATCTGATCAGTTGCTATATGCATACACTTTGGAGCCTTCAGCAGGAAAGCAGTATAAAAGTTCAACTGGAGTTGCACAGCAAGGGACAAAATAGGAAACTGTGGCAACTCTGACACAGTCAATGTTGTGGATTGGCCAGTGAGTTACCATATGAAAGAGCAAGGGATGACACAGGATGAAACTGATAACAATATTGCACAAGAGTGTGCTCTGGAAGTTTTTGTAGAATGCCCACAGGAAATGGAGAACAAAGAATGTACCCCCAGTTTAGAAGAAATGATCTAAAGGAAAAGTTGCTTGATTTGATAGAGATGGATAGACATATTAAGATCAATGAAAGAAACAGACTATAGAAAGTCAATAACACCCAAAATCCTATTAGTCTGATAAAACAAACACAGTAATCAGGATTGTTCACAGAAATGCATGCAATATAACAGGTCTATATTAAATAAGCGAACGCTTAAAAAAGCGAATGCTTATTCCTTGACCCTAGTTCAGCAAACGCTGAAAATGCCAAACACTCGGAAGAGCGATTTTTTCCCCAGGGAAAAAAATCGCTGTTCCACAAAACAAATAATAAAAAAAAAAAAAAAAAAAAAAACAAACTTAAAACAGTATTTAATGTGGAGGGCTGTGCCCCCCCACTTAAATATACCAACTCCAAGATCGCACCACAGTGGAGGAAAAGTACAGTTTTGTACCTACCATAAATGTAGATGTGCGAGTGCTAATACAGCTGCAGTAATAACATATGGGTTCTCTGTCCTCGGTCCTCGAATATCAAAGTCTTGGTCCGCGTCGGTTGTTGTCGCATTTGACTGACATCAGTGAGGCAAGGTACAAATGCGCATGACCGACGCCATATCCTCAGTCTTTTCTTGCCCCAGATGTCAGAAGACCCAAAGGAAGGTCAAAACATAAATATATTTATAGACATGCAAACAAACAACCAACCACAGTAGTTGCACTAAATATACCATATATACAATATACACAATATTTACAACCCAGGTTAGGTCCTAACCACCTTTACCAAGAGGGGAAGGAGGGAGGAAATTGTACTGCAGCTGTGGATCTTGAACATCTACATTTATGGTAGGTACAAAACTGTACTATGTTCTTCATCTCACATTGCTGCAGTCCTTACATATGGGTAGAATCCCAAAGCAGAGGTAAAGGGAGGATGGCACTAGGTGGAACTGGGATGAGCCAGAATGCCCTGCAACACAGCAGTAGCAAAACCAGCCCTGGATTTGGAATAAAGGCAGGTGGTAGTGATAATGCCTAGAGAAAGTATGTACTGACCTCCAAGTGGCTGCCTCCAAAATATCTTTGGTTGCCACCCCTCTGAAAGGCTGTAGAGGTAGCTGTGGCCCTGGTGGAATGAGGCCTGATCCCAGCCGGAATCTTTTCCATGATGGGAATAACAGAAAGCAATGCAAAACCCAATCCATTTTGAAATAGTCTGTTTTGACACTGGCTTCCCTTGAGAACTCCTACAGCAAAGGAAACAAATAACTGTTCTGATTTCCTAAACCCTTTAGTTCTATCCAAATAATATCGTAACTGTCTGTGGATGTCTAAAGTGTGCAAAATCTTTCCCTTTATTTTGAGGATTTGCATAAAAGGTAGGCAAATGAATAGTTTGGTTTAAAGCTACCCTGGATACCACTTTAGGCATAAAGGATGGATTGGTTGAAGAAACCCTATCCTGATGGAAAATGAGAAAGGCTGCACAGCCATGAGGGCCTGTAATTCAGAAACCCTTCTTGCAGAGGTAATGGCCAGAAGGAAGGCTGTTTCCATGATAAATATTTCAACTCAGTAGAGGCAGCTGGCTCAAAGGGAGGCAATGTGAGTTTCTCCAACACAAAATTAAGATCCCAAGCAGGCACTGGTTGTTTCCTTGGTGGTCTTATATTCTTAGCCCTCTGAGAAATTGCTTGAACAAAGGGTGAGAAAATAATGGTGGGTCACAGTCATAGTGAGCTGAAATTGCTGCAGCATGAATTTTAATGGAAGAAAAGGACAAACCACTGTTCAGTAACTCAGTAAGATATTGAAGAGCCACAGGCAAATTAGTTTCAGAAACATCAAGGCCTTTTTCTGCATTCCAAAAGCAAAATCTCTTCCATTTATCTGAGTAAGCCTTTCTAGTAGATGGCCTTCTGGCTTCCAAAATCACATCCAAAACTTGTTGTGGAGTTGAGACCCTCTGTTGAGGTGTTAAAACAGAATATGCCAGGCTGTTAGGTGAAGAGAGTGAAGTTTGACATTGAGCAAATGACTGTCCTCCTGGGACAACAGGTGAGGAATTAGGGTAGGGACCATGGAGGCTTGTGTGTTAGACTTCTCAGTAATGGGTACCAGTGTTGTCGAGGCCAATCTGGAGCTATTAAAATCATCCTTGGCTTGTCCTGTCTGACCTTTAGAAGCACCTTTGGGAGAAGAGGCAGAGGTGGAAAGGCATACACTGAAGATTGCTCCAACTGAAAGAAAGAGCATCCACTCTCCAAGCCTTTGGATGAAAGGTCCTTTTCGAACAAAACTTTGGCAGCTGATGGTTTAGTGGAGAAGCGAACAGATCTATGTCTGGAGTTCCCCATGACACTGTCAATTTCTGAAATACATGAGGATGCAATTTCCATTCATGTGGATCCATAATTTGTCTGCTCAACACATCTGCTAAGGAGTTTTCCAAACCTGGCAGAAACCTTGCCTGAAGATTGAGCTGTAATTCCAGAGCCAAGTTCCCACAAAGTGTCATTGCTTGCCTGCATAGGGGATAAGAATGTGTTCCTCCTTGCTTGTTGATGTACCACATGACTGTTGTGTTGTCTGTTCTTATCAATAATTGCCCTGGAAGAAGTAAATCCTTGAAAGCTATAATTGCAAACTACTGCTAGTATCTCTTTCAAGTTGACATGTAGATGTTGTAGTCCTTTTGGGACATTTGTCTTGTATCCACTTTCCATTTAGATGAGCTCCCCAGGCTTTGTCTGAGGCATCTGTTGTGATGACTTGATTTGCTTGAGGCTTGCAGAATGGGAGACCCTTGTTTAGGTGACATTCCTGAGCCCACCATAGAAATTCCTTTTGAATGCATGGTATTATTTGAATGACAGTGTCCAGATCCTGGCAGTGCTGTGTCCATAGATTTTGAGATACCACTGCAGCTTCCTCATATGCAGTTTGGCATTGGGAAGCACCAGAATACAAGATGCCATGAACCCTAGAGCCTGAAGGACTGTCCTTGCAGTCAGCCTGGACTGATGAGATAGTTGATGAAGTAATGGAAAAGATTCTTCTGTTTGTCTGGGTTAAATAGGCCATCTGGGATGCTGTATTCAGTCTGGCACCCAGAAAGCACATGTCCTGAGAGGGTACTAGACTGGACTTTATTTGTTGATTGTGTATACCCCAGGCATCTTAGCATGTTGCTATAAGCCACATGTTCCAAATGATGAAGAAACTTGCTGTCTTGAGCTTGAATCAGGTAGTCATCCAAATAAGGATAGATCTGTATTCCTTGAAGCCTGAAGAAAGCTATCACTGATGCCAGAACTTTCGACAACACTCTCGGCGCGGTGGATAAGCCAAGGGGCAATGCAGAGAATTGATAGTGAATTGAACCAGCAAGAAATCTGAGATATCTTCCTGCAACTTAGTCTGATAGGAACATGCAGGTAAGCCTCCTTGAGATCCAATGTTACCATCCAATGATCTTTGCCCAGCAGAGGTAAAAGCTGCTGTAATGTGAACATTTTGAACTTGGGAATGTCCAGATAAGTGTTGAGGATAGATAAATCCAAAATTGGTCTCCAGTCGGTTCCTTTCTTTGGTACCAGGAACAGCCTGGAATAAAACCCTTGACCCACTTCTGGCATAGGGACTGGCTGTATGGCTTTCCTATTTGGAGTAACAGAGAAATTTGCTTGTGAGCCTCTATTCTTTGCTTGAGGAGGCAGGTTTGGCATGCCTTTGAAAGGGGCAAGAGTGTGGAAATAAAACCTGTAGCCTCTGGTGTATGATATCCAATACCCATCTGTCTTGGGTAATTAAACTCCAATTTCTTTGAAATAGTGCCAACCTTCCTCCCAAAGGTGCTGCCAGCTGAGAAGGCACTGGCAGCTGAAAGGTAGGAAGTCATTGGGTCTGTTTCCTGTATTGACTGACCCCTGCCCTCACCAAGACTGTGCTGGAGAACTCCATTGCCTGCCTCTATAAGATCCTTGTGATTGACCTCTGCCCCTTGTGCCTAGATCTTCCTCTAGACTGGGAATCATAAGAAGGAAAGGACCAGTTTTAGTAGGCCAATTTCTACTAAACTTTGGAGGCTGAACCTGCAAAAAGCTTTAACAGTCTGCATAGACTTGGCTTTGTCTTCCATTTTCTTTAAAACTGCCTCAACAGGAGAACCAAACAACACATCAGATTGTAAAGGAGCATCCAAAATCCTTGTTTTAACATGGTCAGGCAAATTTTGATCCCTCAGCCAGGCATGCCTACGAAGAACTGACCCAGTGGCAGCCACCCTAGACGAGGCCTGTACAGCATCAAAACCACATTGCAAAGAATGCTTACCCACCTGTTCAGAAACATGTACTAAATCTTGTAACTCTTTACAATCAATCTGGTTGTTCAGGAGCATCAACCATTTTAGACTTCAATTGTGAAAGGAGATAGTTTTGATATTTCAACATGTGAAACTGGCAATTCAAAGCCCTCATAGCTAGAGTGGAAGAAGTATAAACTTTCTTTCCCCATCTATCCAAGGCCCTGGCCTCTTTATCTGCAGGAACCGGATTCTTAGCAACAGAAGCCTTCAACACCTTTAGGCCTTGAGAAATGGTTTCTGGGTCTGCCCTAGGACTTTTAAAAGATACTTATGAGAGTTAGGCACTCTGTAATACCTATCAGGCTTAACAGGAGCAGGAGGCAGAGAATCAGGATTAAGAGAAGCCTCTGAATAAACATCTTCCACTACATCCAAAACAGGAGGTATAGCCAAAGGTCTGTGCTGGGGTAACAAAAAAATTCCCTAAGCCTTTTCCTGGAATCAGAGAAGTCCTGACCTTCCCAATTAAAATGCTCCCTCATGGAATGAAGAGTTTCTGAAAAGAAAAATCCTCAGGAGGAGAAGCAGAAGGAGTGGAATCATCCACATCAGAATCAGAATAAGGATAAGACTGCTCTTCTACATCAGAGTGTCCTGAAACATGAAGCCCTGCTCAAAACTCTAGCTCAGGCTCCACCCTGGGCCTCTTATCAGGAGGGGCAAAGAACCCCTAATCAAAGTAATCAAATCTTCTGCCATTTTAAGCATCTGTTTTTAGGCATGGTTCCTGAAGAACTAGGGGTAACACCAACTGAAGCTAAACCTGGCCTGATTTGGACTTAGTAAAGGCCTTGGAAACAGAAGATGAGGGCCTAACCACCATAGGAAGGGAGTGGACCTGTCCACATTAACCTGAAGCCCCTTCAGCCTGACCTGCCTCCTGAGAGGCCACATCCTGCAATAACAAAGTCTCTCCTGGGAACCAAGAGATGTCCGGTAGTCAGGGACTGCATAGGCACTCGCTGAGAACCGGACCACGTAGCGGTTTTGGCGTGGTGTCTAGACCATGGACTTAATTGCTTTGTCCTTGCGTTTTGGACAAAGCGGTAGTCGGAGCATCTGGCGGCATTTTATAATCAAATGCTTTACCAAAGAAACCTTGGGCACAATCCAACCTTCTCTTTATAGTGCGTTTATTAAATCTAGCACAAAGCGACAGCCAACAACATCGTGGTCAGGGCCTAAACAAGGAATACACAAAGTATGGTAGTCCTTATGTGGTATCTGTTTCCCACAAGAAATGCAATTATTCACTTTTTCTGACATCGGTAAACCACTGAGGCAAGAAAAACTAAAATATTCCCCAACAGGGTACTTAGCCAACTTTGACTCGGTCTGAAACTCCAAATCGAAATACAGGAGCTGGCCAACCGGCACTTGCAACTGCTTCTGCATCGGACCATGCGGCAAAAAGACTGAGGATATGGCGCCGGCTGTGTCTTATATACCCTGCCTCACTGATGTCAGTCAAATGCGACAACAACCGACGCTGGACCAAGACTTTGGAATTCGGGCCGACCGAGGACAGCGGACTACCCAAGTGTAAGGACTGCAGCAATGTGAGATGAAGAACATCTGCAAACCAGAAACTGGCCCAGATTTTTTTTCGAGAAAAAAAATGCTGTGTGTGGGTTTTTGATTTTCAGCGTTCGCTGAAATAGGGTCGATGAATCAGCGTTCACTTTAAGCGTTCGCTGATTCAGTATAGACCCAATATAACAGAATTAAATTGGATATATTACTGTGCAGCTAAATTAATAACAAGACAACAGTAAACAAAAAACAGGGCAGGCAGTAAGGGAGGGAAAGGAAGATCAAAATGTCATAATGGAAGTATCGAACAGAGAAAAGTATAAAGCAATTAAAACTAGAAGTGTCACAGTTAGAAGAGTACAGAGGAGGGAACGGATAAACAAAAATACTCAGAAAGATAGATGTGAAAAAGCAATGTGCCCTAACAGAACAGATCAGGATCTATTGTACAATATTGCAAATATAAACTAAAGCTATCAGCACAGGCAGAAAAATTTAGAAGATATGCAGATAAATATAAAGGAAAAGTACAAAATCAAAATAAACAATTTATTAATGACCCAAAAAGTTTTTTAAATAATTGCAAAACAAGTCAAAAGGACTAGAAACAGCACCAAAAAAAGAAGAAATAGACACATTTTGGAGAAATATCTATGAAGATCCTGTAGAACATAACAAAGATGCTGAATGGATAAAAGTACAAAAAAAAAAAAAGAATAAGAAGTGAAAATGTACAGGATATGAAATGGGAAGAAGTAACAGCTAAATAAACTGAAACAAAATTAAGAAAAGCTCCTAAACGGAAAACCCCAGGCCCAAATGCACTAACTTTTGGCTAAAAGTATTAACATCTTTAAATGAAGACTTAGCCATGAGTAAGAACTATTTATGTGTGCACCCCAAACAGATGCCATCCTGGTGAATAGAAAAAAAAGAACACTCTTCCGTAAAAGTGAATCTGCAAGCTATCCTAAAAACTATAGGCCAGTAACTTGCCTTCCAACAATGTATAAACTTATACACTGGAACTGATGTTGACACAGTTTATAGTAATTTAAAAGAAAACTCATTCATGGCAATAGAACAAAAGGGTAACAAAAGAAAATCATATGGAACAAAGGATCATTCGTTTGTAAATAAAGTCATAATGTAGAACTGCAAAAAGGGGGAGAATTGATGTATGGCATGGAGAGACTACAAAAAGGCATTTGACAGCATCCCATCATGGATAAAAGAGTGCTTAAAATGTATAAGATACACCCTACGTAGTGATCAATTACATTACAGTGACCATGAAACAGTGGTAAACCACTATGCAGTCAAGCCATAATAAAAGACAAATTATTACTCCAGGGATAAAAATTTAAAGGGGGATATTCCAGGCTGATTCATTGCCACCACTGCTCTTCTGTCTTCCACTTAACCCATTAAGCTGTCTACTTAACAGATTAGGTCATGGTTACAATTCAGCTTCCAGAAAACAACAAAGTGTAACGAATTCTCATCTTCTTTTCGTGGATGATTTAAAATTGTGCAGTTTGTCAGATGTGGAACTGAAAGCACAACTACAAGTGGTCAAAACTTTCTCAAATGATATAAGAATGTAATTTCTCAGGTGATATAAGAATGTAATTTGGTCTTGATAAAGTACTAAAACAACCTTTAAAGCAGGAATGCTTCAGCACCAAGAAAATATCAGTCTAGGACAGGAATGTGATGTAAAGGAACTTGAGCAAGAGGGAGTATATAACTATTTTGGAATTGATGAAGGATCAACAATAAAACATTAACAAATGCAAATAAAACTTAGTAAGACTAAAAGTAATACTGAAACCTGCTCTGACATCTAGGAGCCAAGTCCAAGCTGTAAACCAATTTGCTCTTCCTGTCCTAACTTACAGTTTTAGAGTGACTGAGTGGGCTCAAAAGGTTTTGGATAAGTTGGACAGGAAAACGAGAAAATGCTTCATGCTTATCAAAGGATTTATAAAATCAGTGTATACCAAGATTATATATTCCCCGTTCTGAAGGAGGTATGGACCTCCTTGAAATAGATTGCATGTACAAAGCTGCAATTGTAGGACTGCATACATATCTGCTGACTCACAAGATCCAAATGTAGTGAAAGTTTTAAAACATGAGGAGAATAAGTCTAAGATGACTTCACTGCTTAGTTTAGCAAAAGCATATCGGTGTTATGTGGGAATGGAAATCAAACCAGAAGAAGATAAAAATAAGGCACCAAATGAATGTGCCCAAAAACAAAATAACAAAATTAAGAATATAAGCTGAAGGATCAGATGAGAAGGCAAGAAATGTGGAAAATGCATAAATACAGTTGCAAGTATAGAAAATTCTTGGAGCAGCCGCAAGTCGATCAGGACCAAATGCCAGAATGGTTAAGGAGAAGTGTATTTAAACCAAAAGACAAAAGGTTAATACTGGCGGCCCAGAATAATGTACTACATACATGTTGGTTTACAAAGTCCACTGAACATGTGGGTAAACAGACAAATGCAGGTTTTGTAAAACAGAATTGGAAACAGTCGCACATCTTGCTCCTAGGTGTGATACACTAATGGTAGAATGACTGTATACGGAAAGGCATAATAATGTAGCAAGACTGTTGCATTAGGGATTAGCAAACATTATAATATTGAAGTAGCTGAGAAGCATGGAAATATGAGCCACAAAGCATTAGAGAAAATGATGAAGTTTATATCACATGGAATCATGCATTACCAACAGTTCAAAACACAGCTGCGACAAAACCTGATACAGTAGCCCTTGAAAAGAAAATCTATGAAAAAGATAGCACTGATCATTGAAATTGCTGCACTCAGTGACTACAGTCTCTTATGTACAGAGAGATACAAAGTCATAAAATACCAAGATTTACAGGCAGAAATAAAAGCAATATGAAAGAAGGACACCCAGATAGTTTCAACAGTAGTAGGAACAATGGGTCTTATAAAAAGATTTTGCAGCCGTACTTAGATATACTAATGTTACATGTAACTCCGTATGAATTACTGAAAGAATCAATTCTGGGCATATTGCAGGTACTACGCAGAGCACTTCTGGCTAACAACAATGATTGAAACAATACTAATTTCATGAACTTTAATCATATTTTGGCTACTGGATGGTGTTCATTCCCGTCATGGTATTAGAAACCCAAAAGACTTGGAGAAATTAAACCCAGAGAAACCTTTTTTAAACCATCTTTATTGAATTATCATTTGTGACAAAGGCAAGCTTACATTTATACAAAAGTAATTTAACAACTTCACAGTTACAAACATTATAGGATGTATAACAATATATGTGATGTATGAGCTAAGCAACATTACATAAATTAATCATTTCCCGCCTTATCTTAAACCCCCTTCCTTCTCCAAAACATTTTTCTGCATGTATTGTTCCCACAATTTCCATTTTTTCTATGTAATTTACTCCTACCCTTTTCTAAAGATCCCACTTTCTGTTTTTATCTCTGTTAATATTCAGTAATTCAAGTATAGTTGGTTAGATTTTAATTTCCATTTTCTAGTAATTGCTTTTTTGGCAGCTACCAGAAGAATATGTAACAAGGCCTTACTGTGCCTAGGCGATTCAGATCTTTTATCCCAGTTCAAAAATATAATTTCCTTTCTCATTTGCTCACCCAGTATTCCTGACAGAGTACTCTTTGGGGAATTTTTAAAGTCTGCCAACTCATTACATTTCCACAACATATGTTCTCAGTTAGCTGTTTCTTGTCTATCACACCTCCAACATTTGCCATCTACCTGAGGAAAAATTCTTTGGAGTCTACCTGGGGTATAAAATTATCTATACAAACACTTCCAGGCAAAAGTCCTATATCTTCTAGACTTTGTTACATATTTGAGAGCCATGCATATGTCCTCCTATTGTTTCTTTATGAATTGCATATCTACTTCTCCTCCTTTTAATTTAATTTAATTTACTTCTAATTGATTCCTATAATTAGTGTGCAATATTTTATGTGCCCTACTAATTATCCATTTTTAACAGCAGCTTCTTTTCTAGATTCAATTAAAAGCAACTAGTCTTTCATTTAGGATTCCCCTTTGTCTGTATTCTGATATCAATCCCTAATAGGGAAGCTAATCACTAGCCTGCAATCCAATCTTCTTGCCTATTCTCATTCTATTACCTTTTGTTCTCTAATTACTTGTTCCCAGTACCTTGGTTCTTTTGCTAGCTTCCACCAGTAAATCCAGCCCCCCACTTGTCTATTCTTGGTACCCCTAATTGCATTCATCCCTAACTGCAGAATCTTTATCCATTCCCATGTTGTCTTAGTATAGTTTCTGCAACTTAATGGGTATAATATTCTGTATGACTGTTGTTATTCTCAAGTATCTGCATACAAAATCCCATCCTTTCTCTATTTCTTGAATTATCCCCCTGCTTCATCATCCCTTTCCACTCTGAATAGTAGTTTTCTGCGTGTGTTTTATACAAGAGCTTAATTGTGTAGCTCTGAAATATTCATTCAAATCAGGTAATTTAAACCTCCTTGTTCTGTTGGGAGGATACGCTTATCCTACTTGACTCTTGCCCTCTTCTCCTCCCAAATAAAATCCTTCAATTCTTTATTAATTACTAACCACAACTTCTACTCTGGTTGATAAAAATATACCTGACCTGTGTATAAAACTAGAGGGACTAAGATATTTTTACTGCTTGTATCTTGCTATTCATGTACATAGGCAAGAGCTTTCAGTTTATCAGTTTTTGTATCATCTTTTGTTTTGTCTCTTCCTAAATATCCTTAGCTGTCATAACCGGATCCTTTTTAATCCATACTCCTAAATACTTCATTTTATCATATCCTTATAAACATGTGTATTGCTGGACCATTTCATGTTTTGGTACATAATTTACATTTATAGCCTTTGTTTTATTTTCATTAATTTTATGTCCCAAAAACAAACTGTCTCAA
Source organism: Protopterus annectens (assembly GCF_019279795.1). Classification (NCBI taxonomy): domain Eukaryota; kingdom Metazoa; phylum Chordata; order Ceratodontiformes; family Protopteridae; genus Protopterus; species Protopterus annectens. The sequence continues at coordinate 452,367,308 of NC_056745.1, forward strand.
AATAATCCACAACATTGAGATGTCCTTTTCTGGTTCCATCAGATACAAAATAATATCATCTGCAAATAATGCCTTTTTCTTAAACGCAGTACCAATTATATCCTTGCATTTCTGAGTCCCTTATTTTCTTTGCCAGTAGTTCTAAATATAAAGCAAATAAAGGGAAAAGAGGACACCTACCTGGTTCCTCTGTTCAGAGGCAACTTATCAGAGAGGAACTCTCCTACTTTAATTTTTGCCTCCGATCCCTCACATATCCTCATAATTAACCTTATTATTGTATCAAGAAATGCAAATGCTTCTATTGCCCTGCTCATAAAATCCCTGCTTACTCTGACTTTCTCTGCATCAAGACCCACCAACAACAGTGGTAGTTTCTTACATTCTTCTTCCCTCTGGATCATAACTGTTCTAGTGTAAAATGTTTGCCTCCCTGCCATAAAATCACAGTGGTCCATATCTATCAGTTTTGGCATCACCTTTGCCATTCTTTTAGCCACTCTAGACATAAACACTTTATAATCATGATTTAGAAATGAGAGGAATCTATATGAAGCTGAATCAGATGGGTCTTTACCTTCTTTAGGTATTACAGCCACTACAGCTATTTTCCAGGATGTTGGTGCCTCCCCTCCTTTTAAAACCCTGTTAAACAAAACCTTCCAGATTTTTATTACTTTTTTCTCTCCTAACTCCCAAACTTTTACTGGAATACCATCCATTCCTGGAGACTTTCCTGTAGATTGGTTATACAACATCATTTTATCTCATCGGTTATTATACAACAGTAGCTCCTTAACATTCAAAAACATGCACACTGATTTGTCAGCCCTACCAGCGTGCCCGTTGTAAATCGAGCATATACCAAAAGAAAGGAGTCCAGTCACCTGGACTTTCTTCTGTTAATGTATGCTAAGGCCATGCAGTTTTCTTGAGCTAAGAGGTGAGATGTACATATGCAGGGCAGAGAAAATACAAGGAAGATCAGATACATCATGCAAAACTAAAGAAATGTACATGATTATTCTTGCATTTTTGCCCTTTCTCTCTCATACCTCTAAACTGTTCAGATTTCATAGTTTTTTAATTTTTTCATTGCTCTCATGATTAAACCATACCAACCCTGGGTAAATCTTCAGATATATCACACCCACTCATTGGTTATTGCTATAGTAATTGAGATCATCTACCTCTAACCTTGGCATATTTACGTCTTCCATAAATATTTCCATTTATGCTTTTTCTTGATTTTCCCACTTCTATACTTTACATAAATTTTCATAAAATGTCTGAAATATCAATAATACCTCTACAGGATCTCTGGTTATTTTTCTTGTTATTTTTATTGTTATAGTGATACATGCACTCATTAATGTTTAGCAGGTTAATCCTTTATACAGTTTTTTTCTTATCAGCATTGGAATCCATGTCACATTTTACAAGACTTTTTGTTTTAATAAAATCCCTCAAACAAGAAACCAAACACCCCCAGACACCCTCATAACCTATTAACACAATATAAACACACATAACTATGTACATCTTCAAATAATGAAGTTTAACACTCCTAATAGGAACATTTGTGCCAAACAGACAGCTATTAACACATGCCCTAGTTAACCTGAAATTGTGCTAAGATGCATGTTATTGCTTGTACTTCTACTTACACTAGTGGGTTCTGTTCCTTTTTTATCTTTATTCCCCCTCCCTGATGTGAAAACTAATTGCCTATTTTCAGAAATCATTAACTTTTAGCCATGAAGAAACCAGTATTCTGTATTTTATTGTCCTGTTATCAGTTTGCCTCAATGGAAAAGTAAAATAAAAAAAGAAAAATGAAGTCCTCTGTTTCAACCTGAAAGATGAGCTCAATCATTTTTGCTAAAGGCAAACATTTCATTATATTCAGTGTTTTCATATTTACTTGTTTCCAATTAAAATTTGCTATTAGACTAAGCCAAGGGTATTAATCCAGATATTCACCTATGAAGAATTAACAGATATCAGTACTACACATATTATAATCTGTGTACATTTACCCCCACCTCAACAAATCAAGATTACAGCTTATTAACTTAAACATGCTTTGATCTAGCTTTTCTTCTCTTTTTGCAATGTAATGCCTACATTTCTTAATACCAAAAAAGAAGGAAAGAGAAGAGGAAGGAAAAAGGGCATCCGTTTAATAACTTTATCACATACAAGAAGCACTAAAATATTTTACTATAAAATATGCAATTTATATTGTGAAAAGTTTCATAGAAATACCTCACATTTAACTTTTTCCTTCCCCCTCCCTTCCCCCTCAGATTTCTTCTAAACATTAATGACATGAAGTAAAGCAAGTGCTTTTCAGTTCTAGACACGTTAAACAAAGCAAACGTCCACTCTTTCCACTTACTCATACAGCCATATTTCACAAATATGATTGATGCTGTGCAGTCTTACATTTATTCACTAGTTTACATGTTGCTGTTCTTCGTCATGTTCATCTCCATCTCCCAGATCCAGATTCCAGTTCAATTCCACAGTACTCCTGATTCTTCTGGTCAACTCTTGTGCTTTTCTGGGTCTCACAAGCATATTCCTTTGGAACAGTACAAACATACATACAAATATTTCAAGCACCTGCATTAATGCCCTTCAAGCTTACCAATATATCAAAACACTTGTTCCCAAAATACGTGTCCAAGCTGTTCTTAAAAATATCTAAACTAGTACTTTGTTGTTGTTGTTTGTCTTTTTGGCTTTTTCCCACTAAGGGGTCGCCACAGCGCAACTCCAGTCCGCTAATAATTGGCAGTAAATTTTTTATGAAACGCCGAGGTGCCAGCTCGATGCCCAACCTTCAACGAAGGCATGCTCATTTACGCACGCATGTCTTTCGAATGCTACCCAACCATGGGGAGGACATGCAGACTCCACACAGAAGGCACTCCCAAGCCAAGCCGAGAATCGAACGGGAGAACCTCTTGCTGTGAGGTAACAACGCTACCACTATACCACCATGGAATACATCTAAACTAGTACTTGCTTTAATGAAATTTGGTAGTCTGTTCCATGCATCAGCTGCTCTGTCAGAGAACCAATTAGTACACTTCTCATTCCTATAGAATATTCTACATAGGTTGTCTGATGATTCTCTAGTACTTTTTGATAACCCCAAACATTCCCAGAGGTAGTTGTCTCTAAATGCCCTATACACTTAAATAAGATCTCCTCTTGGCTATCTGTATGAGACATTGTACAAGTTCACATATTTTAGTCTTTCATAATAACTTAAATGTTCACATGCCCTTGGTATATTTCCGCTGTACTCTTTCCAGTTTACTCATGCTTGTTTTCTTATAGGGTTTCCATACTGTTATTCCATACTCAGGTTTGGGTATAATGTAACAAACAAACAATGACTTCATCATTTTTGATTTCCTAGACTTTACAAATCTTTTTATACAACCTATAGTTCTATAACAGTCATTAACCAATTGGTTGATATGATTAGAAAAACTCACAGCTGAATCTACTCATATACCCAAATCCTTAAATGAGTCTACAGTTTTAATCAATGTGTGCTGCATTAAATATTCACCTTTCAGTTTATGTCCTCCAAATCTCATATGCTTAGTTTTTGATGTATTTTGTCAAGTTATTTTGCAGACATGCCTTATCTGTAACACATGTAATCAGTTTACCCAATTTCAAGTAGTCTGCATATAGACAGTAGAGCACCTCAGATAAAAAAGTTAGGTCTGAAAGATGCAATCTAAACAAGTAAGGGCCTAGGACAGAACCCTGTGGGACACCCTGACTGTAACCAAGGATTTCACCTGTCCAGTTGCTGTATGATACTTGACATATCCTATTTGTAAGCCATGCAGCTATCTGTCTTATCAAGAGTACATCAATACCGAGTTGTGCTAATTTATTGAACAGTGTTTTGTGCATGACCCTGTCAAATGCTGAACTTAAATCTATATAAATTACATTGCATCACAATTTTTCATACATAGCGGTTATTAAATTGTTATACAACATCATATTACAGAGGATAATAGATCTGTTTTCTACATATGCATGCTGATATAGAAGGTTTCAAGTTCCAACCTATCCAGTTCTGACAATAACTTGTCCAGTATTATCTTCTCCATTATCTTCCACAACATGAAAGTAGACTTAAGGGTCTATATGATTCTGGGTTTGTCCTACTCCCCTTTCCCTTGAAGACAGGTTTAATAAGCGTGTCTCTCCAATCTTGAGGAATCTCCCCATATTTACATGACCTAGCGAATAATAGATATAATGGTACCATAAGTTCTTGCTGAAGTGTTCTCAGGTCAAATGCCATCTCCTCCCTGTGCGTTGTTTTCAATATAATCTAAATTGATTCCAGTATCTGGGATTACCTGGATGTCACTAGGACAACTTATCACCCCTTTTGTGGAGCCAAACTGTTTTACATAAGGTTTTGTAAATATATCTATAATCTGTTGTGTCTAAGAATAAATTTTAGAATCTGCACAGAGTTTATCAATTTGTGTGTCTTTACTCCTTCTCCATCTTATAAAAAGGTTTCCTACTATGGTCAATATTTTTATATAAATTTTCTTTAAAATTTTCTTGATCTTGTCTCACACTATGCTTAATCTGTTTGTCCAGCTTGTTTAATTCAGTTTTCAAAGTTGTAGTTTGACTTCTCTTCCATTTCTTATACATTTTTTTGTCTCTCACCTTAATCAGATATATTGTTCTTATGGAAATATATTCCTCTGATGTTGTATGCCTAGACCTTGATTTTAAACATTTTTTTTTCATTTTTTGCACTCAAACAATTTCTCTTTCAAACTTTCCACATTCCATCTGCAGTTTTTCCAATGAACACCTCACTCCAGTTAGTTTTACATAACAACTGTTTTGCTTCCATATAATCTGTAATTAACCTTTTGTGCACTGGTTTAGATTTCAGTTTAGCAGGATTATCTAGCAACAAATTAACTTTTATAACCCCATGATCACTGCACATGAATGGTGGTAAAACTTGACTTGAAATAAGAGTAATTTCTTTAGGAACACAAACAATGTCTAGATGTTCCATCGCCTGGCAGGCTTTTTACAATCTGAAGCATTTGTTGTTCCCGAATATACATTGTGAATAATTTTCTTACTAATGTTGCTGAATCAATATTATTCCAACCTATTTCTTGTAAATTGAAGTCCCCAGCTAATATTATTCTTCCCTCCTGTGTTTCATGCAAGAAATGCATGTATTCTTCAGTGGAAAAGGTTTCAATGGCAACGTCACCCCATGTGTTTTATTATCAGAAGAATGAGAAGCAGAGTCCTCTTGATGGCTCATTTTTTGTTGGATAAACTTTTACATTTCCTCCTTAGTCTGTTCTGTATCAAAGAATTACTTTGATCCTCCAGGAACAAAAAATATTTTGAAAACAGCTCAATACAGCAGCTTGAATCTCACTGCAGCCTCTCAAGATTCCTTGATTACTGGAATAAATGTGTTTCTCTTCTAATTGGTGTACAATGAATAATCATTTTCCACAAACACTCTACTGTCTCCAACTTTTAATATTTTGCCTTTTTGCCACAGTTTCGTGAGGATCAGCTCTTTCTGCTGGTAGTTTGCATCTTTACTAATAAAAGTTTTGGCTGCTTTCTCGTGGCCATATTTGGAGCATACAGATGTTGTGCCCTTTCAAATAACAGTTCCTGCTGTGGAATACCAGTCCAGCTGCTTACTTATGCCTTCATAAAATGAATGCGGTCTGTTCCTTCAAGTTTCTCTGATACAGCAGAAAATCTCAGATTTTCCATTTCTGTCCTCTAATTCTACCATTTTTTGAAACATTTCTTCTTGAGCAGTTTCATACTCAGCCAGCCTTTTCCTTATTTCATCCTTTGATTTTTGCAGTTTTAATCAGCTGATATGAATATCTGTTTCCCAGCCTTTGTTATTTGAGTTGATATACTCCTTCAGTGTTTCCTTTATTTTAATCAACTCTGGAGCCAATGTTCATACCACTGGGTAGCTAGCCCTGTCATGATTGTTCTTTTATATCATGCATGCACACTCACAGCTATGGCCAGTTTAGGGTAACTGATCCACTGACTACATGTCTTTGAAATGTGGTTGGAAACCAAACCACCCAGAGAAAACCCACTCAAACACAGGGAGGGCATGTAGACTACATGAAGGCACCCCAGCAGAGAACTGATCCACAGAACCTCTTGCTGTGAGGCAACAATACTGCCCACTGCTCCACTGTGCTGTCCCCAGTACATTTAACCATTATTTTTAATTATTCTGCCCATGGGAGTAGACCGTTCAGTTTGCTCAGTACCAATCTCAATAATATCAAGGTTTCTGCTATAGACAGAATGGGAAATGGCACTCCCCTGGGTCTGGTTAAGGCATATAGAACAACAATTGGCTTTAGTTTAATTTTTATTGGTCACAATGAATCCGACTAACTTCAACAAACTTGTCTATACTGACTTCATTTATTTTAGAAATTAAGCCCCCCCCCCTTACATAACACAGCTATGCTGAGCAGCTTATTTATGTACGGACCATTCAGCACAAAACAACTCAGACTTGTGCATTTGTTGCATTTTACAAACACCAGCAAAATGGCAGAGTCGCTTACACTTTCTGCCATGTGCAGCATAGTGCTCTGACTCACTATGACAGTATTCATACGTCATGCATTTGCCATGTTTACTATCACTTTGCTTCTTGAACATTTATTTAACCTGGCTAACATTAGGACTTTTATGGAACTTGCCATCCATGCTGCAGTTTAACACACACACACACACACACACACACACACACACACACACACACACACACACACACACACACACACACGCACATGTACACACACACACACACACACACACACACACACACACACACACACACACACACACACACACACACACACACACACACCATTAACCATGTTTAAGTTAGCATTCAGTTTTTTTAATTACTAACTTAGCCTATCTGACTGTCTGTATTACTTCTATGTAATCCAACTTCAATGAATGGCCTTTCATCAAACATAAATCCACAAATGCGTTTCCCAGAGAAGTGAGTTGGCTGCAAAAACAAAAACGCCCAGCACCACATAATGAAACACAATAACTTATTATGGCAGCTCCAAACTGTAGTGTTTAAAACACTACAGAAAAAATATCAGACTGGTTTCGACATTATCATGCCTTCATCAGTGATCTTAACTCACAAAGACAATATTTAAATACATACACCACTTCCAGTTAATTAATTACAATTGCTCATTAAGTCCAGGTTTAAATAATCCCCCAAGCCTAATGATCCAATTCTTTTCTTTATTATTCAAAATTGAGTGCCACCCCATTTTAGGCAGTCTGTTTCCCTGTACATGATCAATAATAGTAAATTTAAACTGAGCTGTAGTATAATGAACAGCATGTTTGTATAATGAACTAGAGATTCCTTTATTTCGAGTGTCACTAAGGTGCATAGGTTCATAGATTAGTACTAAGCTAATTGCCCTTGCGAGCCATTTTAAGCCTAGCCAATTATCCCTTGTGAGACTCAAACCCTGTACCTTGTGTTTGTAAGTCAAACACCTTAACCATTAGGCCATCCTCCCAACCATAATAAACAGCCTCTGCAAAGTTCGAACCCAGGACCCTACACACCAAAGCCAAAGTGATTTAGCACTAAGCCATGTCAGATATACATATCTGAAATCCGAATGCGACAAGGCCTTGAAGTTTGGCCAACATAGGAGGCTGAGCAGGAACCGTGGGCTAAATAAACAAGCCAATCTGTGCTGCAATTTCCAAAAAATGTCATATCATAAACCTTAGAGGTATTTGCACTGGTAAATTATTTGGACTTCAAAACATATCTACAAGAGGAACAGTGACCACAAGGACTTCAACCTATTAGCTGATCTCCAAATAAAGTAGCCTGTTGCTGAATGGCCTCTGTTCTATGTTTATAGTGGCTGAAATGTGACCCTAATGTGGAAATATTGGTATGAATTATTAGAAGAACATATACATCTGATTCTAAGAAATTATTTGGGAATGTTTTTAATAATGTGTCTAGGATGAAAGCTAGAGTCATGGAGTCAGGTATTATACTGGGGGTGTTTGTGGAAAACCTTATGTAGTACTTTTATGTTAAATGGTTCACATTTGGTTATACAAGAACCGTGTAAGGTAAAGTAAGAGTTTTTAGTTAAACTATTCAACTCTGAACATTTCAGTTCACTTTGCATGGTGTGGAACATTTTAGGAACTTGTGAAGGCATCGTTCAGTTTTTGCACATGGAGAAGATCCTAGTTCTGACATCAAGTCAAGAGCTGCTATGAAACACATAATGCTTACTTTAAAAGTCAAGTAAGAAATTTCAAAATTTGGCATTAGTTTCAGCAAACAGGTAAATTTTACTACACATAACATAGCATCTTAGCATAAAGGATGTAAATACCAGCATCTGACTCCCAACTGATTACTATACAGAATTTGCAAGGGAGTATGATGCAGGTAACTTCTTAAAAGGCATATATCACAACAACATTACATTATATATATATATATATATATATATATATATATATATATATACAACATTACATTTTATATATATATATATATATATATATATATATATATATATATATATATATATATATATAAACATCTAGTGACTATGAACCACTTATTACAAGAAACAAGCGTTTAATCATCAGATGTTTGCCTCACGTTTTAATACCCTCCTCCTTCCATAGATGTAAACCTTGCTTGGATCATGGAAGAATGGACTGAGAGGTTCATCTGAATATACGGCATAACATTCAGTTGCTTATAGATTACAGGTGTATACTAGGCTAACTGCCCTGAAAGGCCATTTTAACCATAGCCATTGATTCGCAGTCAGAATCCAACCCTGTACATTGTGTATTTGAGGTGAAGACCTTAAGCATTATGCCAAACTCATACCAATAGGGATTCCTTTGCAAAGATTGTTCAATACTTGAAATTTTACAAACTAATTAAGAAGAATATCTCACTTTTATTTTCATTAAGGTACATCCTTAGTATTCCATATCAGCCCCTGCCCACAAGTGTGTTTTTTTTTTTTGTTTGGCCTTATTGTTTACTCTAGCTTAGCTAGTAAGTTATGCGGGTTGCAAGATTCTTGAAATGCCAAAACCATCATTAGTGGACTCATTCTTCCACTCAGCCTGGCAACATTCAGGTAATAGATAGCAAGAATTATTTTCTACATATAATCACTGGCCACAGCATCCTCAAAACTTCTTTGAAGTGGCTTTTGCTCTGTGTCAGTTCATAATAGTTTTGTATTCCTAAACAGCAAAACATTATCAAGACTCCAGTTCTAGTGATGTCAAATATACCAATATTTTTGCAGTATGTTGCTGATGAACTGCAGTTACATTTTTTTTTAATATTAGCTAACTGCAAATTGTTATGCTACTGACTGAGGAAAACAATGGAAAACACAAACACAACTCTCACATATCTATCTTTCTATCCTTCTGTACACACACACACACACACACATATATATATATATATATATATATATATATATATTATTTACATAAAATTGTTTCTCTACACAAACAGTACTTTCTGGTTTGGTGTTGCCCAGATCTGCTGCCAACCTACAGTACCATCCCTGAAGGTGCAGAACAACTATGAAATAAATGCTCTGGGTCTTGCACATGATAGCCATCTCAGCATTAAAGTGTGGACTTTGACAAGCTACAACCCTTCTCTTCTGGAGCTACTAAAAAACATTTTCTAACACAGTTGTTTCTTGTATTCTGGAATAGTTTTAGGCCTTGACATATTACATTTCAGGTACACTGTATCTGTGACAGCTGCAACATTCAAGCAATTATGACTTATGAAATCAGAAACCCATTCAACAGCAACATTTTGAAGCTATGGAAACATTATGCAACATACCATACTTTCTGAAGCAACACAAGAGTATGCCAGTAACCACAAGATCTTTTCAAGCCTGCATTCTTCTAGACAACACAGTATTCCGCGGTGGTGCAGCGGTAGCGTTGTTGCCTCACAACAAGAGGTTCTCCCGTTCGATTCTCAGCTGGAGTGCGGGGAGTACCTTCTTTGTGGAGTCTGCATGTCCTCCCCGCGGTTGGGTGGGCATTTGAAAGACATGCGTAAATGGGCGTGCCTTCGCTGAAGGTTGAACGTCGAGCTGGCACCTTGGCGTTCGTGAAAATCTACTGCCAATCATTAGTGGACCGGAGTTCCGCTGTGGTGACCCCTAACTGGGAAAAGCTGAAAGACAACAACAACATTCTACTAGACAACACAGGAGTTAAAGTTTAATTAGTTCCCAGTTCATACTAATAAAGGTTATTACACAGCTGGCAGGACACATGGATGGGAGTCACACAGTCAAAAACAGGGAGGGAGAGGGATGAAAAGGAACATCCACCACTTAATTCCGGCTGCAGCTGGGACACCTGTTTGCTTACTAGAACTGCTTCCATTATAAAACTTCATAACAAAGCCTCTAACCTATATTTAGAAGAAAGATAAACAACCCTTCATTTACAGACAGATACTGTGATAGACTAATGCTCATTTAGTCATATTTAAACATACTTATATAATTAAATTTCTTTTTGCCATTTTCTTGTAGTGCAAAATCAGTAATCGTTCACCTTAAAAAAGAACAATTTCTTCATAATGGGACAACAAAACTATACTGTACATGCATACTACAAATAGACTAATGCTAATGTTTGACAGGTGCTGCTACACTTTTTATACTGTCAGTCTAAATATAACCCCCTAACTCGCTCACTTGTACATGTACCTATGGAATAACTGTCCTTAATCTATGAGCTATCATTCTGTGTATGCTATACTCAAATGCACAAACACAATCGTCAAATGAAACAATGTAAGTGCAAGTCAATCAACAAGAATGAAAGCCTAGTCCAGCCTGTCCTTAAAATCAAGTGAACCTCCCACTAGTATAAATATCTTTTCTAACTGTTTCCTGATTCCTGCTCTTCTCCACTAGCATGGAATGAGGTCTGGGCTCTAAAGTCACTTCATATGAATTCCAAAACATCTGTCAGCCTGCTAAAAGCATGCATCTAGCCAGTGCCATGACATAGAAGGATAAAGCCCTGACCTAGGCCTAGGTAACCTAAGTCTGATTAGTGGCTCAGGTGTCCGAGAACCTGTTGGGGAGGGTCGGGCATGCCTTTCCCAGGAAGGGAGGGCAGTCTTGTGGGTAATCCTCTTGAGTATCCTCAATGGATCCTGAGAATGTTACAATAGGGGAGTGGTCTTATGAGAGGGAAAGGGTGGTGAATTAAGCTGAGCTGCTGCAAAGGTGATACTGCAAAGGTGAGGTGAAACCCCCATGTTCTCATTGCACACCCATCCCTTGGACTTGAATGCAAGGAGGTAGGAGTACCAGGAAGGGCATAAATAAAAAAAAACATGGAGTATGGCTGATGGCAGTCCTCCCAGAACATCTTTAAGATCTGTGTCAGGCCCAAGCAGAAAACTGAAGTTAGTCCATTGGGTGTATGGAGTGGCTGGCTGGCCTGGCACTGGATGTGAGGTAATGGAGCAGAGGCCATAGGATAAAACGGGAGTGGAAAATAGTTAAAAAATGTATCTGAAAAACTCTGACTTAATTACCCAATTGTTTACTAAAATATTTTCATATAAATTCTTCCTTCTTTCCTACATAAAATTTGGAATAACTTTGATTTCTTGGAATGGACTAAATGTCCAATATACAATTTCAGTGTTCAGAAGTGTATTATAGGAGAATGTTGCCTACAAGAGGCACTGTTCATGGTTGCCCTTTAGGTACACAAAGTGCTCTGCATATTTATATGAAAATTAGTAAAAGCAGTTTCTTTACAGGAAATGAATGCCAAGTAATAATCAGATATGGCACATTAATAAAATCTTTCTCAAACTGAGAACACAGATCAATGTCTCTGAATCTCCTCAGACACCCAGACCATGGCATTGCAGTTTTAACATTAACACATTTCTACTAACAATGTGTACTACTTTTAGTTCTAAATTCTACAAATGTAAGTATGTTTGGAGTGATTCATCTACAAATAATATTTTTAACATTACTATTTTGTTGTTTTCAACTTATGAAGGTAACTTATAAAGACATTACTAGCATGCCAGCTCCTATCTTACACAAAGTAGTGAAAGAAATAGATACACAACCAGGACAAACACCCACAATGCTTGTGAACCTTGATGTTTATGATCATATGATGCTTCATTTTTGAATGATTGAATAAATAGTAAATATATTACCAGGCAAAGTTGCATTTTGTAAATGCTGCTGACATAACACAATGTGGTTTATTCTGACAATTTACAGAATGCAAAAATGTTTTAGTAATAATACAGGATAACAACAAAGTTTCCATATAGAATATACTGCACTGTTCAGTAACTAGCTTTACTAATCACACAGTTAATGCCTCATGTAAGCAGAGATGTGAAAAACTGGAAAAACTGGATTAAGACAGAAAACATATTGGCCACAATTCAAAGGCCTTATGTAACTTGACAGTCTGAATGATCTGAGGAATCACTGCTTTCATTTCAATATGCCAGCTACCCCATACAGTCTTATTTTTTGAACATGAACACACATCTTTATCTACTGCTTCATTTCAACTCCAGCTCTAGCCAACATTCAGCACTAAAAAAGGTATGTTTATTGTAGCTGTACTGTATTTTGTTTATTAACTATCCCTTACTATATAAACAAAAAGGGTGTACCAGTGACTGCACTTGAACACAGGGGATGACCCTGGTTTGAATGACCACAGCATTATAAACGTTTTTTTTAAACTGAGATAATTAATTTTATTGGATGATTCACTGTCATTTGGTTTGTTCACATGCAATAGATTTATGTACTTATAACTGGATTGCATGTACTTTTAGTTCTGAAGAAGTCTCAATTTAATAAAGATACAAAAGTGCCTAACTTTATTCTCTACTGTGAATGTGTTTTTGTTTCAGTCCATTACTCTTGTGTTTTGTTTATTATCCTCAGCTGTATCCATAAATACCTTTGAAGTTTTGCTTGTCATACAGTACATAGTAATGGAAAAGTATAGTTTTGTACCTACCATAAATGTAGATGTTCGAGTGTATACACTGCTGCAGTCATTACACTTGGGTTATCCTGCCATCAGGCGGTTCCCCAGTTGGCCTGAGTTCCAAAGTCTTGGTCCGGCGTCAGTTGCTGTCACCTCCTCCCTGACGTCAGTGCGACAGGGGTATATAAGATGCAGCCAACGCCATTTTCTTCAGTTTTTCTTGCCCCAGATGTCAGGTGCCTCCAAATAGGTAGACAATTCCAATTGCTAATAAAACATACATAAGAAAAGCAAAAAACAACTTACAGCTACCAGCAAATACTCCCCATAGGTAGTAAAGGGTAGAAGACACAGGCACGTACCAGCAAGTAAGAGGGGAAGGAGGGAGGGTAACCTGGACTGCAGCAGTGTATACACTCGAACATCTACATTTATGGTAGGTACAAAACTGTACTATGTTCATCGTGTTACACTGCTGCAGTCATTACACTTGGGTAGAATCCCAAAGCTGAGGTAGGGTGGCTGGTTCTATAAGGCATTAGGGGTGGCTATAAGGCCCTGCAGCACTGCAGTGGTGAAGCCAGCTCTGGATTTAGAGTATAGAGGCAGATGGTAATGCTTGGTGAAGGTATGTACAGAACTCCATGTTGCTGCTACCAAAATATCCTTGGTAGGTACTCCCCTGAGGTAGGCAGTTGAAGTGACTGTTGCCTTGGTGGAGTGAGATCTAATGCTGCTAGGTACAGGTTTTCCATGGTATGTGTAGCAGAAATGTATACAATGTCCTATCCATTTTGAAATAGTCTGTTTTGAAATGGCTTTTCCCTGTGCTCCTGCAGCATATGCTACCAATAATTGCTCAGATTTTCTGAAAGCTTTGGTTTTGTCCAAGTAGAAGCATAACTGCCTGTGAATGTCCAAAGAGTGCAGTAGTCTCTCCCCTTTATTCTGTGGTTTAGATGGCAGGTGAATAGTTTGGTTTAGATACACACTGGATACCACCTTTGGCATAAACGTAGGGTTCTTAAAGACACCCTGTCCTGGTGGAAAATGAGGAAAGGTTCCACTGCCATTAGTGCCTGTAATTCTGAAACTCTTCCTGCTGATGTTCTTGCCAGGAGCAGAGCAGTTTTCCAAGAGATATATTTTAATTCTGCTGTGTTAGCTGGCTCAAAAGGAGGTAAAGTTAGTTTTTCTAAAACAAAGTTGAGGTCCCAAGTTGGAGTAGGTTCTCTATGGGGCGGTCTTATGTTTTTAGCCCCTCTGAGGTACTGTTTTAACAGAGGATTAGAGAAAATTGGCAGATCCGTGTTGTAATGAGCAGAGATGGCAGAGGCATGGATCTTGATGGATGAGAAGGAGAGGCCTTTGTCCAGCATCTCAGTTAAGTATTGTAGTATCTGAGGGATGTTTGGGACAAGAGGGTCAAGGCTGTGACCTTGGTTCCAGGCACAGAATCTATTCCATTTATCCAAATAGGCTTTCCTGGTACTTGGCCTTCTGGCCTCCAGAATGACATCCACAACAGCTTTGGAGAGAGGCATTGCTTGCTTGACTAAGGAATCTTCCATGCAGCTAGGTTTAAGGTCTTTAGCTGGCTGTGTAGTATTTGATTGTTGTGCTGAGTCAGCAGATGTGGGATTTCAGGCAAAATCCAGGGTGGTTCTTGTGCTAAGCTCCTTAAGATTGGGTACCAGTGCTGGCATGGCCAGTCTGGAGCAATCAGGATCATCTTTGGCTCTTCTTGCCTGGCTTTTATGAGTACCTTTGGCAGGAGAGGTAGTGGTGGGAAAGCATATACTTGTAGGTTCTCCCAGCTGAATGAGAGGGCATCCACTTTCCATGCTTGTGGATGGTAACTCCTTGTGCAGAATTTTTGTAGCTGGCAGTTTATTGGGGATGCAAACAGATCTATGTCCAGGCTCCACCATGTCTGTGTTATCATCCTGAATATTTGTGGATTCAATTCCCATTCGTGGGGATCCATGATGTTTCTGCTTAAGTCATCTGCCAGTGTGTTTTTCTCTCCTGGCAGGAATTGTGCTTGCAGATGAACTTGAAGGTTTATAGCTGTGTTCCACAAGGTCATGGCTTGTCTGCATAGGGGGTAGGAGTGAGTGCCCCCTTGCATGTTTATGTACCACATAACTGTGGTGTTGTCTGTCTTTAGTAGTAGTTGTCCTGGATGCAGCAGGTCCTTGAAAGCTATAAGGGCATTTTGTACAGCTAGCATCTCTTTTTGATTGATGTGAAGATGCCTTTGTTCTGCGGGCCACGTGCCCTGAATACATTTGCCTGCTATGTGTGCTCCCCAGGCGTAATCCGATGCATCTGTTGTCAGTGTTTGCCTGGCTGTGGGTTGTGTAAAAGGCTGTCCCTTGTTGAGGTGACAAGCTTGAGCCCACCACTGAAACTTCTTTTGAAGGCAAGGGATTAGTGGTATAACTGTTTCCAAACTTTGACAGTGTTGAGACCATACATTCTTTAGAGGTACCATTGTAGTTTCCTCATATGCAGTTTGGCATATGGAATTAGTAGTATGCAGGATGCCATGTAACCCAAGGCCTGTAGTATTTTTCTTGCAGGGAGTTGGGTCTTTGTTGCCATCAATTGAAAGTACTGAGTCAGTTGTCTTTGCTTGTCTGGCGTGAGATAAGCCATCTGGTCCATTGTGTTCAAGTTGGCACCAAGGAATATAATTTCTTGTGAGGGCACTAGTTTTGATTTATTTTCGTTTACTGTGTACCCCAGGCAACTTAGTAACTTTTTACAAACGCCAGACACTTTAGAAGAATGTCCTTGCTCTCTGCTTGAATCAAGCAGTTGTCCAGGTACGGATAAATTTGAATTCCTTTCTGTCTGCAAAATGCAATTACTGGTGCCAGGCACTTTGTGAAGACCCTGGGCGCAGTAGATAAGCCAAACGGCAGTGCAGAGAATTGGTAGTGCATTGAACCAGCTATGAATCTCAGATATCTTCTGCAGTTTTGTCTGACAGGGACATGCAGGCATGCCTCCTTGAGGTCCAAAGTCACAAGCCAAGCTTTCTTGCCCAGCATGGGAGAAGCTGCTGTAATGTCAACATTTTGAATTTCGGAACATCCAGGTAAGTGTTTAGAGATGAAAGATCCAGAATGGGCCTCCAGGCTTTGTCCTTTCTGGGTACCAGAAGGAGTCTTGAGTAAAACCCTTGTCCTTGCTCCTGTGATGGTACCTTTTGAATAGCTCTCATATCCATGAGTGCTGTAATTTGTTTTTGAGCCTCTGCCCATTGATTTGATGGCAGATTTGGCATTCCTTTTAACTTTGGCAGAGTGTGAAAGTGGAACCTGTAACCTTGAAATACAATGTTGAGAAACCATTTGTCTTTGGTGATCATTTGCCAAGTGTGGTAGAAGAGTGCCAGTTTTCCTCCCAAGGGGGCTGCCAAGAGGGATTTGTTTGGCAGCTGTAGTGGGAAGTCATTGGAGCTGCTTTTATATGGTTGGGGCCTGTCTTCCCCTTCTTTCTGGCCTGATGCAACCCATTGTCGAGGCCTATAAGGACCTTGTGTTTGACCTCTACCTCTTGGACATCTGTATCTTCCCCATTGAGGTCTGTCTGTATTTGGAAAGGACCAATTCTTAGTTGGCCAGTTTCTGCTAAATCTAGGAGGCTGAACCTGTAAGAAATCCTTCACCATTTGCATAGATTTTGCCTTATCCTCCATTTTCTTTAATACCTCTTCTGCCTTAACTACAAATAACGCATACTACTGCAAAGGTGCATCCAATAATTTTGCTTTAACATGATCTGGTAACGTATGTTCTTTTAACCAAGCATGTCTTCTAATGACAGAGCCTGTAACTGCTGCTCTGCAGGAGGCCTCTAGAGAATCAAAACCACATTGCAAAGTAGGCTTTCCCACTTGTTCAGCTGCATGCAATAAATCCTGCATTTCTTTAAAATTAGGAGGATCTGATTCTGGAAGCATTTTCTGTTTTAACTGAGACAGTAAAAATTGCTGATATTTTAGCATGTGAAACTGGCAATTTAAGGCTCTCATTGCTAAAGTTGCAGACGTATATACTTTCTTTCCCCATCTGTCTAATGCTCTGGAATTTCTGTCAGAGGGGACTGGATTCTTGGCTGATGAGGCCTTATCTTCTTTGGGTCCCTGAGAAATAGTTTCAGGGTCAGCTACAGGGCTTTTATACAGAACTTTATGTGAGTCAGGGACTCTGTAGTATCTGTCAGGTTTAACAGGGGCTGGAAGTAAGGAATCAGGATTTAAGCTGGATTCAGTATACACATCATCCACAATATCTAACACTGGCGGAATAGCAAGGGGTCTGTGTTGAGGTAATAAAAGGAAGTCTCTGAGCCTTTTCTTGGATTCTGAGTAATCCTGGCCTTCCCAGTGGAAATGCTCCCTCATGGTATGTAGGGTTTCCCCCAAAGGAGTAGTCCCTCAGGCGGTGAGGCTGATGGAACTGATTCCTCAGCATCAGAATCCTCATAAGGGGGTAAAGAGTATCCTAGGTCTGAGGATGAATCAGAAGAGATGGACACCTGGTCGGATGAGTCATAGTCTGCATCCTGTCTAGGCCTTTTATCAGGAGGGGGTTGGAACCCCCTGATCAGAGTGATTAGGTCTTCAGCCATTTTGAGCATTTGTTTCTTAGGCATGGAGGCCTGTCCTGGAGAATGCTGTATTTGTTTCTTTGATTTTAAAGGAGGCTTAGACTTAGCTGAGGGTTTAATACTTAACTGAGTAGGTCTGAAGACACCCTCTGAAGCTGTGGGTTGCTCAGCTACTCCAGATCCCTCTGAAAGGTTAGTCTCTGTAGGCTGAATAACTTGTGTGTCCGAAGGCCCAGCCATCTCCACGTAGGAGTCAGAGGCGGCCTGTGGTTCTACAGAAGCGGTGACTGGCCTAGAAGTGGCTTCGTCATCAGTTTTAGGACTCGGATGCCTATCCTTGTCTTTGCGCTTTTTGTGTATTCTGGTCGTCGGAAGTTCCGATGGCATGGTATAATTGAATTTTCTACCAAAATAATGTCGGGCAAAATCAAACCGACGTTTAATAGTACGCTTGTTAAACCTAGCACAAAACCGACAACCAGTGACATCGTGGTCTGGGCCTAGGCATGGAATACAATAGGAATGGAAATCCTTATGAGGTATTTGCTTCCCACAAGAAATACAGTTATTAACTTTTACTGACATCGGTCTGAGGCAAGAAAAAGTTTCAACGGGTACTTAGCTTTGTAGAAGACTTCGGTTCTGGATTCGGAATGAAAATCTCAGGAGACGGCCGACCGGCACTTGCGAACTGCTTTTGCTTCGGGCACCACGCGGCAAGAAAGACTGAAGAAAATGGTGTCGGCTGCAAATTATATACCCCTGTCGCACTGATGTCAGGGAGGAGGCGACAGCAACTGACGCCGGACCAAGACTTTGGAACTCAGGCCGACTGGGGAACCGCCTGACAGCAGGATAACCCAAGTGTAATAACTGCAACAGTGTAACACGATGAACATCCCTTAATATGCAGGCAACTGTATGATATTTTCAAACAAAATGCAATTTTGTCAGTTACGTTAATGTTTCATATTGTTTGTTAATCAAGCTGCCATTAATAGTGACAGAGAAGACTTACTTAGCTGATACAGAAAAATAAACTATATATCATGTAAAAAACTGAAGTATTTTTACTGAATGCTGGCTCTGGAAGCCTACAAAGTATGATAGAGAGTGACAAAATATACCTGGTGATCCTGAAAAAGACAAGCATGTCAAAGCATGATTCATTAATTTCAGATGTATGCTCACCTGCCTTGCCTTTTGAATGTTTTACTTCTGGTTCTTTTATCGATCTCTGTTCTTCTTTGCCTAGTGTTTCTGGTGTTCCATTCTGCGGCACATTACTCTTTTCTGTTTCTGACATAAGCTTTCTGCTACCAGTAAGTTTTTTCTTTCCTTTTACTTCTTTCTTCTTAGATGGCTGATCAGACAGATCTTGAAAAAAAAATAATAAAATAAAAAATAATAAAAAAAAAAATATATAAAAAAATTACTCTTCAAAAAGACATTGGTTAAATTAAATATTTAGCATTTTAGTTAAAAATTATATAAGAACATAAAACAATCCATATTATCCTAAGCTTTCAATTCTCTGATCTGCAACGCAGTACTGCAGCTGTTCAAAGTCTCAGAAACACTGGCACAATTAGTACCCGCTATGTGCAAGGCCAGAAGTATGAACAGTGTTTGGACTTGTCCAGGATTCCAGTGAGAGTGGGTGTGCATCAAGCCCATTCGGCTACATTTAGCAAATAGGTTAGGAGGACAGATCAACAAAGCTGCGGTCTGCTGATGATATGACATTATAAGTACACTCTGAACAAGGACTTCAGCAAATAGGGGACTGGAATGGAAAATTGAAGGCACCTGGGATCAAACAGGGTACAGACAAGACAGTTATCATGACTGCAATGGGGCCTATCAGAAAAAGCTGAAAAATCAAGACAGAAGTGAAAATAATGTAACAGAATAACATTTTCAAGTAGTGTGGTGTGGTTGAGGAGAAGAAAAGTATGAATGTGGAGACCTAAGTTAGAATCAGAGGTGGGCGACAAAAGAATGACAAAAATTGAAAAGCAAGCTGTACTCATCATTGGTGCAACCAGTGCTTGTGTATGGCACAGAAACCCGAGCAGTAAAGACATAGCAGCTGAGGCAGCTTTAGATGAAGATGAAATACCCAAGATGGGTACTGGGATGTACAATGCAAGGTGAAGATGGGAGTGCCTGAGAGGGGCAGTGGGATGAACAATGTGGGGTGAAGATAAAGTGCCTGAGAAGTATAGTGGGATGCACAATGTGGGGTGAAGATGCAGTGCCTGAGATGAGTAGTGGGATGAACACCATGGGGTGAAGATGAAGCACCTGAGAAGGGTAGTGGGAGGCACAGTTCCCTATTAAATAAACAAACATTTGAAATTTCAAACGCCACTTTATTGACAACTTATTGTCAAAAAAGCCAAATCCCGAAGACATGAAACAACAATTTTTTTCCTAGGGAAAATAAACACTGGGCTGCTTTTGGGACTTTGCCATTTCCTCTACTGTGGTGCGATCTCGGAGTTGGCATATTTAAGTGGGGGGGGGTGTGGGTGGTTGTGTTTGGGGTTTTGTTTTTTCTTTTTGTTTTTTGTGGACCAGTGATTTTTTTTTTCCCTAGGAAAAAAAATCGCTGTTCTGTCTGTTCAGGATTTGGATGTGTCGACATTTAGTTGTCGATAAAGCAGCATTCAAAATTTTGAACGTTCGTTTATTTAATAGGGAAGCAGAGGCACAACGTGGGGTGAAGATGAAGTGCCTGAGATGGGCAGTGGGATGTGCAATGTGGGTGAAGATGAAGTGCCTGAGATTGGTAGTGAGATGTGCAATGTAGGTGAAGATGAAGTGCCTGAGATGGGTAGTGGGATGTGCAATGTAGGTGAAGATGAAGTGCCTGAGATGGGTAGTGGGAGGCACAATGTGGGATGAAGATGAAGTGCCTGAGATGGGTAGTGGGAAGAATAATGTGTGGTGAAGATGAAGTGCCAGAGATGGGTACTGGGATGCATAGTGTGGGGTGAAGATGAAGTGCCAGAGATGAGTACTGGGATGCATTATGTGGGGTGAAGATAAAGTGCCAGACCTGGACAGTGGGAGGCACAGTGTGAGGTGAAGATAAAGTGCCTGAGATAAGTAGTGGAAAACACAATGTGGGATATCAGAACAAAAGCCAAAATTGCATCAATTACAGAGACTGTCAAGGAGAATACGTTATGGCGGTTTGATTACATGTACAGAAAAGGAAAAGACAATTTGGTAAAGCAGATGTGAGAAAGACAGGAAGAATTATAGAGGAGGCATGGAAATCTAAACAAGAGAGAGATGGATTTTGTGTGGCAGAAGACCAGTGACACTTCAGCATGGCTGATAAACATGATAGGAGAGTGGCTCTGAAACCAAGAGAGGCTTCAACAGCTGATGCAACACCCTGAGCCCATGTAAAAACAGAAAACATGGGATTGATGATGATGATGATGATCTGCAACATGGCAACTCATGGTGTATCACCATTGTAAGTGGTTTTACCAATAAATAATCACCAAGACAAACTGACTACAGTCATCAATGGAACAAAATAAATTATACTCTTCTATGGTAAAGAAATCTTTAAACAGCAGTAATGTGAGTGAACAAAATGAAAGAAAGTCTGCTTCATTGCATGGCTGTTTACAGTGAATGGATCTTCTGCTGACTACCTTGATTATTACTAATTTCTTCCTTTTTCATTTTTTAAACAGCTTTATTTGCACATCACGTTAATGATTTGCAAAATTTAAATTGTAAGCATCCATTCAATTGGCGTATTTTATATAGGGTGATACAGAAGCCAAAGTCCCTTAAAATGTTTCATTTTTTTATATAGTTTCTGTCAAGCCATCACTTTGCATTTTGACCGCTAAGTATTTTGTTTGAGATATATACTTTGTTGATTTATTGTATTCCTTCTGCATTTTGGCATCCTGTAAAGTGCATTTCTGTGACCCACAGCACAAAACAGTGCAATAACTTAGATTAATGGTTCTTCCTCACAGCTCCAAGGTCTGGTGTTAAAGTCTAACCTCCAGTCACTTTGTGGAGTCTGCTAGTTCTACCCATTACCTTGTGTCTGTGTATATCTCCTCCAAATATTCTGCCTTCCTTCCATCTACCAAAAACATACTGACAGGCTGGCTTAAACTGTTCACATATTTGTTTACATATACATTAAATGATTTCTCACTATCTCTCTCTCTCACAGCCACATGCACATGTACATATATCATTATTTATTTTACCCTTGCCTATGTGGTGAGAGTAATGGCTGCAAATGTATTTTAATTAGCTATTCACCAACATGAAATTAAAAAAAAAACTTTTTAGAAGATAAGGACAATGAAATCACCAAGTCTACTCATTTCTGCTCCTTTGTCAGCGGCCATTAACTTCAGTTGGTCACTCGCCAAGTTCCCTTGGTCATTCACACATCACATCTCCTTGACTTTCTTAAGTTTCTCTTATCACAATCATGCCTAATCTGTACTACCCTTTGTTCATTTTTCTGCTGAGAAAAAAAGTCAGCATGCCCTTAGGCTTAACCTTATCCAATTACATATAACACAAAATGCTGATCAGAGAAAAATTTCAGCTTACATGACATACAAAGCCAAGACATTAATTAAGACAACAAATCTGTGACATTTTTTTTTTCAAGTGAAAAGGTAACCCCATTTCCACAGAAATGGCACTTTAGATCAGTAAATAGTTACATAAAACAAAATGGTACTGAGACAAGTTAATTACCAATGTGCTTATACTTTTATTAAACATACTGGGCATTAAACATACTTTTTGAAGGGGAGGATTATAACTCCCATACAGCTAAAGATTCTGCAGCATTTCCCATTCTCTTTTCTGGTGTGTAGGCATTTAACTGCATTTACATCTCCTCAAATGCATTTTGGTGAAGGCACTGAAAATTTAGGTTCATCTCCTGCATAATACTTATTGACTGTTTATGTCTTTTTAGTGATAAAACCACCTATACTATACCCACAACTCCAGAAGACACCTGCACTATGTGCTGTATAACAATATTACAATATTGTTTTCAGCCGAAGGTAACATTTGCTGTGCACTTTAACACACCTCTCAACTTCTGAGCTCAAGAATTTTGGCCAAATCCAAAAATAATGAGAGGACAAAAAGTTAATACAACAGGTTTTGCACCAACATGCATTTTTTTTCTGTAAACTAAGAAGTATAAAACTTTAATGTCCAGAGCTTTTGACAGACTGTAATCAGTCATATTCAGAAAATCAAACATTTTATGAGGGACAAGGCAAAAAGAGGAGGCAAGATCTGGGACTTTCTACAAAATCAGGGACAATTGAGAGGTATGCTCCCTAGCATGGCTGTATGCCAGGACGTTCCATTTGTATAACCACACTGACTGCACTGTAATGGTTGATTAGAACAGTGGCATTTGCTGAGTCAAGACATTGCAGGATATCATTATGTACATTCAAATTAAAAACAAACAGCATTAATACTTAAGTGGTGCTATCTACTGACCCTTTTCAGCACTGCAGGTTCACAAATTAAAAATGTTCACCACTCAAAAAGAATGTAGAGTATTTATTGTAATGTATAACATAAGTTGTTAGACAGAAACTTAAGAGAAATACCTCACTTGCCTAGCAGGATTTAAGAGCATACAGCCTATTAGAAGCAGCCAGTGTCATATTGTAAAATGAGATCATGGGATATGATGATCTCATGTCCTGCTAAATATATACAAATCACCTCGTTAGCCTACCAATCACAATAAGTCAGTCTTGTTCCAGTAAATGACCATTTTCAATTATGAATATGAGTGGCACAGATATTCGTTGTTTGTTTCCCCTTCTGCTTCATTCTTTCCATCTACTGTTCATTGTTGGGTCTCCCAGCCTTTCCCATGACCCCAAACTACACCCGTTCAAAGGCTGGGCTCAGTGCACAACCTAAAGGTGCCTTGGGGGGTGGGGATCATACATTCACTGCTTCTACTGAGGGATTTTTTTATTTTATTGTCAAGCCAGTAGTAACACACGCACGCACGCACACACACGCACACACACACACACACACACACACACACACACACACACACACACACACACACACACACACACACACACACACTCACACTGCATTCGCCTGTTACATTCAAGGACTTGGATCATACCTCCCTACAGGAAATGTTCAGATGAACGCAACCCCCCCCCCCCCCAGCAATGAGCAGAGTCATCCCTCCCTCCCAGCTCCTCAGATACCATTGTTACTATTCAAGCCCATGTTGCCTAGGCCATAATTAGGGATTTATCCCTCTACTCTACAGCACTGACAGAAGTGCTAATATTCTTGACTGCAATGCATTTCTTTATTTTTATTAACAGACTAAAAGCAATTTTATAGAAGGATAACATAGAGAGAAGACTAACTCTTGCATAATCATAAATGCATTACTGAATAATAAATGCATGAATATAACTTAAAAATATCCTACAAATGGATAACAGTAATATACAGCACGAGAAGTATCTGCATTATTGCAGGGGTGGCAAGCCGCTCTGTGCCCCACAAAGTACAGTTTTGTACCTACCATAAATGTAGATGTCCGATAGGTATGCAACTGCAGTCCTGACATATGGGTTGTCCTGCATCAGGCAGCCCTTCGGTCGGCCGGATTCCAAAGTCTGGGTCCGGCGTCGACTGATGTCGCCCTTTCCCCGATGTCAGAGCGCCTGGGGTATAAAAGCGTTAGCCGACGCCATCTTCTTCAGTGTTTCTTGCCCCAGATGCCAGGTGCCCTCTAAGGAAGGCTAAATTTTGAAAATAGAGAAAAAATTCCAGACAAGTACAACAACATAAAAACAAATACACCATAAAAGATTACCCCAGGTAGCTAAAATGAGGGGTAGAAACCCAAAAGAATACCACAGAGGGGTAGGTGGGAAGGAAAACCTGACTGCAGTTGCATACCTATCGGACATCTACATTTATGGTAGGTACAAAACTGTACTATGTCCTTCAAGGATGCAACTGCAGTCCTGACATATGGGTTGAATACCATAGCCAACCTGGGGGTGGTAGGCACTAAGACAAAGATGGTGTAGCTAAAATGCCCTGCAGGACTGCAGAAGCAAACCCTGCTCTGGATCTGGAATATAAAGGCAGGTTGTAATGTTTGGAAAATGTATGCACGGAACTCCATGTAGCAGCTTCTAAAATGTCCTTTGTTGCCACCCCTCTTAAAAAGGCTGTGGAGGTGGCTGTAGCTCTGGTGGAATGTGGCCTGATGTCAGCTGGCACAGTTTTTCCATGAAAAGAGTAGCAGAATCGAATGCAATTTCCAATCCATTTAGAAATTGTCTGTTTGGAAATTGCTTTTCCCTGCAATCCAGTAGCGTAAGCTACAAAAAGCTGGTCAGATTTTCTGAAAGACTTTGTTCTGTCCAAGTAGTAGCGCAACTGTCTGTGTATGTCCAAGGTGTGCAGAAGTCTCTCTCCTTTATTTTGAGGATTGGGAAAGAAGGTAGGCAGGTGAATAGCTTGATTCAGGGACACCCTGGATACCACCTTTGGCATGAATGACGGATTGGTTCTCAAAGAAACTCTGTCCTGATGAAAAATGAGAAATGGTTGTATTGCCATAAGGGCCTGTAGCTCAGAGACTCTTCTTGATGAGGTTACTACCAGAAGCAAAGCTGTCTTCCAAGACAGAAATTGCAACTCTGAAGATGCTGCTGGTTCAAAGGGAGGAAGAGTTAATTTTTCCAGCATGTAGTTGAGGTCCCATGCAGGCACTGGTGGTTTCCTTGGAGGGTTGATGTTCTTTATACCTGTTAGAAACTGTCTTAGCAATGGGTGAGAAAATACAGGCGGATCAGTGTTATATTTGGCAGATATTGCTGAAGCATGTATTTTTATGGAAGAATATGAAAGGCCATTGTGGAGCATTTCAGCCAAATATTCTAGGATCTGTGGAATGCTCACCACTGATGGGTCTTGACCCTTTTTGCTGTTCCAGATACGAAATCTCTTCCATTTTGCTGAGTATGTTTTTCTAGTGGAAGGTCTGCACGCCTCCAGGATGATATCTTTTACCCTTTTGGAAAGTGTATCCTGAGGAATAGTCATGGAATCTTCCAAGCTGTCAGCTTCAATGTTTTCAAGCTGGGGTGTAGTGTCCTGTAATTGTGCTGTGTCAGAAGAAGTGGCCATTGAGGAAGGAGCCATGGATTGGTGTGTGTCAAGCTCCATAGCAGTGGGTACCAGTGTTGTCTTGGCCATTCAGGAGCTATCAGTATGACTTTCGGTTGCTCTGTCTTTTACTTTAGTAACACCTTGGTCATCAAAGGAAGAGGTGGGAAGGCATATAGTGTTAGAGAGTTCCAACTGAAGGAGAGAGCGTCCACCTTCCATGCTTGAGGATGGTATGTCCTTGTGCAAAACTTTTTCAGATGGTGATTGAGGTGGGAGGCAAAAAGATCTATGTCCAGCCTTCCCCATGCTTGAGTTATTTGTAAGAAAATGTCTGGATGCAACATCCATTCGTGTGGATCCATGATGTTTCTGCTTAGGCTGTCTGCCAGAACATTGTCCTTCCCTGGTACAAACTGGGATTGTAGCTCTATTTTCAATTGTAGGGAAATATCCCAGAGATTCATTGCCAGTCTGCAAAGAGGGTAGGAATGGGTACCTCCTTGCTTGTTTATGTACCATATAACTGTGGTATTGTCTGTCTTTATTAGTAGATGGCCCTGATGCATGAACTTTTCGAAGGCCTTGATTGCATGTATCACTGCCAGCATTTCTTTTTGGTTGATGTGCAGGTGCTTTTCTTTTTGTGTCCATTGTCCTTGAATGCATCTGCCCTCCATGTGCGCCCCCCATCCATGGTCTGAGGCGTCTGTTGTTATGGTTGGACTTGTATGATGCTTGCTGAAAGGCAGACCTTTGTTTATCTGGCTTGCTTGAGCCCACCACAGAAATTCTTTTTGAAGGCATGGAATGAGTGGGATCAATGCTTCCAGGCTGTGGCTGTGTTGAGACCACAGACTTTTTAGATACCATTGTAGTTTCCTCATATGCAGCCTTGCATGTGGAATCAGAAGAATGCAAGATGCCATGAAACCCAGGGCCTGCAGGATTTTCCTTGCAGTCATCTGGGTGTGTGTTGCCAATTTTCTGAAGTATTCTGGTAATTGTTTTTGTTTTTCTTTTGTCAGAAACGCCATCTGGGTGTTTGTGTCTAGTGTGGCACCCAGGAAAGGTATTTGTTGGGATGGTACGAGACTTGATTTCTGAATATTGACTGTGTATCCCAAGGCCTGCAGTAGGTGAATGACATAGTCCAAGTTTTTTAACAAGGCTTGTTGGCTGTCCACTTGTATAAGGCAGTCGTCCAGGTAAGGGTATATTTGTATCCCCTGAAGTCTGCAATGTGCAATTACTGATGCCAGGCATTTCGTGAACACTCTGGGCACAGTAGATAAGCCAAAGGGCAATGCTGAGAATTGATAATGCTCTGAGCCTGCAAGAAATCTGAGGTATCTTCTGCATCTTTGTCTGATTGGGACATGCAGGTATGCCTCCTTGAGGTCCAGAGTTACCAGCCAAGACTCCTTGCCCAGCATGGGAAGGAGTTGCTGTAAAGTCAGCATTTTGAATTTTGGCACAATAAGGTAAGTATTCAGTGCGGACAAGTCCAGAATGGGTCTCCATTGGTTTTCTTTTCTTGGAACAAGGAATAGTCTTGAATAAAATCCTTGGCCTTGTTCTGCAGAAGGAACCTTTTCTATTGCTCTTATTTGAAGTAGGTTTGTTATTTGTTTGAGTGCCTCTGCCCTTTGATTTGGTGGCAGGTTTGGCATGCCATGTCTTGTTGGTAGTGTATGAAAATGGAATCTGTATCCTTTGTCTATTATGTCCAGTATCCATTTGTCCTTTGTAATATTGTGCCAATTTTGTGAGAATAAAGATAATTTTCCGCCCAAAGGTGCTTCTAATTGAGCCCTGGATGGCAGAGTCAAAGTCAAGTCATTGAGATTGTCCCTCTGGAGCAGTGGAAGGTCCTGCCCCACCTCTCTGGTTCGGAGGCTGCCATTGACGTCCTCTGTAGGAGTCTCGAGTTTGCCCTCTACCTCTGCCACGTCTGTTTTTGTCTCTTTGAAATTTGTCTGTGTCTGGAAAGGACCAATGCTTAGAAGGCCAATTCCTGCTGAATCTTGGAGGCTGTACCTGGAGGAAATCTTTGACTGTTTGCACTGATTTTGCCTTTTCCTCTATTTTCTTTAAAACCTCTTGTGCAGTAGCACCAAATAGCTTATGTTTCTCTAGTGGTGCATCCAAAAGCTTAATTTTCACATGGTCTGGCAATGTTTGTTCCTTTAGCCAAGCATGTCTGCGTATGACTGCACCTGTCATTGCTGCTCTACATGAAGCTTCCAATGCATCATATCCACACTGAAGGAAATGGTTGCTAACCTGCTGAGTATTATGAACCAGTTCCTGTAACCCCTTTCTATCTAATGGTTCAGGGGAAGCCAATTTCTTTTGCAAGTCATCCAACATGTATTCCTGATACTGAATCATATGAAATTGACAATTTAATGCTCGCATAGAAAGGGTGGAAGATGTATATACTTTCTTGCCCCACCTTTCTAAAGCCCTAGAATCTCTTTCCGAAGGAAGTGGATTCTTAGCAGTAGTGGAGGAAACCCCTTTAGGCCCCTGAGAAATAGTTTCAGGGTCAGCAGTGTGGCCCTTGTACAGAAATTGATGCGTGTCTGGGACCCTGTAGTACCTGTCTGGCTTGACAGGAGCAGGGGGGAGGGAGTCAGGGGAAACACTAGATTCTAAGTACACATCATCTAAAACATTTAAAACTGGAGGAATAGCTAAGGGTCTATGCTGAGGTAGCTTTAAAAATTCCCTTAACCTTTTCCTAGAATCTGAGTATTCTTGGCCTTGCCATTTGAAGTGTTCCCTCATGGAATGAAGCATTTCCCCAAAGGAAAACTCCTCAGGAGGAGAAGCAGAGGGAATGGATTCCTCCGCATCAGAATCCTCGTAGGCCAGGAAGGCCTCCTCCTGGTAGTCTGAATGTGCAGAATCACCTGAGGCCTCATCGGAGGACTGGGGATCTACCTGCTCAACCCTAGGCCTCTTGACAGAAGGCGGCTGAGAGCCTCTATCTGGATGTGGCTGAGAACCCCTAATTAAGGAAATAAGGTCCTTAGCTAAACTTAAAATTTGAGAACCAGAAGTGGATCCCAGAGAAACAGATCTTGGAGGGAGAGACTTAGCCTGTTTGGCAGCCTTAGCATGTGTGTAGGCTTTAATGGACATAGACACTGGAGGCCTGGCAGCCCCACGTGCTGGAGTAGTCTTATCCACTGGAATGGTGTTAGAAATATCCTGGGCTACGGTCTCAGAGGGGAGAACAGAAACCGGCACCGAGCTGGCCTCCGTGCACCGGTAACCGTGGGCGGGTGTCGTCGGTCTGTAGCGGTTGTGAAACCGCCTCAGAAGAGACCGAGACACTCGCGGTAGGCCTAAGCGTGGTGTCGGCCGAGACCGCGGACCGTGGGTGTCGGTCCTTATCCTTCCGTTTTTTAGGTAAATGTGCTGTCGGAAGCTCCGACGGCATGTTATAACAGAAATCTTCCCCAAAATAATCCTGTGCAAACTCTGTCCGGCGCCTAACAGTGCATTTATTGAAAGAAGCACAAGCTGTACAGGCCGAGACGTTGTGTTCAGGGCCTAGGCAGGGTAAGCAGTAAGAGTGGAAATCCTTATGAGGCATTTGTTTCCCACAAGTTAAACAATTATTAACTTTTACAGTTTTATCTGACATCGGCTGAGGCAAGAAAAGGTCCCCAACGGGGTGCTTAGCTTTTTTGAAGACTTCAGTAGCTGAAAACACAGGAGCTGGTCGATCAGCACTTGGGAACTGCTTCTGCTTCGGGCACCGCGTGGCAAGAAAGACTGAAGAAGATGGCATCGGCTTACACTTTTATACCCCAGGCACTCTGACGTCGGGAAAAGGGCGACTTCAGCTGACGCCGGACCCAGACTTTGGAATCCGGCCGACCGAAGGGCTGCCTGAGGCAGGACAACCCATATGTCAGGACTGCAGTTGCATCCTTGAAGGACATCATACTGATTTAAGAATTCTAACCTCATGGCTTCACACCCCTAGAATAAAGGAAATAGTCTGTCTTATACAGAACTATTTGTTTTACTGCAAATGCACATAACTTCAGATCAGCATACTTAAGTAAGGGGGTGTTGGAAGTACAGCCTCCAATATGAGTGTGTAGGAAGGCTTTCCATCCCACAATTAAAAAAAAAATCATAAGCTTGTTAGGCAGTTCTTCTCAAGTCAGTTTTCAAGATGTAATGATTCACTAAGCCATGTTCAAGCAGTATAATTCATTAAGGAAGTTCTCCCATTCGATTCTCGGCTGGAGTGTGGGGAGTGCCTTCTGTGTGGAGTCTGCATGTCCTACCCATGGTTGGGTGGGCATTCGAAAGACATGCGTAAATGGGCATGCCTTCGTTGAAGGTTGAACGTCGAGCTGGCACCTCAGCGTTTGTGAAAATCTACTGCCAATCTTTAGCGGACTGGAGTTCCACTGTGGCGACCCCTAATCGGGAAAAGCCTAAAGACAACAACATTCAAGATATACATGGTAATGCAACCAACGCTGATTTTTTTTCTTTTTGTAAAGAGCAGTGTGCAGAGACTAAAACTGCTGTCTCATTGTGCTTGGTTCTCTAAATTAGTTCTTGGCTGCGTCCATGTTTCCCTGTGAGTTTATGATGAGTGTGTCTATTTCCTTCCACATCCTAAAAATATTTGTTAGATAAATTAATGATCTTCCAACACACAGCAGACATACCTACAGGCAGTTTAGAAGTGCATTTTATGTGATAAACTAATTCTGAATAGAGTGCCAGTGTATCTCCTTTGTGCCACGACAGGCTCCAAATGTCTCAGTGCTGAACTGGATTAAGCAGTTTACTGCAGAAATAATGGATGGAAAGTTTGTGAATTTTACTTATCCTTTGTTTCCTGGGTTAGTCCCACTAGGCTAATAACCTTTTTTCAGGAGTGACCAGAAATGTTATTTATACTACTAGACAAGATGTGGCTAAGGTATCAAGGAACTTCACATACACTTTTTGATAAGCACAGTGGGTTATTTTGCATCCACCCAAGCTAAAACCATCTCAAGCAGATGGGGCCTAATCTGAAGGATGGAACACTCAGGAGTGCAGTACCCCACCTTTGCTGCACTGCAGTTGTCAGCACTCAATCTACCTGGTGTGGGAATAGAAGTCACAGCATTCTGTACCAAAGGCAAGCATGCTACCCGTTGTGCCACTGACACTGACTTAACTGATGCCTCATTAACACTGGTAATCTTCACTTGTGATGGGTATTATATCTTCAGCCTTGTACAACACATTCTAAGGACAACCACAAAGCATTCTATAGCAATGTCAAGAATCTCGATGGCAACACCCAGATCTGCTCTGAGTTACAGCACAATGGCACGAAAATTACAGAACCAACTGATATTGCCAACATACTGGCAGATAGGTTCAGTGCTAACTTTACCCCCCCTCCCACACCCCATAAAGGGCCCATATCTATACAGGAAGAATGCAGATTCCCAGTAATCATAACTACGCAGGTAAAAGCTGCACTCTCTAAAGCCAAAAACACAGCATCCATGGGACCGGACAACATCCCAGGCTGCATTTTACATGAACTTCAGAATGAACTGGCTCCCCACTTAAGCACCATGTTCAATAATAGCCTCGCATCAGGCTTTGTGTTCACTGAATGGCACACAGCAACAGTTACCTCACTCGACAAAGGAGGAGCCACCACTGATCCCGGGAACTATCGACCTATTAGCCTGATGAGCCTGGTCTGCAAGGCCATGGAACGTAACATCATGGAACTCACAAACAAAGACATTGGTAACCTCCAAACTCTGGATCCCACCCAGTTCGGATTTGTGAAAAGCAAATCATGCCTCTTGAACCTGATCGACTTCTTTGAGGCAGTCACCAAAGCTGTAGAT
Source organism: Protopterus annectens (assembly GCF_019279795.1). Taxonomy (NCBI): domain Eukaryota; kingdom Metazoa; phylum Chordata; order Ceratodontiformes; family Protopteridae; genus Protopterus; species Protopterus annectens. Next base: position 452,399,224 of record NC_056745.1, read on the forward strand.
GAGGGTAAGGTGGTTCACACAGCCTATCTTGACCTCGCCAAGGCTTTCGACACCATCCCCCATTCTGAAATTATAGCTAAACTCACTAAACTAGGTATAAATCCCTATATCACAAGATGGGTTGCCAAATGGCTCACTGACAGAACCCACACTGTAAACATTGCAGACTCCAAATGTGACCTCAAAGCAATGACAAGTGGAGTACCAGAGGGTTCTGTCCTGGGACCTCTCCTGATTGGTATCTACTTCTCTGAAGTACAGGCTAACACAGAAGGCCTCTGGCTAACAAAGTTTGCAGATGACTGCAAACTAGGAGCCATAGTCAAGTCCCCAAATTATGTGGACATCCTACAGAAGGGCCTCGTTGAGACAGATGCCTGGTGTCAGAGCCATGGCCTTAAGCTCAATGCCAAAAATTGCAGTGTCATCCCCTTTGGTAAAAACTCTGTACCCATGAACTACCACATAGGCAGCAATCTACTTAACACCGAATGTGTGATAAGAGACCTTGGGACCCAAGTGGACAGTAGTCTCTCCTTTGATAGTCACATCACCACAGTAGTCAGGAAGTCCTTCTACGTGGCACACCTCATCATAAAAGGGTTCTCATACAGGAAAAAATCAGTCATTGTTCCCCTCTACTTGACACTCATTAGACCCATTATAAAGTACAATGCCCCTTTTGGAATGTACCTCACAAGACATCTGCAGCAGCTGGAAAGGCCACAGAAGTACCTCACAAAGAGGATTACTGGCCTCAAACAAATGCCCTACACTGTCCGCCTCAAAAAACTCCAGCTTTACTCCGTAGCATATCGCCTACTCTGAGGTGATCTCTGCCTGACATATAAAGCTATGTCAAATCCAGAGCTGATGGACATGCTACACCTAAAGATATCCCAATCCCTCCGAGCTACACGCTCTAGGGACCTAAACCTTGTCACCACAATACCTTGTCACCACAATAAACAGGACATGCTGGAGGGATAGATTCCTGTCCTAGAGACTTCCCATACTCTGGAACAGGCTACCCATCTATGTCAAGCAAAGTTCTTCATTAGCACTCTTCAAGAAAGATCTTGATGAGTGGATGGGAAATAGGAAATACACCCCGGGGATCACTTCTTTGTCTCTGCTCAACAGTGGCACAGGAAAATAACTTTCTTGGGTGGCATAAGCCAGGGAACCTTGTTGGCTAGGCTTACGTAGGCCCTTGGGCCGATAGCCTAGTACCTACCTATGAACCTATAAGCACATACTGAAATTCCATACAGTTTTATGCAAGAGGTTGTAATCATAATGCATATTTATTACAGCCATATCAAATTACATCACCACAAACTATACTTACATATGTTAGCTCAGTTTGGGTTCCTTTTCCATTTGCTGAGGAAGGCATCTTCCACAGTGTATTCACTCCTTCACATATGAAACTCTGACAAGAGAAGGTTTCAACATTTTTCTTTATCTGCAGCATCTCTGTCACTGCTCTTTCTATGATATTGAGTTCTTCTGACATTTAGTATTCCAAATGCAATTATTTAAGCTAAATTTCAAAGGTAGTTGTGATTGCTAAAGCATTCCATACACGAAGTCAGCAAACTAGTGACATGCCCAACAAAAGAAAAATTTAGTATTCATTATATTGTTGTAAATGTCCTTGCTGTTTAACTGGTTTTAGTTTTCACCCTCTGATTATTTTGAGGTACAGAACAGGCAGATGATAACCCTGTGGCTGAACTGGGAGAATGGCAGAGGTTGCTGCAAGGGTTTTTTCTGACTTTACCTGAATATGCCTCGTCCCTGAAGTTGGTCACAGTAAGCAGCAGGGAGTACAAGGAGCACAGCGCTTGCATGACGCGTTTAGGGAAAACAAACATAACAGATCTACAGAGAACTCCCAAACAGACATCTGCCCAATGTTTTGGCTGATTTTTCTATTCAGAAAACAGAATGTTGGCTAAGGGCAGGATTCATAAACATTTGAGTACTGCACAAGGCCACACAGCACAGCCTGGTGTAATATGCAAAAGGAAAGATTTGAAAACATGAGGTGTTCAGTACAGCAGTGATGTGAAACTGAGCAGCAAGTATTTTCAATGCCAGAATGCTCTAAACTGGTGGATAAAGCCTTGAGTAATACCCAGACAACTCAAGTTGAATTAGCAGCTCAGCAGCTTAATGTCACAGGCAACGATGATGAGTGTAACTCTCCTAGGGGAATGCAATATGCTTAGAGGAGATTTTGCTGAGCTCTGGCAGAGCATGGAGCTCGTAGCAAGACAGACTGCCAGGTTACATATCTGGGAGAACTACAAACTGTTTACTCTAAGAGCCCAGAGAGAATTACAGCTCTCAGCTGGCTTCTCATTGATCATCCAGCTGAACAACATGCCAGAAGGAGTGACAAGGCGACAGACGTTTCACTGGACGTGCACACAAGACAGCTCCCAGTGCTGTATCTCATGTCCCCCTAAGGGATCTCTTATTTGCTAGTCATTACTAATGTGCACCACAAGATAGGCTCCACAAAAACTTTGGGGTCCACTTGGTGCTACAGTCGCATCAGATACAGCCTATCAGAAATGACAGGGGAATCTGGGGATTGTGTGGGCACAGCAATTGGGTGATCAGCCAGAAGAGTAAGCTAGACGGAGGGAAAGAAGATGTAGCAGTCTGTGTGTGCTGCCTATGTAAACAGGTATATCTACTCATCTGAGCATTGTTCTTTTGTCACAGTCATGTGTAGTAACAGCTATACTACCCAACTCTGCTACAGAGCAGCACAGAAAAGTACAGAAACATCTGCAGTTATTAGCCATGTATATGCATTACTGTTAACAGCAAAAACTGCAGCAGAGCAAAGCAATGTAGAGCACAGCAGCTCTGCTCTATTCTACTGTGCCCTGCTCAGATTACCATTCCAGGTAAGCACTGTTGTACAGTGTGTTTGTGTGTGTGTGTGTGTGTGTGTGTGTGTGTGTGTGTGTGTGTGTGTGTGTGTGTGTGTGTGTGTGTGTGTGTGTGTGTGTGTGTGCGCGTGTCAGAGAGCGTTTGTGCATTTTTACATTACATGGTTGCACAGGTGGAAGGAGTCTGCTTGAGGTTTTTTGTGCGTTGATGTTTCATGGTTATTCCTGCTTAACATCACAGTGGGTGTGGTAAGCTGTTAGGTATATACATGAGTTACTTGATGTGGATCCCTTAGTGTGTGATTTCAGGGATAATGGTAGGATATCTCAAAACTTTAATGGATGCTCAAGCACACATGTAAGATCCAATCTGACACCATGGGGTAAAGGTCTACTGAAATCCTCTGTGAGGTCAGCACAAAGAAATAGTTTTAAGAAAGTTATAACAAGCAAAAGGAATGCCCATAGTATGAAAGGCCAGAGGAAAATGCATCACAGAGCTCTAAGCACAACGTGCTGTGGTGCAAAATCTGTGCTAACCAGTTCCAACAAATACTTCAATTACTTGAAAAAATGTAGCCCAACAAACATAAATATTTATCTTTCACTAAAAGACAAAACAATTAAACCAAGATGTTAAACAAAAACTAAAAATGGAAGATTCTAAAACACTATAAACCTGGCTTTTTTTTAATCCATATATCTTTGTTCTACACAAAAAAATAACCTGATTTCATGCAAGTCATGCCTTGAGTTATGTAAATTTATCCTAAAGATGCAAGTTAAAGATAAGAGACAAAGCAAGTAATAGTACCAAATGGGATGGGCAGTGCTGGAAATAGTGAACTATCCAAAGGTGTTATGAGGCCCAACACCACAGGCAGAATGACTTGTCTCTGGGTGGCCTAGTATTCTCCATTACCATTCTCTCTCTCTCAGACTAGTATTATTAAACTTAAAAAAATTAGCTGTTAGGTTGTTGTTTTGTACTTGTTAAATTATTAGAAGAAAGCTGATTTGGGCAGTCCTGGGATGGTTCAAAGTCCCAGAAACATTCGTAGAATTAGTGGAGGCTATGTAAAAGTAACAAATGACACACAGTGTTCGAACTCGCATTCCTAGTGGGAGTGGGCGTGCATCAGGGTTCAGCTCTGAGCCCATTGCTGTTCATACTAGTAATGGGCTACTTTAGCAAACAGGTAGGAGGGGACAGATTAACACAATTAGTTGCTGTATATGTGTTATTGCAGGTATATTCTGAACAAGAACTTGAAAAAAATGATAGGGAATGGAATTAAACTAAAGGCAGACAGGATGAAACTGAGTACAGATAAAACAGCTGTAATGGCAACAAATGGGGGAATCAGAAGAAGACGAAAATTGAGATAGAAGGGAAAAAGTGGAACAGGTTAACTCCAACTATGTATAAGGGCTAGTTGAGGAGAAGGAAAGTCTAAATGTGGAGAAACCTAAAACTGGGAGGCTGCAACCAACTGGCACAGAGTGTCAGGGGTAGTGTATGACAGACAAAAACCAAAGAAGCTGAAAAGTAAAGTGTATATACTACTGGTGCCACCAGTACTATTATACAGTACAACTCCCACGTAATAAACCTCAAAAACTAAACAATACTCATGGTTCCAAAGCTGCCTGGCACATAGAACTTTTCAAATTTATTGCAATAATTCATTCTCTGTCATTGCAACACTTAACACAAGAGTCCTCCAAGGCTCAGTATAGGCCCCTATTGAGTTGTCTTAGTTGCCCTTCAGGGACAGCTGTTTAACAATAATTTCCACTTTAACTTCTCTAACTCAACATTTTCACGTATACTGATGATATTTCTTCTTACTGAATCTAGAAAAACACATTCTGACCTACAGGCAAAATTAGAAAACAGTTTCACTTATCTACCTCTTTAGATCAATTCCCCCCAAAAAACAATGTAATGGTCTTTGGAACTACTGAAAACAACTGGAATGCCTGCAGAGGTACCTTACAAAAAGGATACAATGTCTAAACAATATCTTCTACATGGACAGACTCAAAGCTCTATCACCATACTCGGTAAGCTGCAGACTGCTAAGAAGTGACCTGTGTCTGGCATAAAGCATCCTCCAACCTAATACTGATGGATTTACTGCACATAAGCAATTCAAATGGCATTATAAATATTCAGTTTAGGGATTTAAACCTCTTCTGCAACACCAACAGAATGGTTTGGAGGGACAGGTCTTCTCACAGAGGATACTAGTGCT